>NC_138294.1:35474106-35976606 GCF_965601325.2 Salmo salar | reverse complement strand
GCTCATCAGGATGCAATGCGAATGTATCAGGACACGTTACAGGTCCAGCACCGCACCAACCAGCTGCTCAGAGAAGAGCAAGAGAGAAACACCCGGGAGTTAAGAGAAGGCCTAAAGGGGCTAGCGGACCAAATTGGGGCTCAGTTACCAGCTGCAAATACCCAAAGGTGGGCCAATCATTTTCTTCAAAAAATGACAGCGCAGGATGATGTGGAAGCATATCTTACCACCTTCGAAAGGACGGCAGAGAGGGAGAAGTGGCCGAAAGAAGAATGGGCAGGGCTTCTGGCACCATACCTGGCAGGGGACGCTCAAAAAGCATATTTCGACCTGGAGTTGAAGGATGCACAGGATTACGATAAACTCAAGGGAGAGATTCTGACTAGACTGGGAGTGACCGATACCGTGAGGGCACACCGCTTCCACCAGTGGTCCTACAGACCGGGACAACCCCCCCCCCCCCCCGAACACAGATGTTCGACTTGATTCACCTGGCACGGAAATGGTTGCGACCGGAGACCCGTTCGTCCGCCGAGGTCGTCGAGACCATCGTACTCAACCAGTTTCAGCGAGGTCTACCCCAAGAAGTGCGACGATGGGTTGGCCAGAACGAGGTACTTTCCGCCGACCATCTCGTGGGCCTGGTTGAACGGTATTGTACGGCAGGAACAGCTGAGCAGGCGCAGGAGGAAAGATTCCCATTCCCCAGGCCTGGGCGAACCAGCGGACAGGGTAAGACTGTCCCAACAGGTGGAGGGGGAGGAGAGCAGCGTGGGGCCATGACGAAAGAATCAGAATCGGGCCGAGACACTAAGGGAAAAAACGGAAACCGGGACTGGGGGTCGAGGAGGTCTCCCCCCCGGAACCCTATTATCTGTTACAATTGTAATCGACCGGGACATATTGCAGCCTACTGCCCTATTAAAGAAGAGCCAATGCAATGTAACCTCGGTGAAAAAGAAGATGAGATATGGTATGCATGTCCCGTGGTAACCACTGTACTTGAAAGATCAAGAAACAAACATATGTGCATGGTGAAGGTTGAAGGGAAGGAGGTTGAAGCACTACTGGATTCCGGCAGTATGCTAACCCTGGTCGTTGCAAACCTAGTGCCGACGCATAAACTGGATACAAGTCAGGATATCAGTGTTACGTGCATTCATGGGGATACCCGTCTGTACCCCACAGCATTAGTGAGCATACAAACAGAGGACGGTCTGCTGGATTATGAGGTCGGCGTGGTTCCAAAGATGCCATATGATGTAATATTGGGTAGATACTTTCCTAACTTTTCGAAGTTAGGTCAAAAGAACGGCATATTTGAGAAGCCAACAACCCTGACCAAGCAGGAAGAAGCATGGGGCCTTCAACCAAGGCCAAGAAAAGAGGTCTCCCAGGGGCCAACCTCACAGGTACTAGTAGGGGAGGATGAGGATGAAGTGGCAAACCTCGTTGATAATGAACAGCCCAGTACTAGTGGGGCTGGGGTCGATCTGAATCCAGAGGACGACTATCTAGAACCAGCAGACCTGGCAGGGTCCATGACTAATTTCGGGATGGCCCAACACCAGGATCCAACCCTGCAGCAAGCCAGAGCAGACGTGCAGGTCGTAGATGGTACTCCCATAAATTATAGGATGATGCCTAATAGTTTTCCCCACTTCATCATGAAAAATGGTTTGGTGTACAGAGTCTCAAAAATAGGGGTGGATGTGGTGGAACAGTTGTTGGTCCCCACCCGGTACAGGAAGACAGTACTGGATCTAGCTCATGGGCACATTTTGGGTGGACACCTTGGTATCGATAATACCCGAGACCGGATTGTAAGGAGGTTTTACTGGCCAGGAATTCAGGCTGAAGTGGCTCGGCATTGTGGAGAGTGCCCGGAGTGCCAGGTAACAGCTCCCCGACCAGCGTTTAGAAGCCCGTTAGTGCCACTCCCCATAATCGAAACGCCATTTGAGAGGATAGCGATGGACATAGTGGGCCCACTACCCAAATCTGCCAGAGGGCACCAATACATTCTGGTCATTCTAGATTATGCCACTCGCTACCCAGAAGCCATTCCTCTTCGGACAATGGCTTCCAAAAATATCGCCAAGGAACTAGTGCTATTGTTCACCAGGGTTGGGGTCCCAAAGGAGATCCTTACAGACCAGGGGACCCCCTTTATCTTTATGTCCCGCCTAATGGCGGACCTTTGTAAATTGTGGCAGGTGAAACAGTTGAGGACATCGGTTTACCATCCACAGACGGACGGGCTGGTTGAGAGATTCAACCGGACCCTGAAGTCAATGCTCAGGAAGGTAATCGACAAGGATTGGAAAAACTGGGATTGCATGTTGCCATATCTGATGTTTGCCATTAGAGAGGTTCCTCAAGCCTCGCTGGGGTTTTCTCCCTCCGAGCTGGTATATGGGAGGCACCCCCGGGGAATCTTAGACATCGCCCGGGAAACCTGGGAACACCAATCCACCCCGTATACTAGTGTCATAGAGCACGTCACGGCAATGCAAAACAGGATAGCCACAGTCATGCCCATCGTCAGAGAGCACATGAGACAAGCACAAGAGCACCAGCGGCACACTTATAACCGGCAGGCTACCCTGAGGGAATTTCAACCGGGAGATAAGGTGTTAGTGCTGATCCCCACGGTAGAGTGCAAACTACTAGCCACATGGAAAGGACCATATGAAGTACTGGAGAGAATAGGAGAAGTTAATTATCGGATCCGACAGCTAGGTCGACGGCCCCAGGAACAGATCTATCACATAAACCTGTTAAAAGCATGGAGAGAGAGAGAAACACTAATGGTCACGTACCCCACACACACTCAGGAGACAGCTGAAGTATATATTTCACCTACTTTGTCCCCAGCACAAGTACAGGAAGTAAAGACCCTGATCCAGAAAAACAGAGATGTGTTTTCAGAAGTACCCGGCCGAACTGAGGTTATAGCTCATGATATCGTTTCCCTACCAGGGAGAAAAGTGAGCATGAGGCCATATCGGGTACCCGAGGCTCGACAGGCAGCGATTAGAGCAGAGACGGAGAAAATGTTGACAGCTGGAGTGATCGAAGAGTCACATAGTGAGTGGTCTAGCCCAATTGTGATGGTCTCCAAGCCCGATGGGTCTTTGCGGTTCTGTAACGACTTTCGGAAGGTAAATGAAATCTCCAAGTTTGATGCCTACCCCATGCCCAGAGTAGACGAACTACTGGAGAAAATTGGTAAAGCTCGGTACATTACGACCCTGGACCTGACAAAAGGGTACTGGCAAATTCCTCTGACCCCCAGGGCCAAAGAAAAGACAGCCTTTGCAACCCCTGACGGTTTGTTTCAATACACCGTCATGCCATTCGGCCTACACGGGGCCCCAGCCCAAGTTATGCCACAGTGGCCGCCCCATTCACCGACATGACTAGAGCCAGAGGGCCAAACATGGTCAAGTGGGATGAAAGGGCCACCAAAGCATTTAGGACATTACAGGAGGCCCTCTGCTGTAATCCAGTGCTGGTGGTACCAGACTTTGAGAGAGAGTTTGTGGTTCAGACGGATGCTTCAGAGGTTGGCTTGGGAGCAGTGCTGTCCCAAGAGGTAGAAGGGGTGGAACACCCCATCCTGTTTTTAAGCAGGAAGCTGGAACCACGGGAAACCAACTACTCAGTTGTTGAGAAAGAGGCGCTGGCAGTAAAGTGGGCTCTGGAAAGCCTGAAATACTACCTGCTGGGGCGCCACTTCACCCTCATCAGTGACCATGCACCACTCACCTGGATGCATAGGGCTAAAGAGAAGAACGCTCGGGTGATGCGGTGGTCTTTGAGTCTCCAACCGTTTCACTTTGACTTGAAACACAGAGCAGGAAAGGAAATGGGAAATGTGGATGGGTTATCCCGCATGCACGCATATTTTGCTGCGGTAGCCCGACCTAGGGGGTCGGATCTAGGGGGGAGATGTGTGGCAAAGAAGGGGGTCGAGTGATAAATGGCAGATATGTGAGGGCAGAACTAATAAACGGGCTCTGCCCGATCACTAAAATGGCCACCCCGATCAGAACTACAGATCACAAAATGGCCGACTGCCATAACTACAATTCCCAGAAGCAAGGGGAACCCTCAGAAGGTGGAGCCGACCCACAGATAAAAGGTCAAGAAAAGCCAGGAAGAGAGAGAGAGGGCGGGAAGGATCTATGAACCATAGAGAAAGAGACAATCTACATTGGCTGGATTTACCGTGTACGAGCTGGACTGTTTTGGACTTACCTGTTGGCGTTTAGACCTGGACCTACCGAGAACCCGATTTGTGTACCGAACCCTGCTATCCTTGACCTTACCTGCGGCCTGGGTGGACCAGGAAAGCGAAACAAACACACAGGTACTGTCATGTTCGAAATAACTTTCATTCTGGGCTGACTTTGGTGACAGTTTCCCACTTAACCTCTATGGGCTAGGTGGGACGCTTGCGTCTCACCTACGTAACAGCCACTTGCAGCCTGTGGCGCGATTTTCAAAACCTTAAAAATCCTATTACTTCAATTTCTCAAACATATGACTATTTTACAGCTATTTAAAGACAAGACTCTCGTTAATCTAACCACACTGTCCGATTTCAAAAAGGCTTTACAACGAAAGCAAAACATTAGATTATGTCAGCAGAGTACCAAGCCAGAAATAATCAGACACCCATTTTTCAAGCCAGCATATAATGTCACCAAAACCCAGAAGACAGCTAAATGCAGCACTCACCTTTGATGATCTTCATCAGATGACAACCCTAGGACATTATGTTATACAATACATGCATGTTTTGTTCAATCAAGTTCATATTTATATCAAAAACCAGCTTTTTACATTAGCATGTGACGTTCAGAACTAGCATACTTCCGGGGAATTCGCTAACATTTTACTAAATTACTCACGATAAACGTTCACAAAAAGCATAACAATTATTTTAAGAATTATAGATACAGACCTCCTCTATGCACTCGATATGTCCGATTTTAAAATAGCTTTTTGGTGAAAGCACATTTTGCAATATTCTAAGTACATAGCCCAGGCATCACGGGCTCGCTATTTAGACACCCGGCAAGTTTAGCACTCACCATAATCATATTTACTATTATAAAAGTTTGATTACCTTTTGTTGTCTTCGTCAGAATGCACACCCAGGACTGCTACTTCAATAACAAATGTTGGTTTGGTCCAAAATAATCCATCGTTATATCCGAATAGCGGCGTTTTGTTCGTGCGTTCCAGACACTATCCGAAATGGTAAAGAAGTGTCGCGCGCATGGCGCAATTCGTGACAATAAAATTCTAAATATTCCATTACCGTACTTCGAAGCATGTCAACCGCTGTTTAAAATCAATTTTTACGCCATTTTTCTCGTAGAAAAGCGATAATATTCCGACAGGGAATCTCCTTTTCGGCAAACAGAGGAAAAAATCACAAAGGCGGGGGCGGTCGGGTCACGCGCATAAGCCCAGAGTCCCTTGATCGGCCACTTGAGAAAGGCGATAATGTGTTTCAGCCTGGGGCTGGAATGACGACATTCTGTTTTTTCCCGGGATCTGAGCGCCTATGGACGACGTGGGAAGTGTCACGTTAGAGCAGAGATCCTTAGTAAAAGATAGAGATGGAAAAGAAGTTCAAGAAATGGTCAGACAGGCCACTTCCTGTAAAGGAATCTCTCAGGTTTTGACCTGCCATTTGAGTTCTGTTATACTCACAGACACCATTCAAACAGTTTTAGAAACTTTAGGGTGTTTTCTATCCATATGTAATAAGTATATGCATATTCTAGTTACTGGGTAGGATAGGTAACCAGATTAAATCGGGTATGTTTTTTATCCAGCCGTGTCAATACTGCCCCCTAGCCCTAACAGGTTAATTTGTGACAAACGCTCCTAACTTTGAAGATGTTTGCCACTATATATATATATATATATATATATATATTAAACTATTTCAAAGGTAAAGGTATACCTTTATTGATGTTGATTGCATTGAGTAAGTAGATTCACATGTACTGTGTTATCTACACGTCCTATGACAGTTTTTGATTTGGTTGATTATACAAGCTCTTGTAACTTCTCTCTTGTTTTCTGTTCCTCAGCTCACTGGTTAAGTATTGAAGGTGTCCAGCCTGCTATACCAGAGAACCCACCCCCAGGTGAGACGTCTGTTTGTCTGTCTGTGTTTGTCTATGTCCGTCTTTCTCTATCGTCTACTTGAGAAAAGCAGCATAATTCTTAAAACAACCACATTTGCAGTATGTGTATATTTACACTATGTAGACAGTGCCTTCGGAAAGTATTCAGACCCCTTGACTTTTTCCACATTTTGTTAAGTCACAGCCTTATTCTAAAATGGATTAAATAATAAATAAATAAATAAAAATCCTCGGCGATCTACACACAATACTCCATAATGAAAAGTGAAAACAGTTTTTTTTTTTACATTTTTGCAAATGTATTACCAATAAAAAACAGTAATACCTTATACATAAGTATTCAGACCCATTTGAAATTGAGCTCAGGTGCATCCTGTTTTCATTGATCATCCTTGAGATGTTTCTACAACTTGATTGGAGTCCACCTGTTGTACATTCAATTGATTGGACATGATTTGGAAAGGAACACACCTGTCTATATAAGGTCCCACAGTTGACAGTGCATATCAGAGCAAAAACCAGTCCATGAAGTCAAAGGAATTATCTGTAGAGCTCCGAGACAGGATTGTGTCGAAGCACAGACCTGGGGAAGGGTACCAAAAAATTTCTTCAGCATTGAAGGTCCCCAAGAACACAGTGGCCTCCATCATTCTTAAATGGAAAAAGTTTGGAACCACCAAGACTCTTCCTAGAGCTGGCTGCCCAGCCACACTGAGCAATCGGGGGAGAAGGGCCTTGGTCAAGGGGGTGCCCAAGAACCCAATGGTCACTCTGACAGAGCTCTAGAGTTCCTCTGTGGAGATGGGAGAACCTTCCAGAAGAACAACCATCTCTGCAACACTCCACCAATCAGGTCTTTATGGTAGTTTGGCAAGATGGAAGCCACTCCTCAGTAAAAGGCACATGACAGCCCTTGGAGTTTGCCAAAAGGCACCTAAAGGACACAGACCATGCGAAACAAGATTCTCTGGTCTGATGAAACCAAGATTTAACTTTTTAGCCTGAATGCCAAGTGTCACGTCTGGAGGAAACCTTGCACCATCCCTACAGGGAAGCATGATGGTGGCAGCATCATGCTGTGGGGATGTTTTTCAGCAGCAGGGACAGGGAGATTAGTCAGGATCGAGGGAAAGATGAACGGAGCAAAGTACAGAGAGATCCTTGATGAAAACCTGCTCCAGAGCGCTCAGGACCTCAGACTGGGGCAAAGGTTCACCTTCCAACAGGACAACGACCCTAAGCACACAGCCAAGACAACGCAGGAATGACTGAATGATCTTGAGTGGCCCAGCCAGAGCCTGGACTTGAACTCGATTGAACATCTCTGGAGAGACCTGAAAATAGCTGTGCAGCGATGCTCCCCATCCAACCTGACAGAGCTTGAGAGGATCTGCAGAGAATAATGGGAAAAAATCCCCAAATACTGGTGTGCCAAACTTGTAGCGTCATACCCAAGAAGACTTGAGGCTGTAATCGCTGCCAAAGGTGCTTGAACCCAAGACTGAGTAAAGAGTCTGAATACTTTGTCATTATGGGGTATTGTGTTTAGATTGATGAGGGAAAAAAAACGATTTAATCCATTTTAGAATAAGGCTGTAACCTAACAAATTATGGAAAAAGTGAAGGGGTCTGAATACTTTCCGAATCCACTGTATACCACCACCCTTCCTTCTCTTTCCCTCAGCCCCCAAAGAGCAGCAGAAGACTGAATCTACAGAGCCTCTCAAAGCGGTCAAGCCTGGTCAGGAGGAGGAGGGCTCCATCCAGAAGGGCCAGGGAGCTACATCTGCAGAGGCTAAAGGTCAGTGTATTCTCTGTTTGTAATGTCTACTGTCTCTCTATCTGTCTGTCTGTACTGTCTGTGTGTTGGTACTGTATGCCATCTTAAAATTGTATGTGCACAAGTAGAGTTGGATTATTTGCTCTAAAATATTAAATAGAGATTTATTTTATGTGTGGGACAAAACAAACCACATCCATGACATTCAAGATATTCTTCAGTATTAAACGCATTCTTCAAGTGGCAATCAGCATTTTAAACAATAAGTGTTCTCCCCGTTATGGTTAGGTGATGTCAACCTTTGTCCTATCGTGATTATGTACTCATAAAGCATTGTGATATATGCAATGGTATCGCCCCCTATTGGCCAACCTCAAACATAAAAATAATAACAAAAAAACACAGTTGGGCTGAAACGACCATTAGGCTATAGTACGAAATTGTATGCTACATCTGGATGAATCATGATGAAAGATAATGTTGTTGAAAGCTTGCCAGAGGTTAAGTGCAGACAAATCTCTTCTAATATTCCTTTCTGGTGGGGCTTCATTATAGAAGTGTGTGTGTGTGTGTGTGTGTGTGTGTGGGGCGCACATGATGGAGCAAAGTAACAGTCAACTGATGAGGAACGGGCTGTCTTACCGTAAGTGAATTCATTTATAAATCATGGACTGGATAGAAGCAAAGTCTACCGTCTTCAGAACTGGATAATAATTGCTTTGACTCATCCTACACTCTTAATAGGCTGTTTGTTCTATCTCTCATAAAGCTGTGATTGAGAATAGCCTATAGACTTCGACTTTCATTCTCGTTCTTTTTGAAAGCGGCAACATTAGGGCAACAGTATTAGAATATTTGGGAAATAGGCTACTATTCACAACTTGAATTTGTCTTAAAGCTTGTATGATAGACCTAGTAGGAGGATAGGTTATTGGCCATTTGGCTTTCAACCTCAAATGGAGCGATTTGCCTCACACGGATCATTTATTTTTTTATAAGCTTAAACTAGATTTTTCTGTAGGCCATTGATATTGTTTCTTCTCTCTCATTATTAGTCCCCAGGCTACCTTACGTTTTTAGGCTATTCAAACAACTTTTTGAGATGGACTCCAGCCACCCTAGTCATAGACTGTTCTCTCTGCTACCACACGGCAAGCGGTACCGGAGCGCCAAGTCTAGGTCCAAAAGACTTCTTAACAGCTTCTACCCCCAAAGCCATAAGACTCCTGAGCAGCTAATCAAATGGCCACCCAGACTATTTGCATTGCCCCCCCCACCCCTCCCACTTTTTATGCTGCTGCTACTCTCTGTTTATTATCTATGCATAGTCACTAACTCTACCTACATGTACATATTACCTCGACTACATGTACATATTACCTGGACTAACCGGTACCCCCGCACATTGACTCTGTACCGGTACTGTATATAGCCTCGCTATTGTTATTTTATTGCTGTTCTTAAATGATTTGTTCCTGTTATTTTTTACTTAACCAACAATGCACTTAAGAAAAATGAAGTGCTTGTAAGGAAGCATTTCACTGTAAGGTCTGTTGTATTTGGCGCATGTGACAAACAAAATTTGATATGGATGCATGACCATCCATGATATCAACATTTTAACCATGTTTTGAGGCCATTATAGTTTTATTTTTTTTACATTTACTTTGGTGTAAAACAAGCTTATATGTTGGGTTGTTACAGGCTTTGGTTTTTACATTTGTTTTGAGATTGGACTTTAGCACGTATAGCTTGTTAGCACATAGGGCGTACCGATAGTCAGTATGTGTTACATCTGTGCTGGTTGCGATCTCGTTAGTGGGAAGGTGTTTCACCTGTGCTGGCCCAGGTGCTATTTAAGAGTGGCTGGCCAAGTGCACCAGTGGTTTTAATAGATGCAGAGGTTTAACACCTTTTTAGTTGACGCTCCCTATTTTAATTTCTAGACCAACAATCCTTTAACTGATTTCCCTGATTTCATTTTGCTCCACCTTTTTGGTTTGCTTCCTGGTGTAGGTTTTCTTTTGTTTGCCTCTTCTTGGGTAAATTTAGTGTGCGCTCATTGTTGGTGTCTTTTAAGTTGCTGTTGCTAGTCAACTTTCAGTGGACACTATTGTGAATTTTTCAGTACATATGTGGCAATTATTTATTTCAGAAGGAGCTAGCAAAACTTGTGCACTCTATATGTGCTCTGAGTCATTAGACACCATTAGACATGCACCTATCTGGGGGTTGGACATGACTGGTTATTCCTGTAACTGTGTTATGGCCTACTATGTATTGTTGCTGTGATTACATATCTTGGGTCTTTTCCAGAACAAGGGTGTCCCTTTCAGAGGAGTTAGCAGGATGACATGTATGGTTATTCCTGTAGAGTGCCAAGGTCTGTTACTATGGTCCTACATGCATGAACCTGGCTTAAGGTGAGTGCAGGTCTATTTGTGTCTATTTCTGAGGCTCTACGGGTTCCATGCCCTAATATGAAGGCAATATGATAATGGTGGCTAAATGCCAGAGGGGATGAACCATTAAGAGGAGTTACTACGAGTGACATAAGGAGAACAAATGTATAAGTAGTCTGTGCCAAGACTGGAAGGCAGTTGTATTCATGAACCGGCTTGGCTTTTGTTATGTTGTAATAAAAGTCTATTTGAACTCACAGGCTCCGGTATTTGTGAAATATGATTGACCGACTATTTCCATGACAACACCGCCATGAGTGTCTTTCAGAACCCCTCCTAATACCCCACCTGTTTTGGATGTTGGTCAGTGACTCTTTGTTAGTTCCCCTTTGTTTGAGCGACTTGGGTTTCTTGCTGGGGAACGTAACAGGGTTCTGATGGGGTACAACAGTTGAACTAAGCTCATGAGGCATTTCTAAGTTATATTCTTCAAGAATCAATGTGTACATATCATTAATTTACAAGTCCAACAATTGATGTAGCAGCTGCAGATAGCCCCATTAAGGAAAAGCAATTCCTATTTAATAAACATTTGTTTGCATCTCTCTCTCTTTCCCTGTGTGTTTTTCTACCCCCCTTTTCCAGGTAAGAAGGATGGTCTGATGAGGATGAAGGCTCGCAGTACTCACGAGCTCTCAGTGGAACAGCAGCTCTACTACAAGGAGATCACGGAGGCCTGCGTCGGATCCTGTGAGGCCAAGAGAGCTGTGAGTCAACTGTTTATCAAGTGTGCATTTGTGTGTATGTGTGCGTGCATGTAAGAAAGAGTTGTGTGTATGTGTCTCCTCAAATTATTGGCACACTTGATAAAGATGAGCAAATGACTGTGAAATAAACAATACAAATAGAATAGCTACACAACATGGCTTAATTAGTGGATTCGGCTATTTCAGCCACACTTGTTGCTGACAGGTGTATAAAATTGAGTACACAGCCATCGCAATCTCCATAGGGAAACATTGGCAGTAGAATGGCCCAAATTGAAGAGCTTAGTCACTTTCAACGTGCCACATTCATAGGACGCCACCTTTCCAACAAGTCAATTAGTCAAATTTCTGCCCTGCTAGACCTTCCCCGGTCAACTGTAAGTGCTATTATTGCGAAGTGGAAAGGTATAGGAGCAACAACGACTTAGCCACGAATTGGTAGGCCACACAATCTCACAGAACTGGACTGCCAAGTGCTGAAGCGAGTAGCGCGTAAAAATTCTGTCTTCGGTTGCAACACTCACTACAGAGTTCCAAACTACCTCTGGAAGCAACTTCAGCACAAGAACTGTTCGTCAGGAGCTTCATGAAATGGGTTTCCATGGCCGAGCAGCCGCACACAAGCCTAAGATCACCACGCGCAATGCCGAGCGTCGGCTGACGCCATTGGACTCAGGAGCAGTGGAAACACTTTCTCTGGAATGATGAATCACGCTTTACCATCTGGCAGTCCGATGGATGAATCTGGGATTGGCGGATGCCAGGTGAATGCTACCTGCCCGAATGCATAGTGCCAACTGTAAAGTTTGGTGGAGGAGGAATAATGGTCTGGGGCTGTTTTTCATGGTTCGGGCTATGCCCCTTAGTTCCAGTGAAGGGAAATGTTAATGCTACAGCATACAATAACATTCTAGATGATTCTGTGCTTCCAACTTTGTGGCAACAGTTTGGGGAAGGCCCTTTCCTATTTCAGCATGACAATGCCCCCATGCACGAAGCGAGGTCCATACAGAAATGATTTGTCGAAATTGGTGTGAAAGAACTTGACTGGCCCTGACCTCAACTCCATCGAACACCTTTGGAATGAATTGGAACGTGGACTGCGAATCAGGCCTAATCGCCCAACATCCGTGCCCAACCTCAGTTATGCTCTTGTGGCTGAATGGAAGCAAGTCCCCGCAGTATCAGAATGGGTAATTAACAAACTGGTCTTAAATACATCTAAAACCAAAAGCAATGTATTTGGTTCAAAGTGCCTCCACTCTTCTGAGAAGGCTTTCCACTAGATGTTCCAACATCTAGTGGAAAGCCTTCCCAGAAGAGTGGAGGCTGTTATAGCAGCAAAGGGGGGACCAACCCCATTTTAATGCCCATGCATTTGGAATGAGATGTTTGATGAGCACCCATGTTGGACTGTGTCAACATACTTTTGGGCATGCAGTGTACCTCTCCCCATCTTCACAACTTCGCAATACAGTCTGCTATCATTCTCAATAGTCCAATAGCCCATCTAGGTTTTCTATACCTGGTGGCTTATCATTATTGATGGATAACAACCGTTTTTCCACTTCTTCCACACAAACTAGACCAAATTCAAAACGGCAATCCTTCTCTTTCGTCAGTAGATCTTCAATCCACAAATATGATGGTTCACTGTTCAAATCAAGTTAAAATCAAATGTTATTTGTCACATACACATGGTTAGCAGATGTTAATGCGAGTGTAGCAAAATGCTTGTGCTTCTAGTTCCGACCATGCAGTAATATCTAACAAGGAATCTAACAATTTCACGACACCTGCCT
Source organism: Salmo salar (assembly GCF_965601325.2). Classification (NCBI taxonomy): domain Eukaryota; kingdom Metazoa; phylum Chordata; class Actinopteri; order Salmoniformes; family Salmonidae; genus Salmo; species Salmo salar. The sequence continues at coordinate 35,963,682 of NC_138294.1, read as the reverse complement.
TATACACACAAGTGTAAAGGTTTGAATAAAAATATGTACATATAAATATATGGATGAGCGATGGCCGAACGGCATAGGCAAGATGCAGTAGATGGTATAGAGTACAGTATATACATATGAGATGAGTAATGTAGGGTATGAAAACATTATATAAAGTGGCATTGTTTAAAGTGACTAGTGATACATTTATTACATCCAATTTTTCATTATTAAAGTGGCTAGAGATGAGTCAGTATGTTGACAGCAGCCACTCAATGTTAGTGATGCTGTTTAACAGTCTGATGGCCTTGAGATAGAAGCTGTTTTTCAGTTTCTCCGTCCCAGCTTTGATGCACCTGTACTGACCTCGCCTTCTGGATGATAGCGGGGTGAAGAGGCTGTGGCTCAGGTGGTTGTTGTCCTTGATGATCTTTTTGGCCTTCCTGTGACATCGGGTGGTGTAGGTGTCCTGGAGGGCAGGTAGTTTGCCCCCGGTGATGCGTTGTGCAGACCTCACTACCCTCTGGAGAGCCTTGCGGTTGTGGGTGGAGCAGTTGCCGTACCAGGCGGTGATACAGCCTGACAGGATGCTCTCGATTGTGCATCTGTAAAAGTTTGAGTGTTTTTGGTGACAAGCCGAATTTCTTCTGCCTCCTGAGGTTGAAGAGGCGCTGCTGCGCCTTCTTCACCACTCTGTCTGTGTGGGTGGACCATTTCAGTTTGTCCGTGATGTGTACGCCGAGGAACTTAAAACTTTCCACCTTCTCCACTACAGTCCTGTTGATGTGGAAAGGGGGCTGCTCCCTCTGCTGTTTCCTGATGTCCACAATCATCTCCTTTGTTTTGTTGACATTGAGTGTGAGGTTATTTTCCTGACACCACACTCCGAGGGTCCTCACCTCCTCCCTGTAGGCCATGTCGCCGCTGTTGGTAATCAAGCCTACCACTGTTGTGTCGTCTGCAAACTTGATGATTGAGTTGGAGGCCTGCATGGCCACTCAGTCATGGGTGAACAGGGAGTACAGGAGAGGGCTGAGAACGCCCCAGTGGGGCCCCAGTGTTGAGGATCAGCGGGGTGGAAATGTTTCCTACCCTCACCACCTGGGGGCGGCCTGTCAGGAAGTCCAGGACCCAGTTGCACAGGGCGGGGTCGAGACCCAGGGTCTCGAGCTTTATGATGAGTTTGGAGGGTACTATGGTGTTAAATGCTGAGCTGTAGTCGATGAACAGCATTCTTACATAGGTATTCCTCTTGTCCAGATGGGTTAGGGCAGTGTGATTGCGATTGCGTCGTCTGTGGACCTATTGGGGCGGTAACAATGGGAACAGGAACAATGGTGGCCCTCTTGAAGCATGTGGGAACAACTTGCAATCAAGACCAGCCAGCTGGTCTGAACATGCTCTGAGGACGCGGCTAGGGATGCCGTCTGGGCTGGCAGCCTTGCGAGGGTTAACACGTTTAAATGTTTTACTCACGTTGGCTGCAGTGAAGGAGAGCCCACAGGTTTTGGTAGCGGGCCGTATCGGTGGCACTGTATTGTCCTCAAAGCGAGCAAAGAAGTTGTTTAGTTTGTCTGGGAGCAAGACATCGTGGTCCACGACGGGGCTGGTTTTCTTTTTGTAGTCCGTGATTTACTGTAGACCCTGCCACATACCTCTCGCATCGGAGCCATTAAATTGCAACTCTACTTTGTCTCTATAATGATGCTTAGCTTGTTTGATTGCCTTGCGGAGGGAATAGCTACACTGTTTGTATTCGGTCATGTTTCCGGTCACCTTGCCCTGATTAAAAGCAGTGGTTCGCGCTTTCAGTTTTGCACGAATGCTGCCATCAATCTACGGTTTCTGGTTGGGAAGGTTTTAATAGTCGCTGTGGGTACAACATCACCGATGCACTTGCTAATAAACTCGCTTACCGAATCAGTGTATTCGTCAATGTTATTGTCCGACGCTATGCGGAACATATCCCAGTCCACGTGATCGAAGCAATCTTGAAGCGTGGAATCCGATTGGTCGGACCAGCGTTGAACAGACTTGAGCACGGGCGTTTCCCGTTTTAGTTTCTGTCTATAGGCTGGGAGCAACAAAATGGAGACGTGGTAAGATTTTCCGAAAGGAGGGCGGGGGAGGGCTTTGTATGCGTCGCGGAAGTTAGAATAACAATGATCCAGGTTTTTGCCAGCCCGGGTCGCGCATTCGATATGCTGATAAAATTTAGGGAGCCTTGTTTTCAGATTAGCCTTATTAAAATCCCCAGCTACAATAAATGCAGCCTCAATATATGTGGTTTCCAGTTTACATACAGTCCAATGAAGTTCTCTCAGGGCCGTCGATGTGTCTGCTTGGGGGGGGATATACACGACTGTGATTATCATCGAAGAGAATTCTCTTGGTAGATAATGCGGTCGGCATTTGATTGTAAGGAATTCTAGGTCAGGTGAACAAAAGACTTGAGTTCCTGTATGTATTTATGATCACACTACATCTCGTTAATCATAAGGCATACACCCCTGCCCTTCTTCTTACCAGAGAGATGTTTGTTTCTGTCGGCGTGATGCGTTCTGTCGGCGTGATGCGTGAAGAAACCAGGTGGCTGTACCGACTCTAATAATGCATCCTGAGTGAGCCATGTTTCCGTTACAATGTTGTCATTTCACTTGTCAGTTTGTCCACTTTACTGGTGAAATAGGCATTGAAATGATTGGCTAAATCCAAAGGTTTTGTTATAAATGACCCTTTAACTTCAATGAACAATGGAGATTAATTTGGTTTTCTGCCCATAATATCATTTAAGGTTCTCCAAAGTATTTTCCCATTGTTTTAATAATTTGTCTTGTTTTGGTCATATAATTAAGTTTAGTCTCAATTTCAACATTTACAGGATGTCAACCAATCAGCTGAGCAGCCTGACTTGTTTGCCATATTTTTTTGCATAAATTCTATGGTTCATAACAATGTTCAATTCATCATCGAACCAGGTGGCTTTAACAGGTGTGTGTTTGTTAACAATTGGCAAGAATAATAAAAAATATATATATTTAGTGCTGCATCTGGATTCTCCTCCTTATACACATCATACCAACATACAGTGCATTCGGAAAGTATTCAGACTCCTTCACTTTTTCCACATTTTGTTACGTTACAGCCTTTTTCTAAAATTGATTCAATTAAAACATGTCATAAATCTACAGACAATACTCCATAATGACAGTGAAAACAGGTTTTTAGAAATCTTTGCAAATTTTAGAAAAAATTTAAAACAGAAATGCCTTATTTACATAAGTATTCAGACCCTTTGCTATGAGCCCTGAAATTGAGCTCCGGTGCATCCTGTTTCCATTGATCATCCTTGAGATGTTTCTACAACTTGATTGGAGTCCACCTTGGCTAAATTGAATTGATTGGATACGATTTGGAAATGCGCACACCTATCTATTGTTAGGTTCTAATTCTCACAGTATAAAACTCAACGTACATTATGCGAGCTTAACCAAGTTTATTCTTCCCATAGGATCAATACAGCTGCATTAGACAAAAACATTTTCACACAAGCACTGATATTTAACCGTTCCTCATAGGCTGAGTCTCCTCCTACCCATCTGTACAAACATCGTTCTTTACTGCTAGGCAGGACACTAGTGATACGGGCCATTAACTTTTATTTCTCCTTTAAGGTGACCTGACCTGACATCAACCCACCTCCATCACTAATCCATGGCTCTCTCCCCTTATCAATGCCTGACCTGACCTCAACCCCCCTCCATCATTAATCCATGGCTCTCTCCCCTTATCAATGCCTGCCACATGTAATCGCTTCCCTGCACTCAACACATTCCAAGCTTAGTGGCACACACTATATACCTTCCTCCTATTACCCTTAACTTCTGGTGCAGACCCTCTAAACCTTAGCACTCCATCAGTGACATGAATAAGTATATTTTATATTCTCAGAACCCAACACTACATAAGGTCCCACAGTTGACAGTGCATGTCAGAGCAAAAACCAAGCCATGAGATGGAAGGAATTGTCTGTAGAGCTCAGAGACAGGATTGTGTCTCGGCACAGATCTAGGGAAGGGTCCCAAAATAATTCTGCAGCATTGAAGGTCCCCAAGAGCAAAGTGTCCTCCATGATTCTTAAATGGAAGAAGTTTTGAACCACCAACACTCCTACTAGAGCTGGCCGCAGGCCAAACTGAGTAATCAGGGGAGAAGGGCCTTGGTCAGGGATGTGACCAAGAATCTGATGGTCACTCTGACAGAGCTCTAGAGTTCCTCTGTGGAGATGGGAGAACCTTTCAGAAGGACAACCATCTTTGCAGCACTCCACCAATCAGGCCTTTTATAGTAGAGTAGCCAGACGGAAGCCACTCCTCTGTAAAAGGCACATGACAGCCTGCTTGGAGTTTGCCAAAAGGCACCTAAAGACTCACACATGAGAAAGTAGATTCTCTGGTCTGATGAAAGGAATATTGAACTCTTTGGCCTGTAGGAAATCTGGCACCATCCCTACAGTGGAGAGGTTTTTCAGCGGCAGAGACTGGGAGACTAGTCAGAATCGAGGCAAAGATGAACGGAGCAAAGTACGGAGAGATCCTTGATGAAAACCTGCACCAGAACACTCAGGAACTCTGGGGCGAAGGTTCATCTTCCAACAGGACAATGACCCTAAGCACACAGCCATGACAATGCAGGAGTAAAGGGTGTGCCAAGCTTGTAGCATCATAACCAAAAAGACTCGAGGCTGTAATTGCTGCCAAAGGTGTGTCGTGTCTTTGGCTATGCCGGATTAAGTGATATGACATGCTATCCTATAAAATTCTTTCTCTGTAATTAATATCACCTGATTCGCTAATCATGTAAATGTAATTAACTAGAAAGTCGGGACACTACGGAAGAGTGTTTATAGAGCCGTTATCTTCCGAATAAACTCTTAAAAACTTAGTAATATTTCACATCGATAGCCGTCAATATTAATCCTCATCTTATTTTCAGTCTCATAATGAAAGTTGTAAATTCTTGGTTATCTTCACGAACCCTGGCTCACAAGTTGAATCAGCAATACAAAATTGGGTTCATTTATTTATTTACCAAATAACTAAACTAATCACACAGAATTACATATACACAGAATGCAAATTATGTCATACAGAAACCGCCCTGGTGGACGGAGCCGACATGGCGGCTTGTTACACAAAGAAAGGGGGTTGGGCTTGAATGAAAGAGCGGGAAGACTGAGGAACAAAGAAAGCAGCTATGCCATCGTAAATACAGTATCTTATGCATTCTAAATTACTGCCCATTTGGAAATGAAAAATGCAATAAATATTTACTCTGAGCTGCGCTTCGGTAGGTTGGTCGTAGATGCTGGCCGGGTTGGCCAACAGAGATCTTCCTGTCCTCGGAAGAATGTCAATGGTGATAAAATGGATACGTTGTAGTATCTTCGTCGTGTGTTCGACTGGATCCGTCGTCCGTCCTTTCCTAGCCCCCGTCTACAGCGGCTGCTGCTAACTCAACGGCTAGGGAGTATCACTTCTGTAGTGAATAAGCGTTCAATAGTTCATACCATTCTCAACCAAAGCTAACGCCGAGGTTGGCTTAGTTCTGGACTTGACATGTGTGTCCTTTTAACGCAGAGGCTGCAGACCTCACATCGTGGAACCCTGGTTACATTGTGTCATTGTCTTATATAGTGGCGAGGGGAGAAGGGTGTGTTTCATCGTTTATAACCCCTGTCTCTTCACAGGGGCGGGCCACTGATTACTCAGGGCACTTTCCTTATGAAAACCCAATTCTCTCATTTGGAAGCTAAAATTACATTCAATCTCCTAACAAACAATCTCAATATCAAACATTTAAATTGCACAACAATTCCATGTGAATTTGATAACTAGAATATGTAGACTTTCCCAGGTACAGTTTGTCATCCTGTCATCAGTCATAATGTCTCAGATGACAACCGAACTGACATCCATACTCATTAAGTTCCATCACATATTTCCAACTGGTTGTATTACCAAAATATGGTTCCTTTTCCCCATTTGTTTGATGTTCCCAGACTCTCTATATTTAACAAATGCTATTCAACAGTCCTGGGTAGCTTATATAAAACTGAACTCATAATGATAATAGGTTGTATTTAAAATAAATCGATTTCTGATTATAACGAAGGAATAAGTGGATTTTTGAGAAGGGTGCGCTATTATTTGTGCCACTTCTGCCGGGGCGGTAGGTAGCCTAGTGGTTAAAGCGTTGGGCCAGTAACCGAATCCCCAAGCTGACAAGGTAAGAATCTGTTGTTCTGCCCCTGAACAAGGCAGTTAACCCACTGTTCCCCGTTAGGCCTTGTAAATGAGAATTTGTTCTTAACTGACTTGCCTAGTTAAATAAAGGTTAAATAAAATAGCGGTCTTGTTGGACTGTTGTTGGACCTGTTGGTCTCTTCTGATTGGGGTGTTGTCCTGTTAGCATGGGGGGGTCCACTCTGGAAGGGGCAGGGTGGTATTGGCCGCTCTGGATGGGGCCTGACGTTGCAGAGTGGATCTGGCGCCTCTGGAAGGGAACTGATGGTGTACTGTGGAGCTGGCCTCTGGAAGGTTCCCGATGGTGCAGGGTCGAGCTGGCTTCTCTGGATGGGGCCTGTTGGTGTAGATCTAGCATCTCTAAATGTGGCCCGGTGGTCTAAGGTGGTGCTGGTCTGTCTGGTTGGGGGCTGGTGGTGTAGAGCTAGCATCTCTAAATGTGGCCCGGTGGTCTAAGGTGGTGCTGGTCTGTCTGGGTGGGGGCTGGTGGTGTAGAGCTAGCATCTCTAAATGTGGCCCGGTGGTCTAAGGTGGTGCTGGTCTGTCTGGGTGGGGGCTGGTGGTCGTGATCTTGGAGGATGCAGGGCAGAGTTCCTCTTATTTAGTTTTTCTTTGTCCCTGAGCAGTTTCTTTCAGTTTCCTAGCAAACACCTTGATACCCTGTTTGTTCAAATGTACTAGGTCGTACATCAGCTGGGGGTGAATGTCACGGTGGTTCGCTAGGTAAACATTGTCCAAGAGAGCACAGCGTTGTTGCTCTAAATAATGCTAAGGACACATCTCCACGTGGCAACAGGGTGGACATAGTGATTCTGGTGTTAGGAAACCTTTCTGCAGCTCTTGCTGCAATGCAGAAGCAATATGTCCTCTCATTGCCATCAAATCATTAGTACCTGTGTGAATTATAATGTGTTTGGCTCCATTTAATTTGTTTTATGAAATACTTTTCAAGCCACTAGCTGTTATTGGGCACCATAGCTTTGTAACTGACATGCATGTCAGGGAATAGCAGTTTCTCTCTGAAAAATGTCCTGTTGGTGTCTCACAAAAGGAAGGACATAGGGTGCCCAGCCTGTGTGCTGCTGTGTTGTCTGGAGTGATATTCATTGGATGGAGTGGGGTGGTAAACCTGCCTGATAGAGGACACGTATCTGTTCCCCACACACAGTGAGGGAGCTGGTTCGGGAATCAAAGAAATGTTCAAGGAACGCAGTTGGAGAATTACAGAACTTGCTTGCATCTTGGGGTCACCAAGTCTCTCAATCTACAATTTAGACGTTAGCTCCATGCCAATAGGCTTTTTGGAAGGGTTGTCAGGGGGGAAAAAAGCCTTTATTGAGAGCAAACAACAAATTTTAAACGCCTGGAGTTTTCTAAACTGCATTTGGATTGGAACCGGGTGCTATGGTCAGATTAGAGTTGTTTGGCCATTCACAGGGTTTGGCATCGGGAAAAAAGCAGTAAAGAACTTTATATCTACTGTAAAATATGGTGGTGGATCTTTGCTGTTTTGCTTCCTTTGGTCGTGGGACCCTTGTTAAGGTCAATGGGATCATGAGTACCAGGACATTATAGACATAAACTGCTGAAACTTGACCACAAGTGGATCTTCCAGCAAAACAATGACCCTAAGCACACATCAAAATCCAAAGAAATGTTTAATTGGTCACAAAATCAGCATTTTGCAATGGCCATCTGTCATCGGACTTGAAACCCATTGAAAACCTCGGTTTGAATTGAAGAGGGCTGTCCATAAGCGCAGACCATATGATATCAAGGATCTAGATAGATTCTGTATGGAAGAATGGTCTAAAATCCCTTCCAATGTGTTCTCCAATCTCATAAAACATTATAGAAAAAAGTCTCAGTGATGTTATCCTCGTAAAGTTAGGATGCACAATGTATTGAAAACAGAGGTGCAAATACTTTTGACACCTATCTTTTGAAGAAAAAAAATACATGATTACAAAATCTCTTTCTCGGAGCAATTGTATTACTATAAAATAATGTAATTTTCTCCTTTTGTGAAGCATACAATATAGCTCAGTATTTGTGTTAATTTTATACAGTGTTTTTTGCTCGGCTTTATCAAGGGTGCCGATAATTTGAGGTGATGGTATTTACAGTGCCTTCAGAAAGTATCCACACCCTTCAGAAAGTATTCACACCCCTTGACTTATTCCACATTTTGTTGTGTTACAGTGGGATTAAAATTGATTTAATTAAGGCCTCCCTGGAGGAGCAGTGGTCTAAGCCACTGCATCACAGTGCAAGAGGCATCACTACAGACCCGGGTTCGATCTCAGACTGTGTTGCAGTCGGCCGCAACCGGGAGACCCATAAGGTGGCGCACAATTGGCCCAGCGTCGTTAGGGGAGGGTTTGGCCTGCCGGGATGTGCTTGTCACATTGTACTCTAGCGACTCCTTGTGGCAAGCTGGGCGGATGTACGCTGACTTTGGTCGCCAGTTGTACAGTGTTTCCTCCGACACATTGGTGAGGCTGGCTTCCTGGTTAAGCAAGCAGTGTGTCAAGAAGCAGTGCGGCTTGGCAGGGTCGTGTTTCGGATGATGCATGGCTCTCGACCTTCCTCTCCTGAGTCCGTACGGGAGTTGCAGCGATGGGACAAGACTGTAACTACCAATTAGATACCAAGAAATGAAGGGGAAAAATCCAGAGAAAATATGGATTTCATTGTCATTTTTGGTCAACGATCTACACAAATTACTCTGTACTGTCAGTACTCTCTACTGTCAAAGTGGAAGAAAAATTCTCAAATCTATAACAAATGTATAAAGAATGACACTCTTGTTTTAGATAAGTATTCACCCCCCTGGGACAATACATGTCAGAATCACCTTTGGCAGTGAATACAGCTGGGAGTCTTTCTGGGTTAGTCTCTAAGAGCTTTCCACACCTGGATTGGGCAACATTTGCCTGTTTTATTATTAAAAAAATTCTGTACAGGCTTCCTTCTTTTCACTCTGTAATTTAGGTTTGCATTGAGGAGTAACTACATTGTTGCTGTTCCTTCCTCATTTTTCTCACAACGATTAAACTCACCATTGGCCTCAAGGTGAAATCCCTAAGCATTTGCATTTCTCTCCAGCATCTGAGTTACGAAGGACCTGTATCTTTGTAGTGACTGGGTGTATTGATACACCATTCAAAGCCTAATTAATAACTTCACTATATTCAAAGGGATGTTCACCGTCTGCTTAGATTTTTTTCAAACCCTTTGTTATTGATGTATGTATGTTTGTATATACAGGCAACTGCCAAAAATAAAGGAAACACCAGCAAGTGTCTTAATAGGGCATTGGGCCTCCACATGCCAGAAAAGCTTCACTGTGCCTTGGCGTAGATCTATTGAAGTAATGTGACAACATTCCTCCATGAGAAGTTCCATCATTTGGTGTTTTGTTGATGGTGGTGAAAAATGCTGCCTCAGGCCCCATTCCAGAATCTCCCATATGTCATTGAGACACACACACGCACCCTTTATGCTCCTTTGAGACCACTCTTTCAAAGTCACTGAGTTATTTTCTTCTAGCCATGGTAGCCTAAATAATAATAATGGGCATTTGTATGTCCCTAAGCATGATAGGATGTTAATTGCTTAACCACGCCTGTGTGGAATCACCTACTTTTAATATAAACTGAGTGTACAAAACATTAGGGACATTCCATGACAGACTGACCAGGTGAAGGCTATGATACGTTATTGATGTCACCTGTTAAATTCATTTCAATCAGTGTAGATGAGGAGATGGTTAAATAATTATTTTTAAGCCATGAAACAATTGAGAGATGGATTGTATATGTGTGCCATTCAGAGGGTGAATGGGCAAGACAAAAGATTTAAGTGCCTTTGAACGGGGTATGGTAGTAGGTGCCAGGTACACCGGTTTGAGTGTCAAACTGCAATGCTGCTGGGTTTTTCATGGTCAACAGTTTCCTGTGTGTATCAAGAATAGTCCACCACCCAAAGGACATCCAGCCAACTTGACACAACTGTGGGAAGCATTGGAGTCAACATAGGCCAGCATCCCTGTGTAATGCTTTCAACACCTTGTAGTCCATGCCCCGACGAATTGAGGCTGTTCTGAGGGCAAAAGGGGGTGCAACTCAGTATTAGGAAGGTGTTCCTAATGTTTTGTACTCTGTGTCCCTCATTTTCAGTAGTGTTTCGTTTATTTTGGCAGTTACCTGTTATGTACACTTCCGTTCAAATGTTTGGGTCACTTAGAAATGTCCTTGTTTTTGAAATAACATCAAATTGATCAGAAATACAGTGTAGACATTGTTAATGTTGTAAATGACTATTGTAGCTGGAAATGGCAGATTCTTTCATGGAATATCTACATAGCTGTACAGAGGCCCATTATCAGCAACCATCACTCCTGTGTTCCAATGGCACGTTGTGTTAGCTAATCGAAGTTTATCATTTTAAAAGGCTAACCCTTTTGCAATTATGTTACCACAGCTGAAAACAATTTTGCTGATTTAAAGAAGCAATAAAACTGTCCGCTTTTAGACAAGTTGAGTATCTGGAGCATCAGCATTTGTGGGTTCGATTACAGGGTCAAAATGGCCAGAAACCAAGAACTTTCTTCTGAAACTCGTCAGTCTATTCTCGTTCTCAGAAATGAAGGCTATTCCATGCGAGAAATTGCCAAGAAACTGAAAATCTTGTACAACGCTGTGTACTCAGTTGGTAGAGCATGGTGTTTGCAACGCCAGGGTTGTGGGTTCGATTCCCACGGGGGACCAGTACGGAGAAAAAAATGTATGAAATGTATGCATTCACTACTATAAGTCGCTCTGGATAAGAGCATCTGCTAAATGACTAAAATGTAAAATGTAGGTAGAGTTGCAAAGAGAAAGTCTTACCTCAGACTGGCCAATAAAAATTAAATATTAAGATGGGCAAATGAACAGACACTGGACAAAGGAACCCTGCCTAGAAGGCCAGCATCCAGGAGTCGCCTCTTCACTGTTGACGTTCAGACTGGTGTTTTGCGTGTACTATTTAATCAAGCTGCCAGTTGAGGACTTGTGAGGCGTCTGTTTCTCAAACTAGACACTCTAACCCAAACTTTTGAATGGTAGTGTATGTGTGCGTGCGTGTATGGTTTTCTTATTTTCGCATCATGTCATCTCTCTGACCCAGTATGTGTCTCTTCTCTCCTTCAGGAGGCTCTACAGAGTATCGCCACAGACCCCGGGCTCTACCAGATGCTCCCCAGATTCAGCACTTTTATTTCTGAAGGGGTGAGATGTTTTTCCTGTCAATTACTCTCACCCAGGGCTCTAAAGTGTGACCACTTTGGTCGCATATGAAACTAAGTATTTAGCTGTGCAACCAGGAGTTTTATTTTGGGAGCACTTGTGTGACTAGGAGAAAAATCTCCCAGATAAAAATGGTTTTAATGATAAGGCCACTGTCGTGTCTTTGTCATCATTAAAGGTGAAGACTTATTTTATCAAATCAATTCTCTGTAATTATTATTACGTGATTAAACTAATCGTGTAAATGTAATTAACTAGGATGTCGGGGCACCACGGAAAATCTTCAGAATACAAAGTTATCATTTTCCGAATATAACTCTACAGATATTTTAATATCTGATCAATTAGTCTTCTATTAATGAATTATTCTTTACCTTACGTCAGTCTCATTTCAAACGTCGTAGAATTCTTGGTTATCTGCACGAACCAAGCCTTAACTATGAATCCTCCATAACCTGTATAAATAGGCCCATGTGCACCCTGATATTGAGGGTGTGCCATGCGGCCGTGCCTAATGGGGAAAGGGGGTGCGTCATGCGGCCGTGCCTAACGGGGAAAGGGGGGGATGGAGCCGGTCGGGCGCAACCCAGGCGACATGGAGATCGGAGCTCGGGCGAGAGCCAAAGCCACCCTCCCGAACCTCCTGGCCCAGAACCCCGTGCCGAGGGAAGGGAGAAGCGGAGGGTGTGGGCCCCCTACCCTACCCAGTCCTCAGAGAGACATAGATACTCCCGCCGTTTACCCGTGCTTCATTGGGTCTGTTTCGCTTGATGGCCCTCCAATCTGCACTTGTTAGATGGCCCTTCGACCTGCAACCGTTTTCTACAGTTATGTGTTCCCTTTCTTGTAGTGTATCTTATTTCCCGTTTTACAATCGTCCTGGGCTTATAGATCGAGTCAATCCTTCATGAGATGAACCGCAATATGTCAGCTAAAGTGATTTAATTAATGAATGCATTTGAACGTTTTTAATATTGTGATAGTGAAGAGCAAAATTCCTCTCAAGAGAATTAACATTATAGTTACACCAACTGGTAGGCTAATCACACAATTGTACAAAATGGTAAGAGAACTGGTGAAGAAAGTTACCCCTCTACATACACATTTCTTTACCACAATCTCGAAATGGAAATACTGGCAGATCCATAAAATGTCCTTTGACAGTAGTAGATCTAATTACATTTAGAGGATTCTAAATTCATATCTAAGGTGCTTTTATACAATTAATGCAGGGTTTTAAAAAAACTGTTTTAAAAGGTTTATGTTTATTAAGTAGTCTTGCTTGTCTCAGCAGCCTCCCTTAATAATAATAACAATATTGACAATTATTGATTTAAATAATTCATTAATTATTTAGTGGCACCACAAATGTGAATTAATATTTACCAAACAAAACACATTACAGAATTGCACCATTTCTGCAGACATGTCAGACCATAATAAATACATTTACTTTGTATAGTGCTTTTCATTACAATTTCCAGCAAGACTATTCAAGCTATCGACTCACTGATGGTTGAAGGTGATGGGCGATCGGCAAAGGCCATCTGGAATCTGCTGGCATCACGGAACAACATCAACATCGCTCTAATCACAGTCAGAAGACAGTTGAAGGAACTTGAGTGGACTTATGGAAAGGCTCTGTAAGACACATTTTATATAAACTCAGCAAAAAAAAAAAACATCCTCTCACTGTCAACTGAGTTTATTTTCAGCAAATTTAACATGTGTAAATATTTGTATGAACATAACAAGATTAAACAACTGAGACATAAACTGAACAAGTTCCACAGACATGTGACTAACAGAAATGGAATAATGTGTCCCTGAACAAATGGGTCGTCAAAATCAAAGTAACAGTCAGTATATGGTGTGGCCACCAGCTGCATTAAGTACTGCAGTGCAGCTCCTCCTCATGGACTGCACTAGAATTTGCTAGTTCTTGCTGAGAGATATTACCCCACTCTTCCACCAAGGCATCTGCAAGTTTCCAGACATTTCTGGGGGGAATGGCCCTAGCCCTCCGATCCAACAGGTCCCAGATGTGCTCAAAGGGATTGAGATCCGGGCTCTTTGCTGGCCATGGCAGAACACTGACATTCCTGTCTTGCAGGAAATCACGCACAGAACGAGCAGTATGACTGGTGGAATTGTCATGCTGGAGGCTCATTTCAGGATGCAGTGAGAGATGCAGTGAGAGATGCAGTGAGAGATGCAGTGCCTTAGACCGCTGCTCCACGCGGGAACCATGACCAATATATTTATTTTTTCAGAACATTAACCATGTGTGTTCTCTTGTACTGTGCTGTAGTTTCGACCCAATGATTCATCTGACAAACAAAGAACGTTGCGTCCTGCAGGCTCAGGCATGGATCAAAGCTGCCGAGAGTATTTTTATCATTATTTTATTAACGAAAGCATAAAGATGTTGATGAAGAAGCAACATTTTCCTCGGGATCCATCCCGGGTCAGTTTCAAGTCCTCTGGTGGTTGCAGTCCTAACACACTGCCGCCAGGGTTTGCATTGCAAATGAGGGCATAAACTGGGTCAAGACGCCAGCAGAGTAAGTAGACCTTTATGTAGTTGAATAAAAGGCCTACAACACCTACGGTAGAACTACAGTACATCTAAAAATATATTTTTCATCTTTTCATGTAGGTCTCCTGATTTAAACCCAATCGAACTTGTTTGGCATCAACTGAAAACATAAATCCGTAATGATACAATTCTCCCCCTACCCTCCTTGGCAAGAGTTTTTTTGTCCTGCTAGTAGCCCATAATGGGTGGATGGCTTAATTAGTCATTTACTGTTCTCATTCTCTGACTGGAAACGTTGTTTGCAGAGTTCACAATCTCATTTTCAAGTCCTTGTTTAAAAAATAACTATATTTTTGAGATTATTTTGTTTTCAAATAGCCAAAAGTGAGCAGTTGTAATAGAGATAAAGGCCATTCTTGACCATGGGGTGAGACAATAGGCCCTTTTTAATTTTGTCTGGCTTGCCATTCCAAATAAAATGGAATATTTTTTCCTCATATCATTTAAACAGGTCGCTCTCCGCCTGACTCTCCACCAATGCCGCCTGGCAATCAACCAAAAACACAGCATCTACCGTGGTATTCCATTTCCAGCGAGACTATTCAAGCCATCGACTCCATGATGGTTGAAGATGATGAGCGATCGGAAAAGGCAATCTGGAATCTTTTGTATGACTAACGCCTTTAGTGAATAGGGCTGTATTCTGTATACCACCCTACCTTGTCACAACACAACTGATTGGCTCAAAGGCATTAAGAAGGAAAGAAATTCCACAAAATAACTTAGGCACACCTATTAATTGAAATTCATTCTAGATGATTACCTCATGAAGCTGGTTGAGAGAATGCCAAGAGTGTGCAAAGCTGTCATCAAGGCAAAGGGTGGCTACTTTGAAGAAAAATATATTTAGATTTGTTGAACAATGTTTTTTGGTTACTACATGATTCCATATGTGTTATTTCATAGTTTTGATGTCTTCACTATTTTTCTACAACGTAGAAATTAATAAAAAAATATATAGAAAAACCCTGGAATGTGTACAGTTGTGGCCACAAGTTTTGAGAATGACACAAATATTAATTTCCACAAAGTTTGCTGCTTCAGTGTCTTTAGATATTTTTGTCAGATGTTACTATGGAATACTGAAATATAATTACAAGCATTTCATAAGTGTCAAATACTTTTATTGACAATTACATGAAGTTGATGCAAAGAGTCAATATTTGCAGTGTTGACCCTTCTTTTTCAAGACCTCTGCAATCTGCCCTGGCATGCTGTCAATTAACTTCTGGGCCACATCCTGACTGATGGCAGCCCATTCTTGCATAATCAATGCTTGGAGTTTGTCAGAATTTGTGGGTTTTTGTTTGTCCACCTGCCTCTTGAGGATTGACCACAAGTTTTCAATGGGATTAAGGTCTGGGGAGTTTCCTCGCCATGGACCCAAAATATCGATGTTTTGTTCCCCGAGCCACTTAGTTATCACTTTTGCCTTATGGCAAGGTGCTCCATCATGCTGGAAAAGGCATTGTTCGTCACCAAACTGTTCCTGGATGGTTGGGAGAAGTTGCTCTCGGAGGATGTGTTGGTACCATTCTTTATTCATGGCTGTGTTCTTAGGCAAAATTGTGAGTGAGCCCACTCCCTTGGCTGAGAAGCAACTCCACACATGAATGGTCTCAGGATGCTTTACTGTTGGCAGGACACAGGACTGATGGTAGCGCTCACCTTATCTTCTCCGGACAAGCTTTTTTTCCGGATGCCCCAAACAATCGGAAAGGGGATTCATCAGAGAAAATGACTTTACCCCAGTCCTCAGCAGTCCAATCCTTGTACCTTTTGCAGAATATCAGTCTGTCCCTGATGTTTTTCCTGGACAGAAGTGGCTTCTTTGCTGCCCTTCTTGACACCAGGCCATTCTCAAAGTCTTCACCTCACTGTGCGTGCAGATGCAGTCACACCTGCCTGCTGCCATTCCTGAGCAAGCTCTGGTGGTGCCCTGATCCCACAGCTGAATCAACTTTAGGAGACAGTCCTGGCGCTTGCTGGACTTTCTTGGGCGGCCTGAAGCTTTCTTCACATCAATTTAACCGCTCTCCTTGAATTTCTTGATGATCCGATAAATGGTTGATTTAGGTGCAATCTTACTGGCAGCAATATCTTTGCCTGTGAAGCCCTTTTTGTGCAAAGCAATGATGACGGCACGTTTTTCCTTGCAGATAACCATGTTTGACAGAGGAAGAACAATGATTCCAAGGACCACCCTCCTTTTGAATCTTCCAGTCTGTTATTCGAACTCAATCAGCATGACAGAGTGATCTCCAGCCTTGTCCTCGTCAACATTCACACCTGTGTTAATGAGAGAATCACTGACATGTCAGCTGGTCCTTTTGTGGCAGGGCTGAAATGCAGTGGAAATGTTTTTGGGGGATTTAGTTCATTAGCATGGCAAAGAGGGACTTTGCAATTAATTGCAATTCATCTGATCACTCTTCATAACATTCTGGAGTATATGCAAATTGCCATCATACAAACTGAGGCAGCAGACTTTGTGAAACTGTATATTTGTGTCATTCTCAAAACTTTTGGCCACGACTGTAGGTGTCAACTTTTGACTGGTACTGTACATATAAAAAAGCAAGCGTAATATCGACATTGGGATGCTGCTCTCGGATCCCATGTCCTGTCGTAGAATAAGGCACCCACCAAAAGTAGAATACCTCTTAGGCAACTGTATGAAACGTGATCAACCCTCATTCTGGAGACCTACTGGGTGCGCAAGCTTTTGATCAATCAATGCTCAACACATCAGAGACAGTTTATCAAGATCCTGTGAGCAGCTCATTTCTAAAATGTGAGCCTTTTCAGGAAACTAGGCGTATGTCGCAAGTCACAACATTTTTAAAGGTGTTGCGTATTAAAACTTAACAAAAAACTCCAGTATGCAAAAATCTATTTCAATAGAACATCACTGCAACAACTGTTTCAGATCACTCTCCTCTAAGTGTACTAGAGCACAGAATAACTGATGAATTTACGAATGCTCAACACCAGTTGAACATGGCCAGTGTCAGTAAAGTCGGCAAAATAGCATAATTCAATTTTTGCCAGGAGCACAGTTACAGTCACCAATGCTCTGGATAACATGATAACAGCCTAACCAGCTCTGTTAGGGCGAGTAAAATGGTCAGAGTTTGGGTGGGGGCTAATGCTTAAGATGCTTCTTATGGCATTGCACATGGTCAGTGTGAACCAGAGTGACTTGACACAAAAACAATGGGCCAAGCAAGCTGTACATACATTTAACAGAAATGACACAGGACGTCTTATTTAATGAAAGGGGTTGCAGTCTGCCGTGAAGCTTTCATCCATGTATACGGGTAAGAGTCTAGTTACAGTTTGATATTATACATTTCTAATTTTGTCAAAGTTGATTTCATTGCAAGTTAAAGCTTGCTGTTACCTCGCTAGCTGAAGTTCGATGGCTGGCTTGCTAGCTAACTGAACCTATTTGGCTAGCTATGAAAATCGGTTTGTATTGCTATTACTCTATGGTTTGGGATGATAGTTCAATGTTTAGCTAGCTAACATTAACATTACATGTCTACTGTTAAAGAAAAGACCCCAAGTTAAAGCTTGCTGTTAGCTAGCTAACGTTAGCTGAGGTTAGATAGCTGGCTTGCTAGCTAACATTAACATGTGTGTATGAACTGTGTGTAACGTTAGTGATGTTGGACTGGAGGATGATTCGGTGCTGGTGGAAAGCTATGACTGGCAACAACACCTGACTCCGTACTTTTTGAGAAGATCAGGGAGTTTTGCGACAAAGAGGCTATGAATATCACATGCCCTGCACCAAAGTCAAGGGCAGTATAGAAACAGGCTCTCCGAAAAGGCCTACAACGTTCCCTTGTTCATGTGTGTGTAACAGTGTAGGTTCCGTCCCTCTCTTCGCCCCAACCCGGGCTCGAACCAGGGACCCTTGCACACATCAACAACTGACACCCACGAAGCATCGTTACCCATCGCGCCACAAAAGCCGCGGCCCTTGCAACGCAAGGGGAAACCCTACTTCAAGTCTCAGAGCGAGTGACGTCACCGATTGAAACGCTATTAGCGCGCACCACCGCTAACTAACTAGCCATTTCACATCGGTTACACTCACCCCCCCTTTTGACCTCCTCCTTTTCCGCAGCAACCAATGATCCGGGTCAACAGCATCAATGTAACAGTGTACGTTCTGTCCCTCTCTTCGCCCCAACCTGGGCTCGAACCAGGGACCCTTGCACACATCAACAACTGACACCCCACGAAGCGTCGTTACCCATCGCGCCACAAAAGTGTTATTAGTTCCTAAACTTCTGAGAAAGAGACTAAACATTTTTCCAATTAATATTTCTTAAAAGACCATTCCAGAAAGATACTTTGACCTATGGGACTGAAACATCATATTTAAATAATTGTTGTTAAAAACAGTAGGAGAGAAACATGTCTTGCCCACTGGTGAGTCAGCTGGATCAAGAGATGGTAAAGAAGCGGGCATAGATTTGGCCACATCCTTAAAAAGTACAATAAGTCCAGAGGGGATTGCAACAATAATGATCATAGCAATGAATGACAGATCTCTTGCATTTCATTATCACAAACATTACTTTTTTAAAGAGACAGTGTACAATTTTCAATGTAATACATCCCAATAGGAAAATTGTGATTTCACACAATGTAGAAACCTAATATTCCACAAATGACTTTATTTATTAAATGACAGATATTTGTATCAACATCTTAGCTTTTATAATAAACGTGTTTTAACAGTGTTAAATATTCATTTCTCGAGCACAACATGTGCTTCAAAAGTAGCTAGAATTCATATAGGCTTTATCTCAGTCAATAAAACAAAAACATTTTCTGATACTCCTAACTTTAAGTTATCAGTGAGATTGTTTTATTTAGCCCTGCTCTCACCTGCCATCTACCCTCCTATATCTTGTTCTGCTGGGTTGTGTTCATTAGGGCACGCAATATAAAAGGTTACATTACATTCAATACATTTTTTCAACAAAAACCTAAAATATTGTTACCAAATAGTGCCTCCCTGTTTCAATACATCTTTATTCTGCTTGGTATCTAATGAATACAATCCTGGTGATGCTGAGGTGTCTCAGTGCAGTAGGGATCATGACGCTGTTACCTTTAACTTGTTTTTCTCTTACGTCTTTCTCTTGTCCTGTAGGTCCGTGTGAACGTGGTGCAGAACAACCTGGCCCTGCTCATCTACCTGATGAGGATGGTCAAGGCCCTCATGGACAACCCCACACTCTACTTAGAGAAATATGTAAGAGCCGCCATGACTCAGATTCTGTCAAATTCTAACACAGCTAAAAATCATACAAAGTAAACTGAAAATGAAATCAAAACGCATTAAACTGAACTATGACGCAGATCAATATTACACACAAACTGAAAACCAAATCCTAATATAATCCTAATAAACTTGATAGAGTATTTCAATACAGACAGTCCTCAACTCAGTGCTGATCATAACACATTGTGTCCCTCTCTTGGTTCCCTGGTCGTGGTCTAGCTGCATGAGTTGATCCCAGCGGTGGTGACGTGTATAGTGAGTAAGCAGCTGTGTTTGCGGCCTGACGTGGACAACCACTGGGCTCTGAGGGACTTCGCTGCCCGTCTGATGGCCCAGAGCTGTAAGACCTTCAGCACCACCACCAACAACATCCAGTCACGCATCACCAAGACCTTCACCAAGGTATGACGCATCCGATTCATCAACTTCTACTTATAAGGGTGTGTGTGTGACTTTTGTGAAAAATAAATTAACACCATTTCATTAAACATTTACATTTACATTTTAGTCATTTAGCAGACGCTCTTATCCAGAGCGACTTACAGTAGTGAATGCATACATTTCATGCATTTTTTTTCTCCGTACTGGTCCCCAGTGGGAATCGAACCCACAACCCTGGCGTTGCAAACACACGGGATACTGGGATTGAGACAACAAGTGGTGGTATTATTATTATTAGCCATGAACATCACCTTCCATCTCTTTCTCTCAGAGCTGGTTGGATGACAAGACTCAGTGGACGACACGCTACGGCTGCATCGCTGGACTGTCTGAACTAGGACCTGACGTGAGTTGTGCCTTTGTCTCTTGCACACTTGAAGAAATGTCCTCACCCCATAGTGTTTCTCTCTCTTTCTCTCTCTCCAATTCAAAGTGCCTTATTGGCATGGGAAAAGTATGTGGACACCCTTTCTCATTACTGGATTTGGCTATTTCAGCCAAACCCGTTGCTGACGGGTGTATAAAATCGAGCACACAGCCATGCAATCTCCATAGACAGACATTGGCAGTTGAATGGCATTACTTAAGAGCTCAGTGACTTTCAACGTGCCACCGTCATAGGATGCCACCTTTCCAACAAGTCAGTTCGTCAAATTTCTGCCCTGCTAGAGCTGCCCTGGTCAACTGTAAGTGCTGTTATTGTGAAGTGGAAACATCTAGGAGAAACAATGGCTCAGTCGCGAAGTGGTAGGCCACACAAGCTCACAGAACGGGACCACCGAATGCTGAAGTGCGTAACACGATAAAATTGTCTGTCCTCGGTTGCAACACTCACTACCGAGTTCCAAACTACCTCTGGAAGCAATGTCAGCACAAGACCTGTTAGTCAAGAGCTTCCTGAAATGGGTTTCCATGGCCGAGCAGCCGCACACATGCCTAAAATCACCATGCGTAATGACAAGCGTCGGCTGGAGTGGTGTAAAGCTCGCCGCCATTGGACAGTAAACATGACAAATGTCATATTGTGGCTACATACACTGTTGTAATGATGTGCAAATAGTTAAAGTGAATACATAAATACATAAACATGTTCTTCACTGGTTGCCCTTTTCTTGTGGCAACAGGTCAAAAATCTTGCAGCTGTGGTATTGTTTTATTTAACCTTTATTTAACTAGGCAAGTCAGTTTAGAACAAATTCTTATTTTCAATGACAGCCTAGGAACAGTGGGTTAACTGCCTTGTTCAGGGGCAGAACGGCAGATTTTTACCTTGCTAGATCAAATCCCGAGCTGACAACCTTTCGGTTACTGGCCCAATGCTCGAACCACTAGGCTACCCTACCGCTCCATATTTCACCCAGTAGATATGGGAGTTTATCAAATTGGATCTGTTTTTTAATTATTTGTGGGTCTTTGTAATCTGAGGGAATTATGTTTCTCTAATATGGTCATACATTTGGCAAAGGTTAGGAACTGCATCTCAGTTTCCACCTCATTTTGTGGGCAGTGTGCACATAGCCTGTCTTCTCTTGAGAGCCAGGTCTGCCTACGGCGGCCTCTCTCAATAGCAAGGCTATGCTCACTGAGTCTGTACGTACCGTAATTTCCGGACTATAAACTGCAACTTTTTTCCCACGCTTTGAACCTCGCGGCTTAAACAATGACGCAGCTAATATATGGATTTTTCCCGCTTTCAATTTTTTTTTTCAAAAAACACATTCTGTGATGTGCTCAGTTTTTGGGCGGCATGAAGCTTTCATTAGACCAATGAAATTACCGAACGGGTTAAGGTCAAACAACTTTTCTGTTTACTGTTTAGATTAAATTGAGCGCTCTCAAACTTCCCATCATTTTGATTACGGTAGTCATTTTGTCACCCTCATCATGGCAAAGACACGGAGAAATGCATATGATGCAGCTTTAAAGTTTAAGGCGATTGATCTGGCTGTTGGAAAAGGAAATAGAGCTGCTGCACGGGAGCTTGGTCTTAATGAGTCGATGATAAGACGTTGGAAACAGCAGCGTGAGGAATTGACTCAGTGCAAAAAGACAACTAAAGCTTAATGCAAATTTTTAATTTTTTATTACAAGCCGTGTTTCGTTAAAGCCTATTTATTTTTGTTACAAGCCGTGTTTCGTTAAAGCCTATTTATTTTTGTTACAAGCCGTGTTTCGTTAAAGCCTGTGTAAAGTTAATTTGTTTCAATGTACCGGTAGGCACCTGCGGCTTATAGACATGTGCGGCTTATTTATGTAAAAAATATATATATTTTTTTTAATTCAGTGGGTCCGGCTTATATTCAGGTGCGCTCAATAGTCCGGAAATTACGGTAGTCAAAGCTTTCCTTAAGTTTGGGTCAGTCACAGTGGTCAGGTATCCTGCCAATGTGTACTCTCTATTTAGAACCAAATAGCATTCCAGTTTGCTCTGTTTTTTGGTAAATTCTTTCTAATGTGTCAAGTAATTATCTTTTTGTTTTCTCGGGATTTGGTTAGGTGTAATTGTTTTGCTGTCCTGGGGCTCTGTGGGGTTTGTTTGTGTTTGTGAACAGAGCCGCAGGACCAGCTTGCTTAGGGTACTCTTCTCCAGGTTCATCTCTGTAGGTGATGGCTTTGTTATGTAAGGTTTGGGAATCGCTTCCTTTTAGGTGGTTATAGAATTTAACGGCTCTTTTCTGGATTTTGATAATTAGCGGGTATCTGCCTAATTCTGCTCTGCATGCATTATTTGGTGTTTTACATTGTACACAGGGGATATTTTTGCAGAATTCTGCATGCAAAGTCTCAATTTGGTGTTTGTCCCATTTTGTGAATTATTGGTTGGTGAGCGCATCCCAGACCTCACAACCATAAAAGGCAGTGGGTTCTACAACTGATTCAAGTATTTTTAGCCAGATCCTAATCAGTTATAGAACCCATTGCCCTTTATGGTTGTGAGGTCTGGGATCCGCTCACCAACCAAGAATTCACAAAATGGTATGTTGAATTTTATGTTCCCCTCTCTTTCTATCTACCTCCCTCTTCTCACTCTCTCCAGGTGATCAAGACGTTGATCCTGCCCAGGCTCACTGTAGAAGGAGCTCGTATCAAAGCAGTGTCTGATGGACCTGTTGTCTCCAACATCGATAAGATAGGAGCAGACCACGTCCAAAGCCTTTTACTGGTGAGGAGCCAAACTTATTGTTCTACTCATTATTACTCAATGCCTCTTTATGATAGAACATGTTTGTTTTATTCTCATGTACCTGATTTGTTACCACAAATAAGACCATAGACAACATACAGTATTATAGACACCTCTTCATCCAGTACATTTAGGGCCAGTTTCCCAGACACAGAGGAAACCTAGTTCTGGACTTAAAACATGCTTTAATTTGTAAGTCGCTCTGGATAAGAGCGTCTGCTAAATGAGGTAATGTAAAATGTAATGCTTTTTAATCTGTGTCCAGGAAACTGGCCTTTAAAGGCCCGTCTGTGACTTTAATATACCCATCTGTGAGAGATACAGAGATACTTGACTAATATCTTCTTCTCTCTCAGAAACACTGTGCCAGCGTCATCGCTAAAACTCGTCCCCTGCCTGACAACGTGGAGCAGTACCGGGCAGACTACGGTTACCTTGGGCCCATGCTGTGTTCTCATGTGGTCAAGGCCAGGGCCCAGGCAGCACTACAGGCCCAGCAGGTCAACAGAACCACACTCACCATCACACAGGTAGGGCACATGGACGTCAAACATCTATTGACCCAGCTTAGTGTTAGGTAAATGTCGGTGTAACAAATATGTACATTCAGTCAGTTCAAGAAGTAAACTTAAATTCCAATTCTCTTCATTGAAAAACAAAGTTGGAATTGACTTCAACGCTGATATTGACTGACAATATCAGCAACTTCATCCTGTTAGTGTTTAGTAACATAACAAAACCCAATCTGAAGTTCTGTTTCTATGTTGCAGCCTCGGCCCACCCTAACAGTGTCTCAGAGCGGAATAGGAGGGTCAGGGGGGTCCCGTACCCCCAGCATCATTAAGGTATCCAGCTCCCTCACCCTCATGTCCACCCGACCAGGCACCCCAACACAGCCATCGCCCCCGTCAACCAAGTACATCGTCATGGCAACCAGCTCAGGGGCATCGTCCACCCAGCAGGTATTGTGGACAGCAGTTTTGTTGTTTTTGTTTTCTTTGAAATAGTAACAAAGACTATTGTATTTAAGAGCATAAATAGTATTCACTCTGTCCTCCTAGATTTACATATAGTACCAGTCAAAAGTTTGGACACACCTACTCATTCAAGGCTTTTTATTTTTACTATTTTCTACATTGTAGAATAATAGTGAAGACATCAAACCTATGAAATAACACATATGGAATTATGTAGTAACCACAAAAGTGTAAAACAAATCAACATATTTTATATTTCAGATTCTTCAAAGTAGCCACCCTTTGCCTTGATGACAGGTTTGCACACTAATGGCATTCTCTCAACCAGCTTCATGAGGTAGTCACCTTCAATTAACAGGTGTGCTTTGTTAAGTTCATTTGTGGAATTTTTTTCCTTCTTATTGAGTTTGAGCCAATCAATTGTGTTATGACAAGGTAGGGGTGGTATACAGAAGATAGCCCTATTTGGTAGAAGACCAAGTCCATATTATGGCAAGAACAGCTCAAATAAACAAAGAGAAATTACAGTCCGTCATTACTATAAAACATGAAGGTCAGTCAATCCGGAAAATTTCAAGAACTTTTAAAGTTTCTTCAAGTGCAGTCATAGAAAGTGCAGTCGCTATGATGAAACTGGCTCTCATGAGGACCGCCACAGGAAAGGAAGACACAGAGCTACCTCTGCTGCAGAGGATAAGTTCATTAGAGTTACCAGCATCAGAAATTGCAGCCCAAATAAATGCTTCACAGAGTTCAAGTAACGGACACATCTTAACTTCAGCTGTTCAGAGGAGACTGCGTGAATCAGGCATTCATGGTCAAATTGCTGCAAAGAAACCACTACTAAACGACACCAATAAGAAGAAGAGACTTGCTTGGGCCAAGAAACACAAGCAATGGACATTAGACCGGTGGAAATCTGTCCTTTGGTCTGATGAGTCCAAATTTGAGATTTTTGGTTCCAACTGCCGTCTTTGTGAGATGCGGACTAGGGGAACGCTTTATCTCAGCATGTGTGGTTCCCACAGTGAAGCATTGAGGAGGAGGTGTGATGGTGCTTTGCTGGTGACACTGTCTGTGATTTATTTCAAATTCAAGGCACACTTAACCAGCATGGCTATCACAGCATTCTGCAGCGATACGCCATCCCATCTGGTTTGCGCTTAGTTCCACTATCATTTGTTTTTCAACAGGACAATGACCCAACATACCTCCAGGTTGTGTAAGGGCTATTTGACCAAGAAGGAGAGTGATGGAGAGCTGCGTCAGATGAACTGGCCTCCACAGTCACTCGGCCTCAACCGAGAGATGATTTGGGATGACTTGGACCGCAGAGTGAAGGAAAAGCAGCCAACAAGTGCTCAGCATATGTGGGAAGTCCTTCAAGACTGTTGGAAAAGCATTCCAGGTGACTACCTCATGAAGCTGGTTGAGAGAATACAAAGCTGTTCATCAAGGGTAGGGTGGCTACTTTAAAGAATCTAAAATCTATTTTGATTTGTTTAACACTTTGTTTACTACATGATTCCATGCTATTTCATAGTTTTGATGTGTTCACTATTATTCTACAATGTAGAAAATAGTTTAACTTTTTTTATTTTTTTATCCTGGAATGAGAAGGTGTGTTCAAAACTTTTGACTGGTGCTGTATAAGGTGTGGTCGTAAATAAACATTTAATATACAGTCATTGATATCCTATACATTCACTTTTTGATAAACATTTAAGTTTCTCTAAAAAAAGTCATTATCTAGATGCCCTAGTAGTGGTGATGTGTAATGTAATATTCCCCTCTCCTTTACTTCAGGTGATCACTCGGACTTCCTCCTCAGTGACCAGCACGGTCGCCAGCGCTACCTCCACGCTGCAGCCTCTGGTCAAGTTGGAGTCTGGAGGGGCCGGCGGCCTGGGGGGGTCGCGACCTCTCCAGAAGTACATTGTGGTGTCCCTCCCCTCCTCCTCTCTGGAAAGTAAGAGTGGCGTGCTCCCTCCCTCCTCTTCTTCCGCCTCCCCCATCTTGCTGGAAGCCGGGATGAAGATGGATTGCTCAGACTCCCCCGGCGCCAGCACATAGTCCCCGCACTGAGACTCTGGGTGTGTCCCAAATGGCAAACAATTCCCTTTATAGTGCACTACTGTTGACCAGGGCCCATAGGGCTCTGGTCAACAGTAGTGTGCTATATAAGGAATAGGGTGCCGTTTGACACAGACACTGGCTTGTAATTGGCTGAGACAGCCCTCTGATTGGCTGATGGTAATAACAGAGACCTCTACCTCCGATTGGATAGAGGTGCCTGGGAGCGAGGACTTTTGGTGCAGGTGTGGAAACTAGCTTCTGGAGTAGCAAAGGAATTGTCAGAAAACGGGGGATATTACAGTGGCAAGAAAAAATATGTGAACCCTTTGGAAATACCTGGATTTCTGCATAAATTGGTCATAAAATTTGATCTGATCTTCATCTAGGTCACAACAATAGTCAAACACAGTCTGCTTAAACTAATAACACAAACAATTATGCGTTTTCATATATTTATTGTACTCACCGTGTAAACATTCACATACCAGCGTGTAAAAAGTATGTGAACCCTTGGATTTAATAACTGGTTGACCCTCCTTTGGCATCAATAACCTCAACCAAACATTTTCTGTAGTTGCGGATCAGACCTGCACAATTATCAGGAGGAATTTTGGACCATTCCTCTTTACAAAAATGTTTCAGTTCAGCAATAATCTTGGGATGTCTGGTGTGAACCGCTCTCTTGAGGTCATGCCAAAGCATCTCAAATCGGGTTGAGATCAGGACTCTGACTGGGCCACTCCAGAAGGCGTATTTTCTTCTGTTGAAGCCATTCTGTTGTTGATTTACTTCTGTGTTTTGGGTTGTTGTCCTGTTGCATCACCCACCTTCTGTTGAGATTCAATTGGCGGACAGATATCAAGACATTTTGCAGAAGAATGTTAGGCTAAACTTGGGAATTCATTTTTCCGTCGATGATAGCAAGCTGTCCAGGCCCTGAGGCAGCAAAGCAGCTCCAAACCATGATGCTTCCTCCACCATACTTTACAGTTGGGATGAGTTTTTGATGTTGGTGTGCTGTGCCTTTTTTTTCTCCACACACAGTGTTGTGTGTTCCTTCCAAATAACTCAACTGTAGTTTCATCTGTCCACAGAATATTTTGCCAGTAGCGCTGTGGAACATCCAGGTGCACTTTTGCAAACTTCAGACATGCAGCAATGTTTTTTTTGGACAGCAGTGGCTTCTTCCGTGGTGTCTTCCCATGAACACTATTCTTGTTTAGTGTTTTACGTATCGTAGACTCGTCAACAGAGATGTTAGCATGTTCCAGAGATTTCTGTAAGTCTTTAGCTGACACTAGGATTCTTCTTAACCTCATTGAGCATTCTGCACTGTGCTCTTGCAGTCATCTTTGCAGGACAGCCACTCCTAGGGAGAGTAGCAACATTGCTGAACTTTCTCCATTTATAGACAATTTTCTTACAGTGGACTGATAAACATCAAGTCTTTTATAGATACTTTTGTAACCCTTTCCAGCTTTATGCAAGTGAATAATTCTTAATCGTAGGTCTTCTGAGATCTCTTTTTGTTCGAGGCATGGTTCACATTCATGCTTCTTGTGAATAGCAAACTCACATTTTGTGAGGTTTTTTTTATAGGGCAAGGCAGCTCTAACCAACATCTCCAATCTCGTCTCATTGATTGGAGTCCAGGTTAGCTGACTCCAATTAGCTTTTGGAAAAGTCATTAGCCTAGGGGTTCACATACTTTTTCCAACCTACACTGTGAATGTTTAAATTATGTATTCAATATAGACAAGAAAAATACAATAATTTGTGTGTTATTAGTTTTAGCAGACTGTGTTTGTCTGTTGTTGTGACTTAGATGAAGATCAGATCAAATTTGATTACCAATTTTGCAGAAATCCAGGTAATTCCAAAGGGTTCACATACTTTTTCTTGCCACTGTATGTGAAAATATGATGGATAGTGAGGGATGGAGGGGTGCATGCGGTAAAGTGCACAAATTGTATCTCTTTTTCTTATTGTACATATAGTCACACTCGCCTAAAAGCTGTGTGGGCATTTATAATGGTTCAACCAACATTCTAATTGATTTCATGTTCCTTTTTTACACCCTATAATAAAACTGATTTTGTAATGATTCTATGGCGATTGCTTTGTTTTTTCCATTATGAGAGTGGAAGAGGGCAATGATATGGTTGACAGCTGATGATCGCAGTAGCACAAACACTGGTAGCCTAAAGGCCTACATTCTTGCATTCATGGGAAAGAATTCAGTAGCAGGTTATTTTGCTGACACTCAAATGGAAGAGTTGGGAAAGGAATGGTGCCAAAAACATTTGCCGTACATAAGTTCTGTTGAACTACTTCAGTTATTTTCTCATTCTTGACAAGGAGCCGTTGTCTGAGTTGATGTTGGAAGACGTAACATGTTAGTCATGCAGCATCACTTCTATTGATGAGTAGCAAGCAGAGCTGTGCCTGCCCTAGCTCTGATCCAGGGCATTAGTGCGGGTTCCTCCACTAATGTTATTTAGCCCTAACGCCCTAGCTCTGATCCAGGGCGTTAGTTCGGGTTCCTCCACTAATGTTATTTAGCCCTAACGCCCTAGCTCTGATCCAGGGCGTTAGTGCGGGTTCCTCCACTAATGTTATTTAGCCCTAACGCCCTAGCTCTGATCCAGGGCGTTAGTGCGGGTTCCTCCACTAATGTTATTTTAACGCCCTAGCTCTGATCCAGGGCGTTAGTGCGGGTTCCTCCACTAATGTTATTTAGCCCTAACGCCCACCCTCATGAAAGAGTACTACTTAATCACTACTTCACAAGATCTATACAAACCTACTGGTGATTTAAACTAATTGCATTTTTAACTGAAGATCATGATTAGTTGATTATTGGAGACAGGTGTGTTAGCTGGGGCTGGGGAAAAAGTCACCAATCAAAGACACCAATCAAGCCCCCGAGGACTGGAGTTGCCCAAACCTTCACATACCAACAAAATTCCTACATGTTCACTATTATGCTTACTCAATCTCTATTGAATTTATACTGCCATTTGTGTGGGTAGTGTTGTCACTACTGAATTGCTCCTGATCCCTTTTCATTTCCTACATAAACCCTTTAATTACTATTGAAAACTGACACATTTACTGTTTGCCTATTCAAAATCACCATTGACAGCTTGTTACACTATGTCAATACTAGACTAGTGCACATTTCTTCAAGTTTCTAACTAGTTATATCATCAAACAATAAATAATAAGCAGGGTTAGGGTTTGGCCGGTGTAGGCCGTCATTGTAAATAAGAATTTGTTCTTAACTGACTTGCCTATTTAAATAAAGGTTAAATAAAAAAATACACTATATATACAAAAGTGGGCATTAATATAGAGTTGGTCCCTCTTTGCTACTATAACAGCCTCCACTCTTCTGGGAAAGCTTTTCACTAGAATATTGCTGCGGGGACTTGCTTCCATTCAGCCACGAGAATTAGTGAGGTCAGGCACTGATGTTGGGCGATTAGGCCTGGGTCCCCAAAGTGTTCGATGGGGTTGAGGTCAGGGCTCTGTGCAGGCCAGTCAAGTTCTTCCACACCGATCTTGACAAACCCTTTCTGTATGGACCTCGCTTTTTGCACGGGGGCATTGTCATGTTGAAACAGGAAAGGGCCTTCCCCAAACTGTTGCCACAAAGTTGGAAGCACAGAATCGTCTAGAATGTAAGGGGCCTAGCCCAAACCATTATTCCAAACATACCAGATGGTGAAACGTGATTCATCACTCCAGTGAACGTGTTTCCACTGCTCCAGAGTCCAATGGCTGCAAGCTTTTTAAAATATTTTATTTAACCTTTATTTAACTAGGCTACTCTGTTAAGAACAAATTCTTATTTACAAGGATGGCCTACCCCTACCAAACCCAGACGACGCTGGGCCAATTGTGCGCCACCCTATGGGACTGACCAATCACGGCCGGATGTTATGCAGCCTGGATTCAAACCAGGGACTGCAGTGACGCCTCTTGCACTGAGATGCAGTGCCTTAGACCTCTGAGCCACTACTCCAGCCGACACTTGGCATTGCGCATGGTAATCTTAGGCTTGTGTGGAAACCCATTTAATGAAGCTCCCGACAAGCAGTTATTGAGCTGAAGTTGCTTCCAGATCCAGTTTGGTACTCGGTAGTGTTGCAACCGAGGACAGATGATTTTTACGAGCTGTGTGTTTCAGCACTCTGCGGTCCCGTTCTGTGAGCTTGTGTGGCCTACCACTTTGCAGTTTTTGCTTCTAGAAGTTTCCACTTCACAATAACAGTTGATTGGGACAGCTCTAGCAGGGCAGAACTTTGACGAACTGACTTGTTGGAAAGTTGGCATCCTATGATGGTGCCATATTGAAAGTCACTGCGCTCTTAAGTAAGGCCATTCTACTACTTAATCTTTGTCTATGGAGATTGCATGGCTGTGTGCTGGATTTTATACACCTGTCAGCAACAGGTGTGACTGAAATATCCAAATCCACTAAGTTGAAGCGGTATCTGCATACTTTGTATATAAAGTGCCCTCCACTAATATTGGCACCCTTATATGTGTATTTATTGTTTATCCTCTTGGTCTTTCATTCAAAATATTCACAAAAATTTAACTTTTAATTAAAGTAAAATAATTTAAATAAAAAATAAATTCTTAACATAAAACAAATATTTTTCTCAAATATATGTGTGCCACAATTATTGGCACCCCTTCATTCAATACTTTGTGCAACCTCCCTTTGCCAAGGTAACAGCTCTGAGTCATCCCCTATAATGCGTAATGAGGTTGGAGAAAACATGGCAAGGTATCTGAGACCATTCCTCCATACAGAATCTCTCCAGATCCTTCAAATTCCGAGGTCCACGCTTGCGGACTCTCCTCTTCAGATCATCCCACTGGTTTTCTATGGGGTTTAGGCCAGGGGACTGGGATGGCCATGGCAAAACCTTGATTCTGTGGTCAGTGAACCATTTTTGTGTTGATTTTGATGTGTGCTTAAGTTCATTGTCCTGCTGGAAGATCCAACCAAGGCCCAGTTTAAGCTTCCTATCAGAGGCAGTCAGGTTTTGATTTAATATCTGCTGGTACTTGGAGTCCATGATACTATGTATCCTAACAAGTTGTCCAGGGCCTTTGGAAGAAAAACAGCTTCACAACATTAAAGATTCACCACCATACTTCACAGTGGGAATGAGGTACTTTTCTGCATGAACATCTTTCTGTCTACACCAAACCCCCCTCTGGTGTTTGTTTCCAAAAAACTATATTTTGGTCTCATCTGACCATAGAACCTGGTCCCATTGAAAGGTCTGCTAATGTTTGGCAAACTGTAGGCACTTGAGTTTGTTGTTTGATGGCAAAGGCTTTTTTAAGGTAACCCTCCCAAACAACTTGTGGTTACGTAGGTGGCTTCTGATCATAGTTAGAGACTTTGACCCCAAGATCCAACTAACGTCTGCAATTCTCCAACTGTGACCCTTGGAGATTTTTTTGGCCACTCTAACCATCCTCCTCACTGTCCGTGGGGTCAATATAGACACACGTCCTCTTTCAGGCCGATTGTTAACAGCGGAGTTTGCTCTGTGTATCACTGACCCTGGAAAAGCTAGCAACTGGGATAACACAGTCAACCTTTAAGATCAATAATATATATTTTTATTAACATTTTGTTGGCTTTATAATCGTGAGAGAAATGTAACTAGTTAGTAACTAGCTAGTTAGTTATACCTAGGTAGTTTACAAGGTTAGCTGACTTTTCTCAAAACAAACCTCATTGTGGCTATCTACTTCTTGTCCCTCATGCTAGCCTTTACAGACAAAAATCACATCAGAAACACCCAAATAAAAATATTGATATGGCCAGCATTGTAGACTTTCCACCCTCTTGCTGCAGCTTCAGCTCATCACGAAATAACAGAGAAATGCTGTGAAAACCAGTGTGCTGCAAATGTTCTAAAATGTTTTGTCACCAGTGCTTGTTTTGTTGACATGTTTAGTCCTCACGCATTGTTTGCTCCTATGGCACTAATCTGGTGAGCACCTTTGGAGCTCCGTGCAAGCAAGGCATTTGATTGGTTTGATGTGTTGCGAGGGATCACTGATTTACACTGGGTTCCAACCCCTCTTTAGCTTATTTCTGCCATGGAACTTCCAGGATTCCCATTTTGAGGAACCCCACCTATTTCTATCATTTATCTTCTTAGAATGTGATTTTAAACCTAACCTTAACCCTAACTTTAACCTTAACCCTAAATCTAAAATTAAATTTAGATCAAAAAGCACATTTTTGTTTTCATTAATTTTTATGATATAGCCAATTCTTTGTGGCTGTGGTAACTAGTGGAAACTTTGTTAGAGTGGTCACTGACTATCTTGTCAATACAATACACAATGGGCGCGTTCGAGCGGATCACTTTTGTCAAGATGTTGACGTTGGTCACCGCCTTTCAAAGTGTGTTGCATTATGGGTATAAATTGTTCGACTTGTGACTACATATACTACCCACCACTGCGACCTGTATGCTCTCATTGGCTGGTTCTCGCTATATATTCGTCGCCAAACCCACTGGCTCCAGGTCATCTATAAGTCTTTGCTAGGGAAAGCCCCGCCTTATCTCAGCTCACTGGTCACCATAGCAACACCCACCCATAGCACGTGCTCCAGCAGTTATACTTCACTGGTCATCCCCAAAGCCAACACCTCCTTTGGCCGCCTTTCCTTCCAATTCTCTGCTGTCAATGACTGGAACAAATTGCAAAAATCACTGAAGCTGGAGACATATCTCCCTCTCTAATTTTAAGCATCACCTGTCAGAGCAGCTTACCGATCACTGTACCTGTACACAGCCCATCTGTAAATAGCACACCCAACTACCTTATCCCCATATTGTTATTTATGTATTTATTTTTTGCACCCCAGTATCTCTACTTGCACATCATCATCTGCACATCTACCGCTCCAGTGTTAATGCTAAATTGTAATTATTTTGCCTCTATGGCCTATATATTGCCTTACCTCCCTAATCTTACTACATTTGCACACACTGTACATAGATTTTTCTATTGTGTTAATCACTGTACGTTTGTTTGTCCCATATGTAACTCTGTGTTGTTGTTTTTTTTCGCACTGTTTTGCTTTATCTTGGCCAGGTCGCAGTTGTAAATGAGAACTTGTTCTCAACTGGCCTACCTGGTTAAATAAAGGTCAAATAAAAAAAATTATAAAACATGTCGACTGCATGACCTTTACAATAACCATGTGATCAAAGGTCATGAACTTTCGACTGCAGTCGACTGGAAATTTCTGCAGTTGCTTCTCACCAACTGCAAATTGACGTCAGAACCAAAGCATTGTGGGAGAATCGTTTTTTTGGAAGCAAAAGGCACTACATGCTCATAAATGGTTGAAGTCGCCACCTATTATTGGTTATTATCAATGCATGTTTACTGTTTTGAGTGGATGACTATTTAGAGCTTAAATAAATATTCCTCCTTACAATCTAATTACACAGGCTTACATCTGAAATTTCTAACATAAATACATTAAATATCCTACTTGCAACAATATACAGTGCATTCAGAAAGTGCACGTCCTGATCTGTTTCACCTGTCCTTGTTCTTGTCTCCACCCCCCGCCGGGTGTCGCCCATCTTCCTCATTATCCCCTGGGTACTTATTCCTGTGTTATCTGTTTGTCTGTTGCCAGTTTGTCTTGTTTGTCAAGCCAACCAGCGTTTTTGTGTCAGCTCCTGGTTTTCCACAGTCTCTCTTTTCCCATCCTCCTGGTTTTTGACCCTTGCCTGTCCTCACCCTGTACCTGCCCGCCTGACCACTCGGTTTTCCGGGAACCCCGCTTACCTCCCCCGGAGCGCTACGATGGAGATTCCAGAACCTGCCGGTCCTTTCTCTCCCAGTGCTCCCTGTTTTCGAGTTGCAGCCTTCTACGAATCCCCTCAGACCGCTCAAAGACAGCATACATTATTACGCTGATGTCTGGGAGGGCAGTCACTTGGGCCACGGCGGTGTGGGAGCAACAATCTCCTGTCTGCCTCAGTCTGGAGATATTAGTGGCGGAAGTGAGAAAAGTTTGAGGCTCCGGTGTCCGGGAGAGAGGTTGCCTGGAAGTTACTTCAGCTTTGGTAGGACTCCCTCAGTGTGGCAGACTATGTGGTGGATTTCCGCACGCTAGCAGCAGAGGGTGCCTGGAACCCGGAAGCGCTGTTTGACACGTTCCTGCACGGATTATCGGAGGAAGTAAAGGACGAGCTTGCAGCCCGGGAACTACCGACGGATCTCGACTCACTCATCGCTTTAACCATCCTGATCGATGGTCGGCTACGGGAACGTAGGAGGGAGAAGAGGTCTGATTGCGGTCCCAATCACTCACTCAAGGATCCCACCTTGCATCCGATGAACTCCGGAAGTCCTTGGCGTCTTCGTTCCCAAGAGGATCCGAGCTAACCCGAGGACTGCCGATTTTCTCCTCCGAAGACTGCCGATTTTCCTCTTCCCGAGCCGATGCAGTTTGGCAGGGCTAGGCTGTCTCCAGCCGACCGCGTACGCAGACTTAACACCCAGAGCTGTCTGTATTGCGGTCCTGTTCCGGTTTGAGAGGGAGTAGTCACACTTCGCTTCGCTCCACAGGTAATATTACACTTCATTACATTACAACGGTTTGATTTGTTTGATCTGAGCAATTCTTCTTAGCTAGCTCCATAGCCGTCTTTGTATCAAAGATAATTGTGTAGTTTAGAGTAATTAGAGTAATTATCGAGGTTAGCTAACCAGCTATTTTCGTCCTCCTAACGTAGTCAACACTGCTAGCTAGCCAACTAGCCAACTTCTACCGACTAGCAGCACTGTAGAAACTATTACATTACAACGGAACGACTTGATTAGTGTAGTGTTAGTGTTAGTTAGCTAGCTACATAGTTGTCTTTGCGGTCAAATCAAATCAAATCAAATTAATTTTTATATAGCCCTTCGTACATCAGCTGATATTCTCAAAGTACAGAAACCCAGCCTAAAACCCCAAACAGCAAGCAAAGCATGTGAAAGAAGCACGGTGGCTAGGAAAAACTCCCTAGGAAAAACTCCCTAGAAAGGCCAAAAACCTAGGAAGAAACCTAGAGAGGAACCAGGCTATGAGGGGTGGCCAGTCCTCTTCTGGCTGTGCAGGGTGGATATTATAACAGAACATGGTCAAGATGTTAAAATGTTCATAAATGACCAGCATGGTCAAATAATAATAATCATAGTAGTTGTCGAGGGTGCAACAAGCACGTCCGGTGAACAGGTCAGGGTTCCATAGCCGCAGGCAGAACAGTTGAAACTGGAGCAGCAGCACGGCCAGGTGGACTGGGGACAGCAAGGAGTCATCATACCAGGTAGTCCTGAGGCATGGTCCTAGGGCTCAGGTCCTCCGAGAGAAAGACAGAAAGAGAGAAAGAGAGAATTAGAGAGAGCATATTTAAATACACACAGGACACCGGATAAGACAAGAGAAATACTCCAGATGTAACAGACTGACCCTAGCCCCCCGACACATAAACTACTGCAGCATAAATACTGGAGGCTGAGACAGGAGGGATCAGAAGACACTGTGGCCCCATCCGATGATACCCCCGGACAGGGCCAAACAGGCAGGATATAACCCCACCCACTTTGCCAAAGCACAGCCCCCACACCACTAGAGGGATGTCTCCAACCACCAACTTACCGTCCTAAGACAAGGCCGAGTATAGCCCACAACGATCTCCGCCATGGCACAACCCAAGGGGGGGGGGGGGGCGCCAACCCAGACAGGAAGACCACGTCAGTGACTCAACCCACTCAAGTGACGCACCCCTCCCATGGACGGCATGGAAGAACACCAGTAGGCCAGTGACTCAGCCCCTGTAAAAGGGTTAGAGGCAGAGAATCCCAGTGGAAAGAGGGGAACCGGCAAGGCAGAGACAGCAAGGGCGGTTCGTTGCTCCAGCCTTTCCGTTCACCTTCACACTCCTGGGCCAGACTATACTTAATCATAGGACGTACTGAAGAGATAAGTCTTCAGTAAAGACTTAAAGGTTGAAACTGAGTCTGCATCTCTCACATTGGTAGGCAGACCATTCCATAAAAATGGAGCTCTATAGGAGAAAGCCCTACCTCCAGCCGTTTGCTTAGAAATTCTAGGGACAATTAGGAGGCCTGCGTCTTGTGACCGTAGCGTACGTGTAGGTATGTACGGCAGGACCAAATCGGAAAGATAGGTAGGAGCAAGCCCATGTAATGCTTTGTAGGTTAGCAGTAAAACCTTGAAATCAGCCCTTGCCTTAACAGGAAGCCAGTGTAGGGAGGCTAGCACTGGAGTAATATGATCAAATTTTTTGGTTCTAGTCAGGATTCTAGCAGCCGTATTTAGCACTAACTGAAGTTTATTTAGTGCTTTATCCGGGTAGCCGGAAAGTAGAGCATTGCAGTAGTCCAGCCTAGAAGTAACAAAAGCATGGATAAATTTTTCTGCGTCATTTTTGGACAGAACATTTCAGATTTTTGCAATGTTACGTAGATGGAAAAAAGCTGTCCTTGAAACAGTCTTGATATGTTCTTCAAAAGAGAGATCAGGGTCCAGAGTAACGCCGAGGTCCTTCACAGTTTTATTTGAGACGACTGTACAACCATCCAGATTAATTGTCAGATTCAACAGAAGATCTCTTTGTTTCTTGGGACCTAGAACAAGCATCTCTGTTTTGTCCGAGTTTAAAAGTAGAAAGTTTGCAGCCATACACTTCTTTATGTCTGAAACACAGGCTTCTAGCGAGGGCAATTTTGGGGCTTCACCATGTTTCATTGAAATGTACAGCTGTGTGTCGTCTGCATAGCAGTGAAATTTAACATTATGTTTTCGAATGACATCCCCAAGAGGTAAAATATATAGTGAAAACAATAGTGGTCCTAAAACGGAACCTTGAGGAACACCAAAATGTACAATTGATTTGTCAGAGGACAAACCATTCACAGAGACAAACTGATATCTTTCCGACAGATAAGATCTAAACCAGGCCAGAACTTGTCCATGTAGACCAATTTGGGTTTCCAATCTCTCCAAAAGAATGTGGTGATCGATGGTATCAAAAGCGGCACTAAGATCTAGGAGCACGAGGACAGATGCAGAGCCTCGGTCTGACGTCATTAACCTGTTAGGGCTAGGGGGCAGCATTTGCACGTCTGGATAAAAAAATGTACCCGATTTAATCTGGTTACTAATCCTACCCAGTAACTAGAATATGCATATACTTATTATATATGGATAGAAAACACTCTAAAGTTTCTAAAACTGTTTGAATGGTGTCTGTGAGTATAACAGAACTCATTTGGCAGGCAAAACCCTGAGACATTTTCTGACAGGAAGTGGATACCTGATGTGTTGTATTGACTTTAAACCTATCCCATTGAAAAACACAGGGGCTGAGGAATATTTTGGCACTTCCTATTGCTTCCACTAGATGTCACCAGCCTTTACAAAGTGTTTTGAGTCTTCTGGAGGGAGATCTGACCGAACAAGAGCCATGGAACGATGATGTCCCATTAGACACCTGGCGCGCGAGTTCATGTTGGGTACCCTCGTTCCAATACGTTATAAAAGAGTATGCATTCGTCCACCTTGAATATTATTCATGTTCTGGTTAAAAAAGGCCCTAATGATTTATGCTATACAACGTTTGACATGTTTGAACGAACGGAAATATATTTTTTCCCCTCGTTCATGACGAGAAGTCCGGCTGGCTTAGATCATGTGCTAACAAGACGGAGATTTTTGGACATAAATGATGAGCTTTTTTGAACAAAACTACATTCGTTATGGACCTGTGATACCTGGAAGTGACATCTGATGAAGAGAATCAAAGGTAATGGATTATTTACATAGTATTTTCGATTTTAGATCTCCCCAACATAGTCTGTATCGCAACGCGTATTTTTCTGGGCGCAGTGCTCAGATTATTGCAAAGTGTGATTTCCCAGTAAGGTTATTTTTAAATCTGGCAAGTTGATTGCGTTCAAGAGATGTAAATCTATAATTCTTTAAATGACAATATAATATTTTACCAATGTTTTCTAATTTTAATTATTTAATTTGTGACGCTGACTTGACTGCCGGTTATTGGAGGGAAACGATTTCCTCAACATCAATGCAATAGTAAAACGCTGTTTTTGGATATAAATATGAACTTGATAGAACTAAAAATGCATGCATTGTCTAACATAATGTCCTAGGAGTGTCATCTGATGGAGATTGTAAAAGGTTAGTGCATCATTTTAGCTGGTTTTATGGTTTTGGTGACCCTGTCTTTGACTTGACAAAACATTACACACAACTCTTGTAAATGTACTGTCCTAACATACTCTAAATTTATGCTTTCGCCGTAAAACCTTTTTGAAATCGTAAAACGTGGTTAGATTAAGGAGATGTTTATCTTTCAAAGGGTGTAAAATAGTTGTATGTTTGAAAAATTTGAATTTTGACATTTATTTGGATTCAAATTTGCCGCTCTTGAAATGCACCTGCTGTTGATGGAGTGCACCACGGGTGGCACGCTAGCGTCCCACTTAGCCCATAGAGGTTAAAAGGTCATTTACCACCTTCACAAGTGCAGTCTCAGTGCTATGATGGGGTCTAAAACCAGACTGAAGCGTTTCGTATACATTGTTTGTCTTCAGGAAGGCAGTGAGTTGCTGTGCAACAGCTTTTTCTAAAATATTTGAGAGGAATGGAAGATTCGATATAGGCCGATAGTTTTTTATAATTTCTGGATCAAGATTCGGCTTTTTCAAGAGAGGCTTTATTACTGCCACTTTTAGTGAGCTTGGTACACATCCGGTGGATAGAGAGCCGTTTATTATGTTCAACATAGGAGGGCCAAGCAGTCCTTGTATCTAAGATAATTGTGTAGTTTAGAGTAATTATCGAGGTTAGCTAGCCATCCGCGCCGCGACACGACGCCGTTGTCCAGACTCCAGACTTAGTCAACACACCTAGTCATCATCAAACCCACTGCTAGCTAGCCAACCGTTACCGACTAGCAGCGCTGTAGATACTAATACATTACAACGGAACGATTTGACTAGTGCAGTGTTAGCTAGCTAGCTACATAGTTGTCTTTGTCATAGCTTGATAATTGTGTAGTTTAGAGTAATTATCGAGGTTAGCTAGCCAGCTATTTTCGTCCCCCGCGACGCCATTTTTCCAAACCTAGCCAACTATTACCGACGAGCAGCATTGTAGAAACTAAATACATTACAAAGGAACGTCTTGATTAGTGTTATGTTAGCTAGCTACATAGTTGCTTTTGTATCATGACAAGGTGTAGTACTGAAACTATTGAGGTTACCTAGCCAGCTACACGTTCAAACAAAGTCAACAACGCAGCCACTGCTAGCTAGCCTACTCCACCAGCCAGAAGTAC
This sequence comes from Salmo salar, assembly GCF_965601325.2. NCBI lineage: Eukaryota > Metazoa > Chordata > Actinopteri > Salmoniformes > Salmonidae > Salmo > Salmo salar. The sequence continues at coordinate 35,924,086 of NC_138294.1, read as the reverse complement.
AGTATCATTTTCGTCATTTTAGTCAATAAGATTTTTGCAACGTAAGCTTAACTTTCTGAACATTCGAGACGTGTAGTCCACTTGTCATTCCAATTTCCTTTGCATTAGTGTAGCCTCTTCTGTAGCTTGTCAACTATGTGTCTGTCTATCCCTGTTCTCCCCCCTCTGCACAGGCCATACAAACGCTTCACACCGCGTGGCCGCTGCCACTCTAACCTGGTGGTCCCAGCACGCACGACCCACGTGGAGTTCCAGGTCTCCGGCAGCCTCTGGAACTGCCGGTCTGCGGCCAACAAGGCTGAGTTCATCTCAGCCTATGCTACCCTCCAGTCCCTAGACTTCCTGGCGCTGACGGAAACATGGATTACCACAGATAACACTGCCACTCCTACTGCTCTCTCCTCGTCTGCCCACGTGTTCTCGCATACCCCTAGAGCATCGAGCCAGCGGGGTGGTGGCACTGGAATCCTCATCTCTCCCAAGTGGACATTCTCTCTTTCTCCCCTGACCCATCTGTCTATCTCCTCATTTGAATTCCATGCTGTCACAGTTACCAGCCCTTTCAAGCTTAACATCCTTATCATTTATCGCCCTCCAGGTTCCCTTGGAGAGTTCATCAATGAGCTTGACGCCTTGATAAGTTCCTTTCCTGAGGATGGCTCACCTCTCACAGTTCTGGGTGACTTTAACCTCCCCACATCTACCTTTTACTCATTCCTCTCTGCCTCCTTCTTTCCACTCCTCTCCTCTTTTGACCTCACCCTCTCACCTTCCCCCCCTACTCACAAGGCAGGCAATACGCTTGACCTCATCTTTACTAGATGCTGTTCTTCCACTAATCTCATTGCAACTCCCCTCCAAGTCTCCGACCACTACCTTGTATCCTTTTCCCTCTCGCTCTCATCCAACACTTCTCACTCTGCCCCTACTCGGATGGTATTGCGCCGTCCCAACCTTCGCTCTCTCTCTCCCGCTACTCTCTCCTCTTCCATCCTATCATCTCTTCCCTCTGCTCAAACCTTCTCCAACCTATCTCCTGAATCTGCCTCCTCAACCCTCCTCTCTTCCCTTTCTGCATCCTTTGACTCTCTATGTCCCCTATCCTCCAGGCCGGCTCGGTCCTCCCCTCCTGCTCCGTGGCTCGACGACTCATTGCGAGCTCACAGAACAGGGCTCCGGGCAGCCGAGCGGAAATGGAGGAAAACTCGCCTCCCTGCGGACCTGGCATCCTTTCACTCCCTCCTCTCTACATTTTCCTCTTCTGTCTCTGCTGCTAAAGCCACTTTCTACCACTCTAAATTCCAAGCATCTGCCTCTAACCCTAGGAAGCTCTTTGCCACCTTCTCCTCCCTCCTGAATCCTCCTCCCCCTCCCCCCCTCCTCCCTCTCTGCGGATGACTTCGTCAACCATTTTGAAAAGAAGGTCGACGACATCCGATCCTCGTTTGCTAAGTCAAACGACACCGCTGGTCCTGCTCACACTGCCCTACCCTGTGATTTGACCTCTTTCTCCCCTCTCTCTCCAGATGAAATCTCGCGTCTTGTGACGGCCGGCCGCCCAACAACCTGCCCGCTTGACCCTATCCCCTCCTCTCTTCTCCAGACCATTTCCGGAGACCTTCTCCCCTCGCTCATCAACTCATCCTTGACCGCTGGCTACGTCCCTTCCGTCTTCAAGAGAGCGAGAGTTGCACCCCTTCTGAAAAAACCTACACTCGATCCCTCCGATGTCAACAACTACAGACCAGTATCCCTTCTTTCTTTTCTCTCCAAAACTCTTGAACGTGCCGTCCTTGGCCAGCTCTCCTGCTATCTCTCTCAGAATGACCTTCTTGATCCTAATCAGTCAGGTTTCAAGACTGGGCATTCAACTGAGACTGCTCTTCTCTGTGTCACGGAGGTTCTCCGCACTGCTAAAGCTAACTCTCTCTCCTCTGCTCTCATCCTTCTAGACCTATCTGCTGCCTTTGATACTGTGAACCATCAGATCCTCCTCTCCACCCTCTCCGAGCTGGGCATCTCCGGCGCGGCCCACGCTTGGATTGCGTCCTACCTGACAGGTCGCTCCTACCAGGTGGCGTGGCGAGAATCTGTCTCCGCACCACGTGCTCTCACCACTGGTGTCCCCCAGGGCTCTGTTCTAGGCCCTCTCCTATTCTCGCTTTACACCAAGTCACTTGGCTCTGTTTTATCCTCACATGGTCTCTCCTATCATTGCTATGCAGACGACACACAATTAATCTTCTCCTTTCCCCCTTCTGATAACCGAATGGCGAATCGCATCTCTGCATGTCTGGCAGACATATCAGTGTGGATGACGGATCACCAGCTCAAGCTGAACCTCGGCAAGACGGAGCTGCTCTTCCTCCCGGGGAAGGACTGCCCGTTCCATGATCTCGCCATCACGGTTGACAACTCCCTTGTGTCCTCCTCCCAGAGTGCTAAGAACCTTGGCGTGACCCTGGACAACACCCTGTCGTTCTCCACTCTACAACATTCGCAGAGTACGACCCTGCCTCACACAGGAAGCGGCGCAGGTCCTAATCCAGGCACTTGTCATCTCCCGTCTGGATTACTGCAACTCGCTGTTGGCTGGGCTCCCTGCCTGTGCCATTAAACCCCTACAACTCATCCAGAACGCCGCAGCCCGTCTGGTGTTCAACCTTCCCAAGTTCTCTCACGTCACCCCGCTCCTCCGCTCTCTCCACTGGCTTCCAGTTGAAGCTCGCATCCGCTACAAGACCATGGTGCTTGCCTACGGAGCTGTGAGGGGAACGGCACTTCCGTACCTTCAGGCTCTGATCAGGCCCTACACCCAAACAAGGGCACTGCGTTCATCCACCTCTGGCCTGCTCGCCTCCCTACCTCTGAGGAAGCACAGTTCCCGCTCAGCCCAGTCAAAACTGTTCGCTGCTCTGGCACCCCAATGGTGGAACAAGCTCCCTCACGACGCCAGGACAGCGGAGTCAATCACCACTTTCCGGAGACACCTGAAACCCCACCTCTTTAAGGAATACCTGGGATAGGATAAAGTAATCCTTCTAACCCCCCCCCCCCCCCCTTAAAAGATTTAGATGCACTATTGTAAAGTGGTTGTTCCACTGGATATCATAAGGTGAATGCACCAATTTGTAAGTCGCTCTGGATAAGAGCGTCTGCTAAATGACTTAAATGTAAATGTAATGCTGGTCATTATGTGTCTACCTGCCCTTTTAAGAGATCTAGCTCATTGGTAGGAATGAGTACTCTGGTGGATCTTAAGGATAATTTTGCTTCTCCCCTTACTCACCCCCCTCTCCATGCCACCCTGCTGTGGGGCGACCAGTCCAAGTCTCTCCAGATACTCATCGACTCGAGGGGCTGATATGAGTCTTATAGACGTTACCCTGGCGTCCGAGCTGGGCATCCCCACTCAACCCCTCTCCATTCCTATGGATGTTAGAGCGCTGGACGGGTGCTCTCTAGGCCAGGTCAACCACCATACCACCCCCATCAACCTACGAGTGTCAGGGAACCACAGCGAGACAGTCCAATTCCTGCTAGTTGAGTCTCCACAGGTTCCCGTGGTATTGGGATACTCTTGGCTCCAGCAACACAATCCCTCCATTGACTGGTCTACTGGTGCCATCGTGCTACACTCATTACCTAAAGTCAGCTCTGCCTGCCCCGGGACGTCTTCCTGGGGGATTGGAAATTGCCCTGGAGTACCAGGACCTCCAGGAGGGATGCAGTAAGGCCCGGGCCACTTCACTTCCGCAGCACCGACCAGTATCCAAGAAGGTCAAGCCTGAGGCGCTGGCACGCTGCTATAGTGCCGCGGCTACACCCCTGGAAGCCGAAACCTTTCCCCCCTGCTCCAAAATCATTAGCCCCTCTGCTGTTCATTCTCTGTAGCTCCGTACCCTCCGTATTTTCCTACCTTTTCTGTGTCTAGATGTAAACCCATGTATCACAGCCCTTTGTCTCCTGTTTCCTTTGCCCGTGTTGCTGTAATAAACATTGTTACTTCGACACGGTCTGCATCTGGGTCTTACCTTGATACCTGATGGAAAGTATTCAGACACCTTGACTTTTTCCACATTTTGTTACGTTACAGCCTTATTCTTAAATGGATTCAATTTTATTTTCTCATCAATCTACACACAATACCCCATAATGACAAAGCAAAAACAGGTTTTTAAAAAGAACTGAACTATGACATTTACATAAATATTTTCAAACCTTTTACTCAATACTTTGTTGAAGCACCTTTGGGTGTCTTCTTGGGTATGACGCTACAAGCTTGACACACCTGTATTTGGGGAGTTTCTCCTATTCTTCTCTGCAGATCCTCTCAAGCTTTCATCAAGGATCTCTGTACCTTGTTCCTTTCATATTTTCCTCTATCCTGATTATTCTACCAGTCCCTGCTGCTAAAAAAACATCTTCACAGCATGATGCTACAGTATGGATGGTGCCAGGTTTCAATCTTGGTTTCCACATGAAGCTGGTTGAGAGAATGCCAAGAGTGTGCAAAGCTGTCACCAAGGCAAAGGGTGGCTACTTTGAAGAATCTCAAATATAAAATATATTTTGATTTGTTTAACACTTTTTTGGTTACTGCATGATTCCATATGTGTTATTTCATAGTTTTGATGTCTTCACTATTATTCTACAATGTAGAAAATAGTAAAAATAAAGAAAAACCCTGGAATGAGCAGGTGTCCAAACTTTTGACTGGTACTGTATAGTCTAATCCTTTTCTGTACAGTGAGTGTTTTGTTCTTCACATGATTGAATAATGCTTTACATGCTTACTGAAAAAAGATAAATAAAGATTGAGAATTAAAGAAATACACTGCAAGTTGTAGTGATGCTGACCTGGAATCAATTACCATACAATAAAAATCTTCGTGGACTCCATCTGTTACAATACCATGTTGCACAATCACAAATAATGAGGAAGGTACAAGGGATTGAAGTAATGGCTAACAGAGCATTTCTCATATGCTGAAAAAACACCTATATGTTCTCATTCTAGCAGCCTATGTGCTGCACTTATATTTTGAGAAAACCATCACAGAAATACAAAACAAGTCTTGTGAATGTTAGAAAGAGCTTGGGCTGGTAACTCATTTCCTTATAATCAAGATTTTCATTCCTTGGACCATGTTCAGCATCATGTGAGAAGTGGAATTTCGATAGCATCCACTCTATTGGCAATAACAAATGTGAATGCTAGGTTTCCATCCAATTGGCGACAGATGTTCATGTGAATATTCAAAAATCCGCATAAAGAAAATATTGGTGTTTCCACCAAACTTTTTGCGAATAAAAATCAGTGCTTTATGAAGCGGCACACACAAAATGTACTTTGTTTTAAGTTTTCATGTAGCCTATCCCTCAAAAAGTATGTTGAATTTAGTGTATTTCCATCTCATTTTCAACTCTACTGATTAAATAGCAAAACTGCCTACTCATCTTGGAATGTGTGCTCTAGCCAACATATCACAGATACAGTGCAGATAGGCTCTGTAGGTAGGCTAGTTTACATGATGAGATTATTATGGATATGAGGGAGAATATTCTGATTTGTCAAATGTTAGTCCAGCATCAATCATCAGGTCCCCAGAATGAGACCCTCGATATTTATTGGAATGGCGCATCAAGGTCACAGTGCACTTTCACCACCCTGTGAAGTTCATCATCATTTATTTAATCTGTAGCCAAATCAAATCAAATGTATTTACAAAGCCCTTCTTACATCAGCTGATATCTCAAAGTGCTGTACAGAAACCCAGCCTAAAACCCCAAACAGCAAACAATGCAGGTGTAGAAGCACGGTGGCTAGCAAAAACTCCCTAGAAAGGCCAGAACCTAGGAAGAAACCTAGAGAGGAACCAGGCTATGAGGGGTGGCCAGTCCTCTTCTGGCTGTGCCGGGTGGAGATTATAACAGAACATGGCCAAGATGTTCAAATGTTCATAGATGACCAGCAGGGTCAAATAATAATAATCACTGGGTCCAACAGGTCAGCACCTCAGGAGTAAATGTCAGTTGGCTTTTCATAGCCGATCATTCAGAGTATCTCTACCGCTCCTGCTGTCTCTAGAGAGTTGAAAACAGCAGGTCTGGGACAGGTAGCATGTCCGGTGAACAGGTCAGGGTTCCATAGCCGCAGGCAGAACAGTTGAAACTGGAGCAGCAGCACGGCCAGGTGGACTGTGGACAGTAAGGAGTCATCATGCCAGGTAGTCCCGAGGCATGGTTCTAGGGCTCAGGTCCTCCGAAAGAGAGAGAGAGAGAAAGAAAGAAAGAAAGAAAGAAAGAAAGAAAGAAAGAAAGAAAGAAAGAAAGAAAGAAAGAAAGAAGAGAAAGAAAGAAAGAAAGAAAGAAAGAGAATTAGAGAGAGCAAGCTTAAATTCACACAGGACACCGGATAAGACAGGAGAAATACTCCAGATATAACAGACTGATCCTAGCCCCCCGACACATAAACTACTGCAGCATAAATACTGGAGGCTGAGACAGGAGGGGTCGGGAGACACTGTGGCCCCATCCAACGATACCCCCGGACAGGGCCAAACAGGCAAGATACAACCCCACCCACTTTGCCAAAGCACAGCCCCCACACAACTAGAGGGACACCTTCAACTACCAACTTACCATCCTGAGACAAGGCCGAGTATAGCCCATAAAGATCTCCGCCATGGCACAACCCAAGGGGGGCGCCAACCCAGACAGGAAGATCACATCAGTGACTCAACCCATTTAAGTGATGCACCCCTCCTAGGGACGGCATGGAAGAGCACCATTAAGCCAGGCAGAGAATCCTAGTGGAGAGAGGGGAAATGGCCAGGCAGAGACTGCAAGGGCGGTTCGTTGCTCCAGTGCCCTTCCGTTCACCTTCACACTCCTGGGCCAGACTACACTCAATCATAGGACCTACTGAAGAGATGAGTCTTCAATAAAGACTTAAAGGTTGAGACCGAGTCTGCGTCTCTCACATGGGTAGGCAGACCATTCCATAAAAATGGAGCTCTATAGGAGAAAGCCCTGCCTCCAGCTGTTTTCTTAGAAATTCTAGGGGCAGTTAGGAGGCCTGCGACTTGTGACCATAGCGTACGTGTAGGTTTGTACAGTGTAACTGATGTGAAATGGCTAGTTAGTTAGCGGTGGTGCGCGCTAATAGCGTTTCAATCGGGTGACGTCACTCGCTCTGTGACCTGAAGTAGATGTTCCCCTTGCTCTGCAAGGGCCGTGGCTTTTGTGGCGCGATGGGTAACGATGCTTCGTGGGTGTCAGTTGTTGATGTGTGCAGAGGGTCCCTAGTTCAAGCCCAGGTTGGGGCGAAGAGAGGGACGGAAGCTATACTGTTACAACAGCAGGACCAAATCGGAAAGATAGGTAGGAGCAAGCCCACGTAATGCTTTGTAGGTTAGCAGTAAAACCTTGAAATCAGCCCTAGCCTTAACAGGAAGCCAGTGTAGAGAGGCCAGCACTGGAGTAATATGATATATTTTTTGGGTTCTAGTCAAGATTCTAGCAGCCGTGTTTAGCACTAGCTGAAGTTTATTTAGTGCTTTATCCGGGTAGCCAGAAAGTAGAGCATTGCAGTAGTCTAACCTAGAAGTGACAAAAGCATGGATTAATTTTTCTGCACCATCTTTGGACAGAAAGTTTCTGATTTTTGCAATGTTACGTAGATGGAAAAAAGCTGTCCTTGAAACAGTCTTGATATGTTCATCAAAAGAGAGATTATGGTCCAGAGTAACGCCTAGGTCCTTCACAGTTTTATTTGAGACGACTGTACAACCATCAAGATTAATTGTCAGATTCAACAGAAGGTCTCTTTGTTTCTTGGGACCTAGAACAAGCATCTCTGTTTTGTTCGAGTTTAAAAGTAGAACATTTGCAGCCATCCACTTCCTTATGTCTGAAACACAGGCTTCCAGCGAGGGCAATTTTAGGGCTTCACCATGTTTCATCGAAATGTGCAGCTGTGTGTCATCCGCATAGCAGTGAAAGTTAACATTATGTTTCCGAATTACATCCCCAAGAGGTAAAATATACTGCTCAAAAAAATAAAGGGAACACTTAAACAACACATCCTAGATCTGAATGAAAGAAATAATCTTATTAAATACTTTTTTCTTTACATAGTTGAATGTGCTGACAACAAAAATAATCAATGGAAATCCAATTTATCAACCCATGGAGGTCTGGATTTGGAGTCACACTCAAAATTAAAGTGGAAAACCACACTACAGGCTGATCCAACTTTGATGTAATGTCCTTAAAACAAGACAAAATTAGGCTCAGTAGTGTGTGTCTCCACGTGCCTGTATGACCTCCCTACAACGCCTGGGCATGGTCCTGATGAGGTGGCGGATGGTCTCCTGAGGGATCTCCTCCCAGACCTGGACTAAAGCATCCGCCAACTCCTGGACAGTCTGTGGTGCAACGTGGCGTTGGTGGATGGAGCGAGACATGATATCCCAGATGTGCTCAATTGGATTCAGGTCTGGGGAACGGGCGGGCCAGTCCATAGCATCAATGCCTTCCTCTTGCAGGAACTGCTGACACACTCCAGCCACATGAGGTCTAGCATTGTCTTGCATTAGGAGGAACCCAGGGCCAACCGCACCAGCAAGGGGTCTGAGGATCTCATCTCGGTACCTAATGGCAGTCAGGCTACCTCTGGCGAGCACATAGAGGGCTGTGCGGCCCCCCAAAGAAATGCCACCCCACACCATGACTGACCCACCGCCAAACCGGTCATGCTGGAGGATGTTGCAGGCAGCAGAACGTTCTCCACGGCGTCTCCAGACTCTGTCACGTCTGTCACGTGCTCAGTGTGAACCTGCTTTCATCTGTGAAGAGCACAGGGCGCCAGTGGCGAATTTGCCAATCTTGGTGTTCTCTGGCAAATGCCAAACGTCCTGCACGGTGTTGGGCTGTAAGCACAACCCCCACCTGTAGAAGTCGGGCCCTCATACCACCCTCATGGAGTCTGTTTCTGACCGTTTGAGCAGACACATGCACATTTGTGGCCTGCTGGAGGTCATTTTGCAGGGCTCTGGCAGTGCTCCTCCTGCTCCTCCTTGCACAAAGGCGGAGGTAGCGGTCCTGCTGCTGGGTTGTTGCCCTCCTACGGCCTCCTCCACATCTCCTGATGTACTGGCCTTTCTCCTGGTAGCGCCTCCATGCTCTGGACACTACGCTGACAGACACAGCAAACGTTCTTGCCACAGCTCGCATTGATGTGCCATCCTGGATGAGCTGCACTACCTGAGCCACTTGTGTGGGTTGTAGACTCCATCTGATGCTACCACTAGAGTGAAAGCACCGCCAGCATTCAAAAGTGACCAAAACATCAGCCAGGAAGCATAGGAACTGAGAAGTGGTCTGTGGTCACCACCTGCACAACCAGTCCTTTATTGGGGGTGTCTTACTAATTGCCTATAATTTCCACCTGTTGTCTATTCCATTTGCACAACAGCATGTGACATTTATTGTCAATCAGTGTTGCTTCCTAAGTGGACAGTTTGATTTCACAGAAGTGTGATTGACTTGGAGTTACATTGTGTTGTTTAAGTGTTCCCTTTATTTTTTTTGAGCAGTGTATATAGTGAAAACAATAGTGGTCCTAAAACGGAACCTTGAGGAACACCAAAATTAACAGTTGATTTGTCAGAGGACAAACCATCCACAGAGACAAACTGATATCTTTCCGACAGATAAGATCTAAACCAGGCCAGAACTTGTCCGTGTAGACCAATTTGGGTTTCCAATCTCTCCAAAAGAATGTGATGATCGATGGTATCAAAAGCAGCACTAAGGTCTAGGAGCACGAGGACAGATGCAGAGCCTCGGTCTGACGCCATTAAAAGGTAATTTACCACCTTCACAAGTGCAGTCTCAGTGATATAATCGGGTCTAAAACCAGACTGACGCATTTCATATACATTGTTTGTCTTCAGGAAGGCAGTGCGTTGCCTAATAAACTGCATGGTTTCCCGCGTCATATGGGGAGGATCATACACCATATCATCGCTTGTCCAGTTTACTTTGATATTCTGGTTATTTTATCAAGCCTTACCACCCCATTTCTCACATAATTCATTTTACCTACACTAAAGGACCCCACCATGTAAAACGAACAAATTATCTGTCAGTATTTTTACAATTATATCAAAACATCCTGTTTCCATCACAGGTGCCATTCATTTTTTATACAGTATAACTTTACTTGCATAAAAACTGTGGATGGAATCGTGGTTAGAGATAACTTTCCATCAAATTGACTTATTGCACACAAAATGCTGTGCATGATGTGCATAAAAATACCTTTTGCGGTCACATTCCCATGTACCGAATAAAAAATACAAGTTAAATGGGTTTGAATCGGATTTTCAACTCTACTGATGTTTTTCTCAAATGTTTTTGTTGCTGCGTTATAGCGAGTCTGCCCACTCTGATATTGGCACGTGTGCTCTAGCCAACAGCGACAGCAGATAGGCTACCTGCATGCTGTTGGCTTGAGCGCACAATTTATAGCCTAAATTATGAGAATACTGACAAAATAGCTTGTTTATTTTTATTTGTCAAACTGCAGCCAATCATCTATCATGTCACCAGAATAAGACCCTCAATATTTATTGGAAAGGAGCATCAAGCTCATCAACTTGCACTTTCAGCACCCTGTGAAGTTCATCATCATTTATTTCATCTGTAGCCTCAAATTGTATGCTTTACAGATGAGTCGCAGTGGGAGGACCACACAACATGTTATCGCGTGACTCCAAGTTTTCTTCAATAGGATTTTTTTATTTCACCTTTATTTAACCAGGTAGGCCAGTTGAGAACAAGTTCTCATTTACAACTGCGACCTGGTCAAGATAAAGCAAAGCAGTGTGACAAAAACAACAGAGTTACACATAAACAAACATACAGTCAATAACACAAAAGAAAAGAAAAATAGAAACATATATGTACAGTGTGTGCAAATGTAGAAGAGTAGGGAGGTAGGCAATAAATAGGCCACAGAGGTGAAAATAATTACAATTTAGCATTAATACTGGAGTGATATATGTGCAGATGATGATGTGCAAGTAGAAATACTGGGGTGCAAAAGAGCAAGAAGATAAATAACAATATGTGGATGAGGTAATCGGGTGTGCCATTTACAGATTGGCTGTGTACAGTGTGGCAGACCAGGGGGTTTGGTCAAGACGTTTACACAGATCAGACACGGACAGAGTACGATTAGCTCGGTTTCAAGGGTGTTTATTTAAATAATACATTAAAAAGAAAAGGATAGGGTCTCATGGGGAGACCTCTCCAGGATACCGTCTTCTGGGCTCCGGGTCTTGCTGTATCCTGTCGGGCACAAAAACTGAACTCTCTCCTCATACCTCTGCAACCGCCCCCAACTATACAGGAGTCCTTTCTTTCCCCACTCTTTTTTGTGTGCTGCCCTTCTGGCAGCTTTATGGGCCTTGCACAGCTGGTGAGCAATCAGCCCTTGATTACTCACCAGCTCCCAATCAGCCCCAATTAGTCCTGGCCGGAGAGCCCGTAGAGACCTGGCACGTCCAGCAGATGGAGCCATTGCCTCGTGATGTATACTCCGTCTGTCACCAGGCCTCGACGAGTCTCCCCCTGGTGGCTGACCTGCTGTACGCCACAACAGGTACAGTGATCGGTAAGCTGCTCTGACAGCCGATGCTTAAAGTTAGAGAGGGAGATAAGACTCCAGCGTCAGATATTTTTGCAATTCGTTCCAGTCATTGGCAGCAGAGAACTGGAAGGAAAGGCGGCCAAAGTAAGTGTTGGCTTTGGGGATGACCAGTGCATGATGGTTATATATATATATCAATATTTGTGCATAAAAGCGTTTCTACCGACACAAAAAGATCTCACCTTGTCTAGCCTATTTTGTTTTGTCCACATTTGGAAAGTTTGCCAAAATGTTTTACTTTACTCCCATAAAAAGGTTGTATGGAAAGCTGGTTAGTTTCCATCCACAATTTTTATGCAAGTAAAGTCATATCATATAAAAGTAAATTACTACAGCTGTAATGGAAATGTAGTTTCGGTACAATTGTATAAATGCTGAAAGATAATTTGTTCGTTGGACATGGTGGGATCTTTTGGTGTAGGTCAATTTAATTCTGCGAGAAATGGTTGTGGAAACGCCTTGATGTGCAAATATTGATATAATAACCACCACATAGAAGTGGACTTGGAGTCACGCCATGATTTGTTGTTTGGTCCTCCCACACTGACCACATGCACACCAATATCCCTTTATGATTGGGGATAGGCTACTCAAGTATTCTGGTTTTGAGTTAGTGCATATAAACATCATATCCCGTTTACAATAACCAGAAAAAAATCTTGTATCTTGGTTATGAGAAACCCGGATAAGAGGCCTGGGATATGCTGATCTAATGGCATGTAAACATCTCATCCCATTTGCTGATGTTTTTGCAGTCTGTGCAGGCTCAGTTTCACATATCATGGGTGTTGTGTGATGATGTTTTCATCTGATTGTCAAACAAATCACTTCATAAAGTAGACTACCTGTTCGATCCACCATAATAATTTAGCCTACTATAATTAATGTACTATAATTTACTACTGGCTACTTTCACCCCTGATTTCCAACATTTGGTACGCCATATTATAATTTGACATTTGGTAGGCCATTTGTTTGTTAGCTATAGCTTGATACATGCAGCTTCTCTTCTGTCATAACTTGTTGCACCAGAAGACTAAATACATTGATATAATTAATGCCTTAGTAATCTAACACAGGTTCAGTTTTTGGTTTCGTTTAGGGACTGGAGAGAAAACGCAATAACTCCAAAACAGTGAAAAGATTGGTCCTGTGCAAAATGTCCAAATGTCATCAGTTTGATGGGTTTTAAGGAAATGAAAAGCTGACAAAATGAAGAAACATGTTTCTGATAAGATTTCAGTTGGTCTTGGTGCATATTTTATGTGGTTGAAATACTGTCTGCTTACATAACAGTGTCAATGATACTCATTCACATTTTCTCAAGAGATGTTGACAAAAATAAATATTATATATTTTCCACTTCTGTTCCTGAGGCAAAATGAACATTTGTTGTAAACTTTCACTGCAAGAAATACATAATTCTCACAGGGTCGTAAAAAATAAATAGTCTATATTATGAGATTATTATGGATAAGAGCAATAACACTTTTATTTGTCAAATGGCATCAATCATCATGTCACCAGAATAAGACCCTTGATATTTATTGGAAAAGGAGCAGTACAAGTTGATGAGCTTGATGCTCCTTTCAATAAATATTGAGGGTCTTATTCTAGTGACATGATTGATGCTTGACTACTATTTGACAAATAAAAGTGTTATTGCATTTATCCATAATAATCTCATAATTTTTATTTAACCTTTATTTAAAACTATTTATCTAACCATTAACTAGCCTTGTATCTGTGAGCTGTTGGCTAAAGTAGACACATTTGCTATTTAATGCAATAGTTTTTGTGACAAAACTATCCGTAGAGTTGAAAATGCGATGGAAACACAGTGAACTTTAGATTTGTATTCGTTAGGCCTACATGAAAACTCCGATTTGGTCCGACTGATAGAAACACACCACTGGTGGTAAAATGCGCATATTTTCTTTATGCGGATTTTTGAATATTTGCATGAAAATCAGTCGCCAATTGGATGAAAACCTAGCAACTGTCACGTTTCCTCGAAACAGCAGAAGTTGTCAGACTTGCTGTCCGTGCATGTGTTGACCTACCTCCCCCTTCGACTTCCGTCTACAGTCAGCTACTTTCGGTTTACCACTCAAACACACCCATTGGCCGTGTTCGAGAACATCAAAACGACTGCAGGGAATAGCCGACTGACTGATCTACAAATCATCTTTCATAATAAATAATTACTCATTCATATTTATAGATCAGTTGGTCACAATTTACCCATGACACATTGCTGTTTTGATCCTGTAGATCGTTCATATCATTGTGCGGGTTTCGGTATGTTCAGCAACAGCGTGATGCGCTGGGATGGTCCCTCCCTCCGTCACTCCACCCCAGCGGAGCAACGGAGAAAGAGGGAGGAAGTTTACAGAATTGAGTTCGCTGAATCTTCTCAGTCTACTTTTTGCCTTTACTTTCATTTAGCCTCTAACCTACATTCATCCGTCTCTACTTTTATTGACACCATCGCATTAACTGGTGATTTGTACACTGTCACAACTACGACCGACAGGTAAAATATTATTTTAGGATATTGTAAACTTTTTGCGAGCTAAGAAAATACTATGGGTGTATTCATTCCGCCAATTCTGTTGCAAAACGGTTCTTAAATGGAAGCGAATGGAACGGCGAGTACCTACTTGCATTTGTCCAATATAAGCGTATTTGTTTTAGTTGCAACTGTTTCGCAGGATGAATACACCCCAGATTATGGTCAGCAAATGGTAGGCCTACTCTGTTTAAAAATTGCTGCAGAAAAGCGCACCTTTATTTGCTTGGGATGTCAAGCAACAATGCAGCGTTTGTAAAATAAATCGAAAGTCCCCATTCTTTACACCCGATAAATAGAGGTTTTTCCAGGTGTGCCTCACCTGTTGTTAGCCTCGTACGACCCACCCTGTTCTCGCGAGTATACATTCTGTACATTCCTGTTACGCTATATGTCCCTAATAACTAATGTTGTAACAGCAAGTGAGAAATGTGCCTGCTTTGATTTAAAAAAAAACTGTCCACGGATAGTTTACCACAATTAACGTGATTTGATCAATCTTGTAAATAATATTAATCCTTGTACAATTTTAACAAATACATTGTTAGGCCAATTTAGGCCATCACCATATCCATAATGTTGTAGCCATAACTATAAAATATTAGTAAAATGGTGAGTGAGTGGCTGCTCTATTTCACAAGACCAAAGGAAATGCAAAAAGCATGTGATTGGTGATGTGAGATTGTAATCCTCAGCTGGAGGAGAGCCAATTTCACAGCAAGATCTGGATTCTGTGTAATACTTGATCCAGAGCTTGATCTGAAGTTAAAACTACTTGTAGCTTCGTTTGGAGAACGGGGGATCAACCAACCACAGCTATGATATTATCTCTCTCTCTCTCTCTCTCTCTCTCTCTCCTCTCTCTCTCTCTCTCTCTCTCTCTCTCTCTCTCTCTCACACCAGCTGAAATATATATATATAAAAACATTTTTACCTGGACAATTCTGTACACAATGGAAAGAGGCCCGTGCAGAGAATACTGTAAGCAATGACCATTGGAGTATGGCCTTGGAGGCTCAGGCTGTAGTAGGTAACATAATGTTGGATTATGGAATGTGGTTGAAATCTTAAACTGAAGCCCTCTTGTCAGTTAACCCACTGTTCCTAGGCCATCATTGAAAATATGAATTTGTTCTTAACTGACTTGCCTAGTTAAATAAAGGTAAAATAAAGGTTCAATAAATGATGTTATACTACCCTGTTCTAGTACTTATTCTACTACTCTTTACTCAGAGACATTCTTACCCTCTTAGAGCAGCACAAGGCTCAGCCACTGAACTCGTGAAGGCTTAAACCAGATATCCTTGGCTTTTACTATGAGGCTGACTGCTGCATTGTTAGCCTCAGATGTGGAGTCATGCCTTTTCAGATTTACTAGGTAATTGGCTTACTGTGGGTTACCAGGGGTTCTGTTCATGCAGCATGTGTTAGGCCTTGTGATAGGCCATTTGTTCCCAGAGTTTTCCCTTGTGGTCAAACAGAACAGGGCCCGGTATTATGATACCGATGATTTGTCACCACAGATGCTTTGTTTAAGTTTCTGCCACTGTGGCTAGATGGAGTAGGTCTACAGCTACATCTAGTGGTTGCGTCGGGGACAACAGTTGTTGACAAGTGTAGCATTGAAGCTAAAAGGTGCTGCACGGTCAATCCAATGTCTGCATGGTGATATGGCCTCTGCAGAAGTCAGGGCATTCATACTTCGCGGTGCATCAGAGAGCTGTTGCGAAGGAAGCTGTCAAGGAAGTGACTTTGTGTTTATACACGACCTCCCACCCTCACCTACCGTCAACCAATCATGTCAACCAATCATAAATAAGAATTTGTTCTTAATAACTCACTTGCCTAGTTAAATAAAGGTTAAAAAAAAGCTTTACGGAGCCCTCTGTATTGTTAAAAAATTTGAGAGGTGCACGGCGTTGTAGTACAGATCTCATTTTGACAACGCAGTTGCATCACACCATCCATATGGCGCCTCCGACAACATTTTCGAATCAAATGTCTTTTAGCCAAACTCCTCATTCTCCTAACCTGCTACATTAATTCACCTAACTTGCTGCGTTAGTTGTACTAACCTGCCACGTTAATTAATCAAACCCACCACGTTATCCTAACCTGACAAGTTAATTATCCTAACCTGCTATGTATCCTAAACAAACCATCTGTGCCGACAAATCATCAGTATCACCACACCTGTTTTCCGATAGTGATGGAATTCATGCTGACAAGTGTTTTAATGATGCATCGTTCCTACAACAGTCGAAGATGTAACAATACACCAAGCAGAGAGAACGCTTGCTAATTGCGTCGTTGGAGCATGTGTTGATTCTGATAGGATCGAAAGTAAGGGAGAGCTGCTTTCGGATCAGGCTACACATCATGAAATGCAGTACCAGTCAAAAGATTGGACACACCTACTCATTCAAGGGGTTTTCTTTATTTTTACTATTTTCTACATTGTAGGATGACAAAACTATGAAATAAAACATATGGAATCATGTAGTAAGCAAAAAAGTGTCAAACAAATCAAAATATATTTATATGGCCTCCCGAGTGGCGCAGTGGTCTAAGGCACTGCATTGCACTGCATCGCTGTGCCACTAGAGATTCTGGTTTCGAGTCCAAGCTCTGTCGCAGCCGGCTGCAGCGCACAATTGGCCCAGTGTCATCTGGGTTAGGGGAGGGTTTGGCCGGCAGGGATGTTCTTGTCCCATTGCGCACTAGTGACTCCTGTGGCGGGCCAGGCGTAGTGAATGCTGACACGGTCGCCAGGTGCACGGTGTTTCCTCCGACACATTGGTGCTTCAGGGTTAAGTGGGCATTGTGTCAAGAAGCAGTGCGGCTTGGTTGGGTTATGTTTCGGAGGACGCACAGCTCTTGACCTTCACCTCTCCCGAGTTCGTATGGGAGTTGCAGCGATGAGACAAGACTGTAACTACCAATTGGATACCACTAAATTGGGGAGAAAACAGGGTAAAAAAAATCTAAAATAATAAGATATATACTGCTCAAAAAAATAAAGGGAACACTTAAACAACACAATGTAACTCCAAGTCAATCACACTTCTGTGAAATCAAACTGTCCACTTAGGAAGCAACACTGATTGACAATAAATGTCACATGCTGTTGTGCAAATGGAATAGACAACAGGTGGAAATTATAGGCAATTAGCAAGACACCCCCAGTAAAGGAGTGGTTGTGCAGGTGGTGACCACAGACCACTTCTCAGTTCCTATGCTTCCTGGCTGATGTTTTGGTCACTTTTGAATGCTGGCGGTGCTTTCACTCTAGTGGTAGCATCAGACAGAGTCTACAACCCACACAAGTGGCTCAGGTAGTGCAGCTCATCCAGGATGGCACATCAATGCGAGCTGGGGCAAGAAGGTTTGCTGTGTGTCAGCGTAGTGTCCAGAGCATGGAGGCGCTACCAGGAGACAGGCCAGTATATCAGGAGACGTGGAGGAGGCCGTCGGAGGGCAACAACCCAGCAGCAGGACCGCTACCTCCGCCTTTGTGCAAGGAGGAGCAGGAGGAGCACTGCCAGAGCCCTGCAAAATGACCTCCAGCAGGCCACAAATGTGCATGTGTCTGCTCAAATGGTCAGAAACAGACTCCATGAGGGTGGTATGAGGGCCCGACGTCCACAGGTGGGGGTTGTGCTTACAGCCCAACACCGTGCAGGACGTTTGGCATTTGCCAGAGAACACCAAGATTGGCAAATTCGCCACTGGCGCCCTGTGGTCTTCACAGCTGAAAGCGGGTTCACACTGAGCACGTGACAGACGTGACAGAGTCTGGAGATGCCGTGGAGAACGTTCTGCTGCCTGCAACATCCTCCAGCATGACCGCTTTGGCAGTGGGTCAGTCATGGTGTGGGGTGGCATTTCTTTGGGGGGTCGCACAGCCCTCCATGTGCTCGCCAGAGGTAGCCTGACTGCCATTAGGTACCGAGATGAGATCCTCAGACCCCTTGTGAGACCATATGCTGGTGCGGTTGGCCCTGGGTTCCTCCTAATGCAAGACAATGCTAGACCTCGTGTGGCTGGAGTGTGTCAGCAGTTCCTGCAAGAGGAAGGCATTGATGCTATGGACTGGCCCGCTCGTACCCCAGACCTGAATCCAATTGAGCACATCTGGGACATCATGTCTCATTCCATCCACCAACGCCACGTTGCACCACAGACTGTTCAGGAGTTGGCGGATGCTTTAGTCCAGGTCTGGGAGGAGATCCCTGAGGAGACCATCCACCACCTCATCAGGAGCATGCCCAGGCATTGTAGGGAGGTCATACAGGCACATGGAGGCCACACACACTACTGAGCCTCATTTTGACTTGTTTTAAGGACATTACATCAAAGTTGGATCAGCCTGTGGTGTGGTTTTCCACTTTAATTTTGAGTGTGACTCCAAATCCAGACCTCCATGGGTTGATAAATTGGATTTCCATTGATTATTTTTGTGTGATTTTGTTGTCAGCACATTCAAATATGTAAAGAAAAAAGTATTTAATAAGATTATTTCAAATATGTAAAGAAAAAAGTATTTAATAAGATTATTTCATTCATACAGATCTAGGATGTGTTATTTTAGTGTTTTTGAGCAGTGTATTTTATATTAGAGATTCTTCAAAGTAGCCACCCTTTGCCTTGATGACAGCTGTGCACACTCTTGGCATTCTCTCAACTAGCTTCACCTGGAATGCTTTTCCAAAAGTCTTGAAGGAGTTTCCACATATGCTGAGCACTTGTTGGCTGCTTTTCCTTCACTCTGCGGTCCAACTCATCCCAAACCATCTCAATTGGGTTGAGGTCGGGTGATTGTGGAGGCCAGGTCATCTGATGCAGCACTCTATCACTCTCCTTCTTGGTCAAATAGCCCTTACACAGCCTGGATGTGTGTTGGGTCATTGTCCTGTTGAAAAACAAATGATAGTCCCACTAAGCGCAAACCAGATGGGATAGGTTATCGCTGCAGCATGCTGTGGTAGCCATGCAGGTTAAGTGTGCCTTGAATTCTAAATAAATCACAGAGAGTGTCACCAGCAAAGCACCCTACACTATCACACCTCCTCCTCCATGCTTCACGGTGGGAACCACACATGCGGAGAACATCCGTTCACTTACTCACTTACTCCACCTATTCCGCTGGAGCGGAATAGGTGGAATGGTATCAAATACATTAAACACATGGTTTCCAGGTGTTTGATACTATTCCAGTTGCTCCGTTCCAGCCGTTATTATGAGCCATCCACCCCTCAGCAGCCTCACAAAGATGGCAGTTGGAACCAAAAATCACAAATTTGGACTCATCAGACCAAAGGACAGATTTCCACTGGTCTAATGTCCATTGCTTGTGTTTCTTGGCCCAAGCAAGTCTCTTCATATTATTGGTGTCCTTTAATAGTGGCTTCTTTGCAGCAATTCAACCACGGTGGCCTGATTCACGCAGTCTCCTCTGAACAGTTGATATTGAGATGTATTTATTACTTGAACTCTGTGAAGCATTTATTTGGGCTGCAATTTCTGAGGCTGGTAATTCTAATGAACTTATCCTCTGCAGCAGAGGTAGCTCTGTGTCTTCCTTTCCTGTGGCGGTCCTCATGAGAGCCAGTTTCATCATAGCGCT
Organism: Salmo salar; assembly: GCF_965601325.2. NCBI lineage: Eukaryota > Metazoa > Chordata > Actinopteri > Salmoniformes > Salmonidae > Salmo > Salmo salar. The sequence goes on along the minus strand of NC_138294.1, from coordinate 35,904,166 downwards.
TGATGGTTTTTGCGACTATACCTGAAGAGACTTTCAAAGTTCTTGAAATTTTCCAGATTGGCTGACCTTCATGTCTTAAAGTAATGATGGACTATCGTTTCTCTGTGCTTATTTGAGCTGTTCTTGCCATAATATGGACTTGCTCTTTTACCAAATAGGGCTGACTTCTGTATACCGCCCCTACCTTGTAACAAGACAACTGATTGGCTCAAACGCATTAAGAAGGAAAGAAATTCCACAAATTAACATTTAATAAGGCACACCTGTTAACTAAAATGCATCCCAGGTGACTACCTCATGAAGCTGGTTGAGAGAATGCGAAGAGTGTGCAAAGCTGTCATCAAGGCAAAGGGTGGCTACTTTGAAGAACCTCAAATATTTGTTTAACACTTTGTTGGTTACTACATGATTCCATATGTGTTATTTCATATTTTTGATGTCTTCACTATTATTCTAAAATGTAGAAAATAGTCAAAATAAAGAAAAACCCTTGAATGAGTAGGTGTTTCCGAACTTTTGACTGGTACTAAATACTGAACAAAAATATAAACCCAAAATGTAAAGTGTTGTTCCCATATTTCTTGAGCTCAAATAAAAGATCCCAAAAATGTTCCATATGCACAAAAAGCTTATTTCTCTATAATGTTGTGCACAAATTTGCTTACATTCCTGTTAGTGAGCATTTCTCATTTGCTAAGATAATACATCCACCTGACAGCTGTAGTATATCAAGAAGTTTATTAAACCGCATGATCATTACACAGGTGCACCTTGTGCTGGGGACAACAAAAGGCCACTCTGGAATATGCAGTTTTGTCAAACAACACAATTCCCCTCAAGTTGAGGGAGCTTGCAATTGGCATGCTGACTGCAGGAATGTCCACCAGAGCTTTTGGCAGATAATGTAATGTTATTTTCTCTACCGTAAGCCGAGGATTTGAGAATTTGGCAGTACGTCCAACCGGCCACACAACCGCATACCACGTGTAACAACGCCAGCCCAGGACCTCCACATTCGGATCCACGCTCCTACCTTTATTTTTAAGGTATCTGTGTCCAACAGATGCATATCTGTATTGCCAGTCTTGTGAAATCCATAGATTATGGCCTAATGAATTTATTTAAATTGACTGATTTCCTTATATGAACTGTAACTCAGTAAAATCTTTGACATTTTTGCATGTTGCGTTTCTATTTTTGTTCAGTGTACATTGAGACAAATTACAGACAGTAGCCTACAAGTAGAAAAATATAACTAACTTGATTGAAATTGGCCTATAGCCTACTGTTTATATTTGAATGCAGTCATCTCGGTTTGTTTGTGTCAACTGCAAAGACATTGGCAACTTTGTACTTGTAGTCAACTTTGTTCTGATGTTATCGGCATCCCCCAACCATACACACACCCCATTTCCACACACACACGCTACTAAGACACAGGCAATACTGCTGATACAACATTTGCGGTACAGTACAGTATTTCTCAACCATTTTTGTACTAGTACTGGTGAGACATGGTCCTCCTTTTTTTACCAGCTAATGCTTAAAACAAATACAATATGTAAAAATACCACTGCAGATTAAACTCACCAGTATAACTTTGCCTCTACTCTAGCCATTGTGTTTGCCTCCCTGTTATGCATCTTCTCTGCTGTTACTCTGTGCATCTTCTTGTTCTGTCTGTCTGTCTGCTTAAGCCTTATAGATTATAAAAGCCAAGCTAACAACTTAGGCTATATTGCAAATTAGTGCCTGTCATATTTGTTCTTTTGAATTAACAACTACCCCAAGTGTTAATTAGGGTAGTAGGGGGTAACTAGCCCCCTGGGGTAACAAAAAATGTCCTCTGTGTCATCACAACTTTTTGAGATATTTTTGCACTTTACTGTTTGACCAAATCCTGGTTTTAGCCGCCAAAGAAATTGTACGTTTTAAGTGAGGTGACAATGTAGAATGTGCTCTTTCTACGTTTATAGGCACATTTAAAAAAAACATACGATCCATGAACTTGGCTGTAATTGATGAGTCAGAGCAGGAATCTTTGCGGATGCCGCATTTGAATTTGAATGTGAGTTTGCGTGAACTCACCTCAGCCTATCAGAAAACAGGCGGTAGGGCTGATCATTATCTGATCAGCCAAATAATCATTATAGATTAGCATAACAGAGAAATTGTGCAAAAATCTAAAATGAGAAACTTAACAGACCCATTTGTATATAAACAAATATTTTTGCGTGTCAATTTCGACCAGCCCACCGAACTAAAAAAATGGTCCAGCCCATCTGGCATTTTCCAGAATTGCCAGATGACCAATCTGCCGCTGGAGAGACAGATAAACCATGTGATTCTAAGTTTAGCAGAGTGTATAAAGTGACGCGTAAGGGCACAAATGTTCATTAAATTAAATTTAGCTTTTGTATGCTACTTTCTGTAATTTCTGAACTGCATCTGAGGTTTACTTGTTTGGTGACCTAGGTCTTGTTCATTAGGGCACGCCGTAACAAAATGTTTTGCAATGGAAACGAAAACAAGTGTTTCTTTTTGAATGAGTCCAGGGGTGTATTTATTAGTCGGATTCTGTTGCAAAACATTTTTGCAACGGAAACCTTTTACTCCAAACCAAAGGAGGTTGGTGGCACCTTAATTTGGGTGGACGGGTTTGAGGTAGCTCAGTTGGTAGAGCATGGTGTTTGCAACGCATGCTGTTTGCAATGCCAGGGTTGTGGGTTTGATTCCCACGGGGGGCCAGAACAGAAAAAAAAATGATATGAAATGTATGCATTCACTACTGTAAGTCGCTCTGGATAAGAGTGTCTGCCAAATGACTAAAATGTAAATGACTAAAATGTAATGGCTGGAGCGGAATAGGTGGAATGGTATCAAATACATTAAACACATGGTTTCCAGGTGTTTGATACTATTCCAATTGCTCCGTTCCAGACGTTATTATGAGCCATCCACCCCTCAGTAGCCTCCAACTGCTCCAAACATTGTTGAGTTCCATTTTGTTCTTAAAGGGAAGTTGTAGTTCAGTCATCTCTCTTAAAAAAAATAAGTGTCTGCAAGAAGTTGGAAGGAACCATGTGGACTTCACTCCACTTTAGAGCGTGGAAGAATTTGTCATTCATAGATGTGCAGCTCATGTCAAATACTTAGCATAGTATTCAGATTGGAATGGCAACGCGAGGAAACCATACAATTAAAATACACTACAACTTCCGTTTATGAACCCAGCAGCTTTTATGTCATGTTGAAGAGCGTCTGGAGTAAATGATTTATGTTGCAAAACGTTTTTCAACACTATCCAACTAATGAATACACCCCTGGTAGTTCCTCTTTGTTTCATTCAGTTTTCTTCTGTTTGGTGCCTAATGAACACGACCTGGTTGACATGCATCCATCCACAGTCGCACAGTTAAATTATGATGATTATGATGAACTCTAGACTCTAACAGCTCACTGTCTGCCTCACTCTGCAGATCAGTGAGTATCAGCAGAAATGGAGGACGGGACTCTACTGCAGAACATGCGCCAAGCACCCAAACCAAGTACTCCTGTGCTTGGTATGCTACCCTACATACAGTTTTCAAGCTGTGTTTTTAAACTGTGTTTTTGTGTTGTCTTATGTGTGAATGTATGGGTGTGGGTGTTAGCCGTTTTTTTTTCATAGTTCCTCTGTGCCATTATATGTAACCACTTGTGACCGCATGTTTTATCTGATGCAACTGTAGTCTTATTTTCTCTGCCTGGTGTTTTGAGGTAGCTTGTTGATAAGTGGCTAGCCACTGTACACCGCTGAAAGGAATAATACACAAAAACGATCTTTTTGGTATTTTTTTCATTAATCCACAGTAGATACAGTTCCAAAATGTTTTGCATGTCAGGATTTAAGTTTTCAAGATATAGGACTTTCAAAAAGCTAATTGTAACTTGCCACATCATCATGAATGCAGAAACATTGAAAGATAACTTGTGATTGTCTGCCTTGTTCCTCTGCGCTTTCAGTCATATCCAAACTCATCATGACTGCCTTGCCAGTTGCCCAAATCGCAATAGGTATGTATCATATACTATTAATTAAAAGTATTTTTATTATTACACGCATATGTAATGTTAGTTACCTTTGTTTAGCCTACTTTCTGACACCCATACACCTTCTTCTCCCAACTAGGTGGTATGTTCCTGGAGAACTGCCCCCAGCAGCACTATATCCCCATCTACCTGGTGGTGATGGGGGTGTTTGCCCTGGCCCTGGCTGTCCTGTCATGCCTACCCTGCACCAGGGAGCAGGATGAGGGGGAGCAGCAGAGCCCTCTCAGCAGCCTTTGTACCGCCTGGAACTCTCTAGTGTCACTATTCCTCTTCTGCTGGTTCATAGCGGGTGAGAAAAGATGAGAGTGGTTGTAAATGGTGTGAACAACAGTGAGATGTAAAAAGTTGTAGGTACTTAAAGGGCTATTGCACTTACTGATTTGGCATTGTTTTAGATTTGGTTCATTAAGAAATGCTAGCGGCCATGCCTGAGTAAAAAAGTATCTATTATATTGACAAGAAAGCCGAGTGACCGCTCTAACAATGAAAATACATGTCCTCAATGATTGAAGGCAGGCGAGATCAGGTGGGACCATTCTAGCCAATGAGGGGGCAGATAGTTGCCGGAATGCCTGGTGCATCCACTTATGTCAGTACATTGGTAACAGCCTAAACATTATGAAACTTCTATCTGATCAAATAAGCCTGACGTAATTTGACACTCTCTCATAGACCTCCATACAAAAAGGGTCTCATCTCACACAGACAGATTTTAGGCGGAGTAAATCCTCTCGCTTTGCCTCTTCCTCTCTGACCGAATTCAAACGTGAGTTGGTTTCGGGGTGTGGTTTGAGGTGGGATTACTCCGCCAAAAATCTGTCCATTTGAGATGAGACCTTTCCTTTCCAAAGCAAAAACAGATTAAGAAAAACGGAAATATCACATTTACATAAATATTCAGACCCTATACTCAGTACTTTGTTGAAGTACCTTTGGCAGTGATTACAGCCTTGAGATTTCTTGCGTATAACGCTACAAGCTTGGCACACCTGTATTTGGGGAGTTTCTCCCATTCTTCTCTACAGATCCTCTCAAGCTCTGTCTGGGCTGGGGACCGTCACTGCACAGCTATTTTCAGGTCTCTCCAATGATGTTCGATCGTGTTCAAGTCCGGGCTCTGGCTGGGCCACTCAAGGACATTCAAAGGCGTATGCCTAAGCCACTCCTGCTTTGCCCTGGCTGTGTGCTTAAGGTCATTGTCCTGTTGGAAGGTGAACCTTTGCCCCAGTTTGAGGTCCTGAGCACTCTGGGGCAGGTTTTCATCAAGGATCTTTCTGTACTTTGCTCTGTTCATCTTCCCCTCGATCCTGACTATTCTCCCAGTCCCTGCTGCTGAAAAACATCCCCACAGCATGATGGTGCCACCACCATGCTTCACTGTGCCAGGTTTACTCCAGATATGAGGCTTGGCATTCAGGCCAAAGAGTTCAGTCTTGGTTTCATCATACCAGAGAATCTTGTTTCTCACGGTCTGATAGTCTTTAGGTACCTTTTGGCAAACTCAAACTGGGTTGTCATGTGCCTTTTACTTGCCACCCTGCCGTCTGGCCACCCTACCATAAAGACCTGATTGGTGGAGTGCTGCAGAGATGGTTGTCCTTCTGGAAGTTTCTCCCAGAAGAACTCTGGAGCTCTGTCAGAGTGACCATCGGGTTCTTGGTCACCAGATTCTCTGGTATGGTCCTTCTCCCCCGATTGCTCAGTTTGGCTGGGTGGCAAGCTCTAGGAAGGGTCTTGATGGTTCCAAACTTCTTCCATTTAAGAATGATGGAGGCCACTGTGTCCTTGGGACCTTCAATGCTGCAGAATTTCATGAGGTAGTCACCTGGAATACATAGTTTTGATGTCTTCACTATTATTCTACAATGTAGAAAATAGTAAAAGTAGGTGTGTCCAAACTTTTGACTGGTACTTTATGTAGATAAAGTATTTGTTTTTTATTTTGAATAACTTTGCAAACATTTCTAAAAACCTGTTTTCACTTTGTCAATATGGGGTATTATCAGTTGATTTGATGAGATAAAAAAAAAAAAAAAAAAATGTAGAATAAGGCAACAGAATGTGCAAAAAGTCACGGGGTCTAAATACTTTCCGTATGCACTGTATAAAAAGGAAGGACCAAGTATTCCAAGTCGCAAGCCTCTGAGGATCAATGAGGTAACTGGGAGGCTCCAACAAAAGGAAAGAGAATCCAATCCTGGACTCTGACCCTCTCCCTAGCCATATTACTGACACATTGGCAGTCTTGACCGCAGTAAAATTCCACGTGACCATTGAGTCACGGTAACCTCCTCTTATGCACTCTGGACATGAGTTGGTACTACCCAACTTGGTAACGATCAACAGGTTGCTAATGGCCTGGTACTCAGGGCTCTATTGTCCCTGCATCAGGTCGCTAATGGCCTGGTACTCAGGGCTCTATTGTCCCTAGGTATAGGTACGATACATTTATTAAACATAAGAATGAGTGTGAGTTTGTCTCACAACCCGGCTCATGGGAAGTGACAAAGAGCTCTTATAAGACCAGGGCACAAATAATAATATAATAATCAATAATTTTGCTCTTTATTTAACCATCTTACATATAAAACCTTATTTGTTCATTGAAAATTGTGAATAACTCACCACACGTTAATGAGAAGGGTGTGCTTGAAAGGATGCTCATACATCTGCAATGTTGGGTTGTATTGGAGAGAGTCTCAGTCTTAAAACATTTTCCACACACAACTAAATGCAGGCACAGACTTTCATGCTAGTGAGGGCCGAGAATCCACTCTCACATAGGTACGTTGTTGCAAAGGGCATCAGTGTCTTAACAGCGCGATTTGCCAAGGCAAGATACTCTGAGCGCAGCCCAATCCAGAAATCTGGCAGTGGCTTCTGATTAAATTCCATTTTCACAGAACCGCTTGTTGCAATTTCGATGAGGCTCTCTTGTTCAGATATTGATAAGTGGACTGGAGGCAGGGCATGATAATGAATTCAGTTGTTTGTGTCATCCGTTTCGGGAAAGTACTTGCTTAATTGCGCACCCAACTCACTCAGGTGCTTCGCTATATCACATTTAACATTGTCCGTAAGCTTGAGTTCATTTGCACACAAAAAAATCATACAATGATGGAAAGACCTGTGTGTTGTCCTTGTTAATGCAGACAGAGAAGAGCTCCAACTTCTTAATCATAGCCTCAATTTAGTCCCGCACATTGAATATAGCTGAAGAGTCCCTGTAATCCTAGATTCAGATTATTAGGCGAGAAAAAACATCACCCAGATAGGCCAGTTGTGTGCGAAACTCGTCATCATGAAAGCGGTCAGACAAGTGAAAATTATGGTCAGTAAAGAAAACTTTAAGCTCGTCTCTCAATAAAAAAAAAACGTTTCAATACTTTGCCCTTTGATAACCAGCACACTTCTTCTGTATGTTGTAAAAGCGTTACATGGTCGCTGCCCATATCATTGCATAGCGCAGAAAATACACAAGAGTTCAGGGGCCTTGCTTTAACAAAGTTAACCATTTTCACAGTAGTGTCCAAAACATATTTCAAGCTGTCAGGCGTTCCCTTGGCAGCAAGAGCCTCTCGGTGGATGCTGCAGTGTACCCAAGTGGCGTCGGGAGCAACTGCTTGCACGCGCGTTACCACTCCACTATGTCTCCCTGTCATGGCTTTTGCGCCATCAGTACAGATACCAACACATCTTGACCACCAAAGTCCATTTGATGTCACAAAGCTGTCCAGTACTTTAAAAATATCCTCTCCTGTCATCCAGGTTTCCAGTGGTTTGCAGAAGAGGATGTCTTCCTTAATTGACCCCCCATAAATGTTAACGGACATATATCCGGAGCTGTGCCAGGCCCGCCACGTCTGTTAACTCATCCAGCAGTAATGCATAGAATTCACTGGCTTGTATGCGAAGCAGTAATTGTTTTAAAACATCTCCTGCCATGTCACTGATGCATCATGAAACAGTTGTTTGATGATGGCATTGTCTGTATCGTTTTTTTTTTGCCTTTTCCCCCAGCATTGTCCCAGCCATATCCGCGGCAGCAGGAAGAATTAAGACCTCCACAATAGTATGGGGCTGCCTGTCCTAGCCACTCGGTAGCTCACCATATAAGACGCTTCTAGCCCCTTCTTATTAATGGTATCTGTTGCTTTTATACATTTCTTACTACTCGAAAGCGTCTTAGTTCTTCCACAAAATACTCCCGTAGCTTATTTTTCAAATTGGCATGTTTTGTTTCTAAATGTCTGTGCAAGAGTGAAGGTTTCATATAACTCACTGTGTCTGAGGAAAGGCACTACTCCCAATATAAGTGAAGCCCAAATCAATGTAGTTCTCATCATATTTGCGCCTCTTCGATGGTCCAACGTCTGTCTGTTGTTCGGTGCTTTCCCGGGTAAGGGGGCAATAGCTCTTCAGCTGCATCAGATTCACAACTGTAAGTGTCCATGCTAGCTGGGCTAACAACAAATGTAGAATTACTGATGCTGCATTGGATGTGCTCGCGAAAACAGAACAACTTATGTCGTCGACAGGTGCAGTTGTAGTACTGCTGGTAGTAGCAGTACTACCAGTAGAGGTGGTATGTGTCTCCGTGGACCTGGGCCTTACTAAACGGACTGTTTGAAAATGTGAAGAAATTATTTTCAAAAATAAATGTGAATCACATTTTTATTTGGCGTACCCCCGACGGCATTGCGCGTACCCCAGTTCACTGCAATGCCGTTCACTGCAATGCCGTTCACTGCAATGCCATTTACTGGATGGACTGGTTACCTGATGCTACTGTACACTTCAAACTTTCTATCCTTTAGTCTGTGACAGAATGTATAGGCCAAGGCAATGTTGATGGTTCATTGATTGTGTAGGGCGGCTTACAATTATTAGCCTACAATTATTGTGAATTTGTATTTGATTTTGAATAGCCTAGTAATTGGGAATTTTTATATTTTCATAATTAATAGGCTGACACATCTCACCACCATGTATTTCTGTCTCCTTCATTCCTTTCTCAAGTGCACAAAGAGAGGGGCAGTAAACAGTTTAATGAAATATGTTTAGTTGTGAAAACATGTTACTATCGATGTTCCCGAACAGATTTCACTTGGTTTCCCAAATGAAGTACTGCGTAGCTGCAGGAATAGGGTCAGAGAGCCCATGGCATACAGAGTTTGGGCTGAATATCGCCTTTCGTCCAGAGAGACTGCATGCTCCTCAAACAGTGGTTGATGTGTGGAGTGAAATAACTGGAGTAGCCTACCCCGCATGAGTGGAAAACCAACTGGAGGGAAAGTGGCCTCCACTATTCAAGTGCATACGGATGACATGTATTTTTACCCCCTGCCCCTGCCCATTTGATAATGGGACATTCTAAATCTAAACTCATTTGACATATTAGTAAAGACAAGATTAAATTGAGAATGGTGATTGGGGAAAATATGATCACTTGATGACAGAACAGCCTGTGCAGCCTGAGGGAAGGAACAGAGTGCAAGATTTTTCTTTTACTTTCTCAGTAGCCTAAAGTCGCATCATGCAGCACATATATGTTTTGATTTCTAAGACATTCTAAGGTTTGTATCATTCAACACTAAAGTTAAGTCTAGGTATAGGACCTGTTTCAAATTATCAATTTTACGCTCCAGGAATGGGCAAAATATCCTTTCTATTTTATTCAGCTATGTTCAATTATATTGTTCTTACTATAAAATCATATAATATAAAATAATAGCACAGGGTTTATAAGCATATCTGGTCTGCTAATATGAACAAGCCTTCAGCCTATGGTAGGGGTCATCAACTAGATTCAGCCACGGGCCAACATTTTTCTTGAGTGGATGGTCAGTGGGCCGGAACATAATTAAGCAATAAGGCCCGAATGGGTGTGGAATATGGCCAATATACCACGGCTAAGGGCTGTTCTTATGCACAACGTATTAGCCTTCTACATCTAGTTACATATTGAACTTCCATCTTCTCAGGCCAGAGGCACAACAATGTATGAATTAATGTTTGGATCAGAATCGCCGTTATAATCATTGGCCAGTAAGGAGAATTAAGTAAAACCTCAAATCCTAATCCCTATCTCCATCCATGGCTAATTTAGGAAAGGGACAATTTTAGCTAGCTAGCTAGCTAGCCAGCCACAACACAACGAGATGCAACAATTCATGTTGTTTCTGTTAATGACCTATGCTCTCAAAGCGATTTGATAAGAAAGATGCCAAATCCAAGCTGGCTTCCCTTGACACTTTTTTTGTTTGTTTCCAGGACCATTCACATTTGAGCTCGCTCAGTTTAGCTCAACCCTGATTGGCTAATTTGTTCTACTTTTTTTGTCAAGGGAGTCCAAATGCTCGCTGGCTTTCCTTGCATTCAATGCTATGGGTGACAACAATGTCAGACTTGTTTGGACCAGACAGCATCAGATAAATGGCCTTCACCATGGACAAAAAGAGGGGCGCTGTTTTGCTTGCTCGGATGCTTTCTCCTGTGAAATACATTCCGCTGGGGTGACTCATGCATTGGTCTTGGAAACTGAAGTAATCCCAACAACGCTATAAAGATATATGCCATTTATGGCAAACAAGAGGCACCTTAGTATGGTACAACTTGCTGTATGGGATTGTTTATGGTGGCTGCGGATTGTCTGTGAGATAGCGGTCTTTGTGCATCATGCTTGATCAGCTCCACCTCTTCTGCAACTCTTTTACTGTCCATCAAAGCCCAGGGATCATCTTCAAATGTGTGTGTGGAGCTGTGCTATGTGCCTCACAACCAATGCTTCTTAGTCATAGTCTATGACCTATTTACACTAAGTAACCTGAGATCACCCTCACAGATTCTGTCATTCTCCACATCTCTTGCTGGGCGCAACCCATTTCACAATCAATGCCAACCACCCACAGTTTAATCTTGGCCAAATGATCATCAAACCTGACTTCCAAAGGAATATAAGGAAATACTTTATGTAGTACGTGACCTGCAGAACTTTTTGCCACATTCAACATAACAAACTCCACCCACAGGCCAATTAGGCGTTGGAAGTCTGTGACAGTACTTTCACAGAATTTCCTTCACAATCCGATAACCAACCATTCAACTACTAATATAACCAACCATCCCCAGCATCATTCAGGCTGTTAGTCAATGGGTCTCTTTGCAGCTGCATCTGCTGATGTAACCGATGTGAAATGGCTAGCTAGTTAGCGGGGTACGCGCTAATAGCGTTTCAATCGGTGACGTCACTCGCTCTGAGACCTTGAAGTAGTTGTTCTCCTTGCTCTGCAAGGGCCACGGCATTTGTGGAGCGATGGGTAACGATGCTTCAAGGGTGGCTGTTGTCTATGTGTGCAGAGGGTCCCTGGTTCGAGCCCAGGTAGGGGTGAGGAGAGGGACGGAAGCTAAACTTTTACACTGACTGCGTATAGCGAACTGTAGAAATGGAAACTGATCACCCCACCAGTCATACAGGAACGATACTACCCTTGTCGCTGCAGCTTTCCCAGAATGACCAGTTAACTGTGCAAGCTGGTCAGGCCCCAGAACTACAACCACCACTGGCTACTTTGTCTCCTCACCCTGTTAGGACACACTCATGTCCTGGTCACCTCAAAGACTTTCAATCAACCTTGCACACTTAGTTTTAGTGGGAAAAAGAGGGCTGAACATATACACTACTAGAGTAGCTTACTGTTTTATTTTGGTTGCTTTGCTGTAACTTGGTTACGGTACTGTGCGCTTGTGTCATGAAATGCTTATAATATTTTGTGGAATTGCCCATTGTTGATATGCTTTAAGAGCCCGATTTAGGAATGTATGCCTTTCCTATGTAAATTTGGCAGTGTTGTAGTACTCGATACCGGTGTCAATGTGGTCTTGGTCTTGTCTCAATGTGGTCTTGGTCTTGTCTCGGTGTCGGATACATTTGTACTCAGTGTTGACTCAGTCTCGGACAGTGAGGACATGTAATTTCTTCCCGAGACCAGTGGAGTAAAAAGCTCATAATTATTAGCTTCCATTCTGTAAGCTCGTAAAACCGCTTTCCCAGGCCAAATATACACACTCCATTCTTAAAACACTAATACCTGCAGTCTTTATATCTATTATAGACATGTTTGCAAACTGGCGAACCTATTGGACCTAGGCCTTCAGTGTGTTACAGGTTTGTGATGCTGAAAGGACAGCAATGGTAATACTCATGTAGGAGAGTACATTGTTTTGTAAAACACAAAGCGACAGTGGCGTAATGGAGGCTGTACGCCGTATACCCACTTTTATGGGCATTGTATATACTCACTTCTTAATCCACACTGATGCCTATCAAAGTAGTGGAGGTATACGACTTATCAATTATGTAGTACAAAAGAGAAATCCTTTCACAATGTAGCCTACACACAGCCTAGTTTCAGCGGAATATCATCTGCAGGCAGCAAGAGCGCACAGCTCTCATCTGGTTTTGGCATGGAGCAGCTCACAGAAGAATGACATTGGTAGCCGGTCGGTAGGAAAGACTTTTTCGCCGTATGATATCTACCAGTAAATGCTAATTAAGGCAACAATGGGTATGCAAACCAGGTATGGAAAATTTTGATCCGAAGTCTTGGTTAGTAGGCAATTTTTTATCCGCAATTCAGTCATCATGCCTTGTTTGCATTAGGGGCGTAGGCATGGGTGGGCCTGGGTGGACACAATCCCACCCACTAGAGAGCCAGACCCACCCAATCAGATTGAGCAAAAACAGAAAAAGAATACATTATTATTACAAAAATAGTCCACGGTACCCCACCCCCCCAAAAAAATATATTCATTTATATTTTTCTCAGACCTCCTAAATGGTCTCCTAATGTGGTTTAAGCATTGTTGTGGACTTAGAACATCACATGTTTGTTTTTCTATAAAGAAAGTGTGGAAAACTAATAAAAAACATGGTAAAACAGAATTTTCACCCATGGGGCCTTTCCTTCGCTGGGCAGGCCGTTTGGGATTTTTTTTTGCAAACTTTTAGTATGCACCACTACACAACTACATAGGGCCAATGGAAAGACAGCAGTCACACACAGCGTGATGTTAAAGGATAAGCAGTCCATTCACTCGGACATACACTACTGTTGGTCCAAAGTTTTAGAACACCTACTCATTCAAAAGGTTTTTCTTTATTTTTACCATTTTCTACATTGTAGAATAATATGGAATGATATGGAATCATGTAGTAACCAAAAAGAGTTAAACAAATCAAAATATATTTTAGATTCTTCAAATAACCACCTTGATGACAGCTTTGCACAGTTGACTTGGTCTCGCCCCCCCCCCCCCCCCCCCCCCTCTGGTCTTGACTCGATTTGCTCCGGTCTTGGATCGATCTCACTTTAGGTGGTTTTACCTTATTTAGTCGTAACGCACTCTGCAGGTGTGGCTACCTTGCGCACTCTGAATACATTTCATTCAACTACCAAAAACCCTCCCACTTGCTGGCCAACAGATTTTCTAGTGGAGTTTTTATTCAATAGGGTACATTTATCTTAAGCCATCCCTTTAAATACAGTGTACCTTTCATTAGAATTGGCCACCCTCCCCCTCTTGTCGACAGACTCAATAGAATATATCGAGAGAACAGGTTCAGAATATTAGGGATCAATGAAAGAAAGCCATCTAAATATATGAATATTCGTCTCAGTTACAGCACCAATTGGTACATTTAAAAATACTCTGATCTTGTAGATTATTTAGGGTTAGGAATGTATTTATGAATCATAAAAAAACAGGTTTGGAGAGCCTTTACGAATGAAAGAAAGAAATCGGTGGAAAATTGCCACATTCAGGTCTTTAACCCATGGTAATGTTGGAAGATTAGTGTACATAGAATTATAACAGGAAGACTAGTGTACAATAGTAGGCTATACCCTCGTCTATTGCCTGACCTAACCATGGAACTGTGTGATGACACAGCCAAGTATTGCGCCATGAGTCAGGTTCCAACTTTTACAGCTTAGTCTGTGCTCTGTTCCATAATGATTTAATTAGCCTACATGTGTTTTATTATATATACAAAGTATGTGGATACCCCTTCAAATGAGTGGATTCGGCTATTTCAGCCACACCCGTTGCTGACAGGTGTATAAAATCGAAGCACACAACCATGCAATCTCCATAGTAAAACATTGGCTGTTGAATGGTCTTACTGAAGAGCTCAGTGACTTTCAACGTGGCACCATCATAGGATGCCACCTTTCCAACAAGTCAGTTTGTCAAAATTCTGCCCTAGAGCTGCCTCTGTCAACTGTAAGTGCTGTTATTGTGAAGTGGAAACGTCTATGTGCAATAATGGCTCAGCCGCAAAGTGGTAGGCCCACAAGCTCACAGAACGGACCGCCGAGTGCTGAAGCGCGTAAAGATTGTCTGTCCTCAGTTGCAACACTCACTACCGCGTTCCAAACTACCTCTGGAAGCAATGTCAGCACAAGAACTTTGTCAGGATCTTAATGAAATGGGTTTCCATGGCCGAGCAGCCTCATACAAGCCTAAGATCACCATGCGCAATGCAAGCGGCGGCTGGAGTGGTGAAAAACTCACCGCCATTGGGCTCTGGAGCAGTTGAAACCCGTTTTCTGGAGTGATGGCAGTCCGACGGACGAATCTGGGTTTGGCGGATGCCAGGAGAACGCTACAGGCCCGAATGCTGTGCCAATTGTAAAGTTTGGTGGAGGAGGAATAATGGTCTGGGGCTGTTTTTCACAAATCTGTGCTTCCAACTTTGTGGCAACAGTTTCAGCATGACAATCTGTGGCTCAGTTGGTTGAGCATGGTGTTTGCAACGCCAGCATGGTGTGTGCAACGCCAGGGTTCTGGGTTTGATTCCCATGGGGGGCCAGTACAAAAAAATGAAAGAAATAAAAAATGCATGAAATGAAATGTATGCATTCACTACTGTAAGTCGCTCTGGATAAGAGCATCTGCTAAATGACTAAAATGTAAGTGGAAGAATATTTTCAGCAGCTGCTGGGTATTGTAGGTACCTTGCCTTGTTTATAAGTATATATCTTTTTTTTGTTGGTCCCGTGTGGCTCAGTTGGTAGAGCATGGTGTTTGCAATGCCAGGGTTGTGAGTTTGATTCCCACGGGGGACCAGTACGGAAAAAAAAACATGAAATGTATGCATTCACTACTGTAAGTCGCTCTGGATAAGAGCGTCTGCTAAATGACTAAAATGTAAAAAAATGTAAATGTAATGACAATGCCCCCGTGCACAAAGCGAGGTCAATACAGAAAGGGTTTGTCGAGATCAGTGTGGACAAACTTGTGTGGCCTGTGCAGAGCCCTGACCTCAACCCCATTGAACACCTTTGGAATGTTGACTGCGAGCCAGGCCTTGTCGCGTTGCACAACATCAGTGACCGACCTCACTAATGCTCAAATCAAATTTTATTGGTCACATACACATGGTTAGCATATGTTATTGCGAGTGTAGCGAAATGCTTGTGCTTCTAGTTCCGACAGTGCAGCAATATCTAACATGTAATCTAACAATTCCACAACAAATACCTAATACACACAAATCTAAATAAAGGAGTGGAATAAGAATATATATAAATCTATGGATGAACAATGACTGAGCGGCATAGGCAAGATGCAATAGATAGAATAAAATACAGTATATACATATGAGATGAGTCATGTGAGATATGTAAACATCATTATTAAAGTGACTAGTGATCCATTTATTAAAGTGGCCAATGATTTCAAGTCTGTATGTTGGCAGCAACCTCTGTGTTAGTAATGGCTGTTTAACAGTCTGATGGCCTTGAGATAGAAGCTGTTTTTCCAGTCTCTTGGTCCCAGCTTTGATGCACCTGTACTGACCTCGCCTTCTGGATGGTAGTGGGGTGAACAGGCAGTGGCTTGGGTGGTTGTTGTCCTTGATCTTTTTGGCCTTCCTGTGACTTCGGGTGGTGTAGGTGTCCTGGAGGGCAGGTAGTGCCCCCTGTGATACATTGTGCAGACCGCACCACCCTCTGGAGAGCCTAGTGGTTGTGGGCAGTGCAGTTGCCGTACCAGGCGGTGCTACAGCCCGACAGGATGCTCTCAATTGTGCATCTGTAAAAGTTTGTGAGGGTTTTAGGTGCCAAGCTTCTTCAGCCTCCTGAGGTTGAAGAGGCACTGTTGCGCCTTCTTTGCCACACTGTCTGTGTGGGTTGACCATTTCAGTTTGTCCGTGATGTGTACGCCGAGGAACTTGAAGCTTTCCACCTTCTCCACTGCGGTCCAGTCGATGTGGATAGGGGGGTGCTCCCTCTGTTGTTTCCTGAAGTCCACAATCATCTGCTTTGTTTTTTTGACGTTGAGTGAGAGGTTGTTTTCCTGACACCACACTCCGAGTGCCCTCACTTCCTCCCTGTAGGCTGTCTCGTCGTTGTTGGGAATCAAGCCTACTACTGTGGTGTCGTCTGCAAACTTGATCTCGTGGCTGAATGGAAGCAAGTCCCCGCAGCAATGTTCCAACATCTAGTGGAAAGTCTTCCCAAAAGAGTGGAGGCTGTTATAGCAGCAAAGGGGGGACCAAATCCATATTAATGCCAATGATTTTGGAATGAGATGTTTGACGAGAGGTGTCCATATACTTTGTCATGTTGTGTATTATCAACTGTTACTAATGATCCTCATTAACAACATGGCCGTGAAGGCGTTTACAGAGGAATCAAATGAAGGTAAACAAAACAATGTAATTAAATGGTAATGTAGGCTATACCAACTGAAGAGAACTAACAGTAAATTGGCAGTTGAATGTGTTATTAGGCCTGACAGTCGATACTGAGTGGCTAAACATAGAAATAGGAAACAGAGAAAGTCGGGGTAGCCTATAATTAAGACATTCGAGAGTTCCCATCCCTGCAAGTTAAAAAGCCATACAATTAAAATTCTTCATAATGATAGGCTTCAGTTTGCTGCCATATGACTGGTTTCACATTTGTCTCCAGCGATTATAATGTAAAATATATCTAAAACAAGTGTCTAATATACAATTCCCTTATCCAAATGGATTACTAATTTACCTAGCTCTTATCAATACAGTGCATGGAGAATGGTGTCATTTCTATCTGGAAAAATACATTAGATGCTTTTTCCATGATTTCCTCAAGCTTAAAGCTTTCGGGGCGGCAAGTAGCCTAGTGGTTAGAGCATTGGCCCAGTAACCGAAAGGTTGCTGGATCGAATCCCCGAACTGACAAGGTAAAAATCTGTCATTCTGCCCCTGAACAAGGCGTAACCCACTGTTCCCCGGTAGGCCGTCATTGTAAATAAGAATTTGTTCTTAACTGACTTGCCTCGTTAAATAAAGGTTAAATTAAAATAAAAAAGTGGCGGGAATTAAGTCAAGGTCAGACTATTGTGAATCTGTAGACACCACCACACCTTCATTTATTCAATCTCAACCCCAAATGAATAGTGGCTGGATAGTACGCTATTCTCATGCTTAAACACCAGGTCAGAAAACAGAGAGAAAAGTGTGTTAAAAAAAGGAATTCCATTCCATTTATGCATGCTTAATTCAGGTCGGAATCGGGCCCAAGAGCATAGGGAGCTGTGAATAACAGTTCTACCATAGGCAACACAGGTTCTTTGAGAATCGAAAAGAGTGGAAATACACGACAGGAAAATCAGAAGCCGGTATCGGTTCACAAGTTAATTTATTTCTCTTCCAATTTCGGCTCCATTAACCAAGTTAACTTTTGCTTAGCAAACAAAATGGAGGGAGGATATAACATAAGTAACACAATCAAATAATTAAATCAAACAAAAACAGGTTTCAGTGCAAGGAAAGCACATGAACTTTAATCGTATCCTTAACGTAAATCATAATCTCATCCAAGTAATACTTATCTTAGCCAAGGCTTCAAAGGAGCTCTGCCACAGCCTCCAAAAAACCTAACTTCACTCTCACCTGGGCAGCCACATCTTAAACAAATGTTATAAAGGGGCAGGGACAAATGGGGAGCAAATCGCATTACTTAATGATTCAAGCAATAGCACATGGGTAGAAGCATGCACAGTAATTAAGGGCATTTGTCACACCTGTGACAGCTACATAAAGATTTTGGGAGGATTAAACTAGCAGAGATCAGAGTATGTTGTTGTTTGACAAAATCTGTACATATAGGGCCAGTCTCCTCCCTGGACTAAGAAGCACTCTCAATGAAGACTCTCTTTCTAAGCATGTTTTTTTAGTCAAGGACAACTTAATTTGTGCCCAGGAACCCACAAAACCATTCCATAATGTATTCAAAAGGGTTATCAGCCTTCCTTTCTATTTCTTCACCCTCCCTTCTATCTCTCCATCTACAGGCAATGTGTGGATCTACTCTATATTCCCTGCGAACTATAATGAAGAAGTCGCTCTCCACTGCAACAAAACCCTGTATCTGTTTGCCTTCTGGACCACCACCCTGGTATACATCTTCCTGGGCATGCTCATGGTTGGGGGCTGCTGTGTGCTTGTATGCATGTGTCTGTGTGGTGGAAGGGGGCTAGGCTCGAACAATGCCGATGTCTGAGGGGGAGGCGAAGGGTTCATATCTGGGTTCAAATATTATTTGTTTCCTTGCAAACACTTTAGTTGTGCTTAATTGAGCTTGCCTGACACATTGGAAGCAATAGAATGGTCCCAAAAGTACAACCCCTACCCATCTGGCACTCCAGTCAGGCTAAATCAAACACTGAAAAGTATTTGAAGAAGAAATCCTATTTGAACCCAGGTCTATTGGGTGGGGAGGGCATGGGGATCAGGGCTCTGGTGAGGGAGTTGTGTTTCAGAACATTCAGATATATTTTGTAGAACCGAGACAGTTGGATTGTGTGTCATGTTTGACACGGAATCATTTGTTTTATTCCTTACATTTCTATATGCACTGTTTTGAACATTAAATGTCACTGAATACACCTCTGTTGGGTGGGGAGTGTGGGAGTGGTGTGGTCCTATCCAGGTCCTGGTGCTCAAGGAGGGTTCAACACACACTGCACATTGCACTAGCATAGTGAAAAAGGATTATCCATACTACCATGCCTTCTAACCTTTTGTACTCACAACCTGTCTGTATGTGTGTCAAATAATCTGCTTCATATTACCAAATGTACATTGTTAAACAGTAATCTTTCTGTAATCGCTTTCTGGTCTATTCTTTACTCTGTATATTCCAGCATAAATAAATGTAATCCATATGTAATGGCGCCTCCACATGAATATGACTGTCTAGATGAGAATTTCACCCCGTAGGCATAATGTACTGAGAATAAAGTGACACTTGTCTTTCTCAGTGTGCTAAAATAAAATATGTGTCTGGATGTGCCTCTGCCTTTTCATTCTGAGGAAAAATAGTCTATTTAAAAGAAATGTTTGCGATGCAAGTTGTTTTCCTGTGTAACGTAATGATTTTGTGTGTTGATTAACGGAAACATTAGTTGACTGAGTAGTAGATTTAATATATCATGCATGTCATTTGTTCAACAATACAAAATCACACTTTTAGCAAATAAACATATTCAACCGCTCTACTAATTGCAGGTCATACACAGCTTACTTTAGCATATTAGATGTATAGTACCAGTCAAAAGATTGGACACACCTACTCATTCAAGGGTTTTTCTTTATTTGTACTATTTTCTACATTGTAGAATAATAGGGAAGACATCAAAACTATGAAATAACACATATGGAATCATGTAGTAACCAAAAAAGTGTTAAACAAATCAAAATATATTTTAGATTTGAGATTCTTCAAAGTAACCACCCTTTGCCTTGATGACAGCTTTGCACACTCTTCAAATCACATTTTATTGGTCACACACATGTGTTTAGCAGATGTAGCGAAATGCTTGTGTTTCTAGCTCCAACAGTGCAGCAATATCTGAGAAGTAATATCTAACCATTTCACAACAATACACACAAATCTAAGTAAAGTAATGTAATTAAGAATATATAAATATTTGGTTCTAGCAGTGTCAGAGCGGCATAGACTAAGATACAGTAGAATAGGATAGAATACAGTATATACATATGAGATGAGTAATGCAAAATATGTAAACATTATTAAAGTGACTAGTGTTCCATTTATTAAAGTGGCCAGTGATTTCAAGTCTACGTATATAGGCAGCAGCCTCTAATGTGAGAGGTAGTGATGGCTATTTAGTGATGGCCATTTAACAGTTGGATGAAACTGTTTTTCTGTCCTGTACTGACCTTGCCTTCTGGATGATAGCGGGATAAACAGGCAGTGGCTCGGGTGGATGTTGTCCTTAATCATCTTTTAGCATTCCTGTGACATCGGGTGCTGTAGATGTCCTGGAGGGCAGGTAGTTTGCCCCCAGTGATGCGTTGGAGAACCCTCCGTATGTGGGCGGTGCAGTTGCCATACCAGGCAGTGTACGCCGAGGAACTTGAAGCTTTCCACCTTCTCCACTGCGGTCTCATCTATGTGGATAGGGGGATGCTCCCTCTGCTCTTTCCTGAAGTCCACAATCATCTGCTTTGTTGACGTTGAGTGAGAGGTTATTTTTCTGGCACCACACTCCCAGAGCCCTCACCCTGTAGGCTGTCTCGTCATTGTTGGTAATCAGGCCTACTACTGTTGTGTCGTCTGCAAAGTTGATGATTGAGTTGGAGGCGTACGTGGCCACCCAGTCATGGGTAAGCAAGGAGTACAGGAGGGGGCTGAGCATACACCCTTGTGGGGCCCCAGTGTTGAGGATCAGCGAATTGGAGGTGTTGTTTCCTACCTTCACCACCTGGGGGCGGCCCGTCAGGAAGTCCAGGACCCAGTTGCACAGGACGGGGTTAAGACCCAGGGCCTCAAGCTTAAAGGCAATGCTCCCAAATACTAATTGAGTGTATGTACACTTCTGACCCACTGGGAATGTGATGAAAGAAATACAAGCTGAAATAAATCATTCTCTCTACTATTGACATTTCACATTCCTTAAAATAAAGTGGTGATCCTAACTGACCTAAAACAGAGAATTTGTATGTAAACTTCCGACTTCAACAGTACATGCAGTTTGCATAGATTGCCCACCCAAGGTGTTGCTTTGTTATTGTTCTGAGGTTGGAGGCTTATCAAGAGAATATCACACCTCTGAGTGGGAGTTTCACAAGCTATTGGCAGGCCTGGAGATTTTCTGCTGAAAATCAATAAAGGTAATCCTTATAGTAGCCTGATGAGCTGTCATTGAAGGTGAGTTTTTGTAAGGGTAATCATAAAATTACCCTTGAGGAGCAATGCAGCTAACTTAAATATTTATTTATAATAAAAACAATACGCAGGTTGTTTTTTTAAGTGTTGTTTAACCTCTATGGGCTATGTGGGATGCAAGCGTCCCACCCCTGGTACACCCTATCAACAACAGGTGAAATATCAAGAGCGCCAAATTTGAAAACAATTAAATGTCATAATTCAAATTTCTCAAACATACAACTATCTTACACCCTTTGAAAGATAAACATCTCCTTAATCTAACCACGTTGTCCGATTTCAAAAAGGCTTTACGGCGAAAGCATAAAGTTAGATTATGTTAGGAGAGTACATTGACAATAGCTGTGTGTAATGTTTTGTCAATTCAAAGACAGGCGTCACCAAAAGCAGAAAACCAGCTAAAATTATGCACTAACCTTTGACAATCTCCATCAGATGACACTCCTAGGACCTTAAGTTAGACAATACATGCATTTTTTGTTCTATCAAGTTCATATTTATATCCAAAAACAGCATTTTACTATGGCGTTGATGTTGAGGAAATCGTTTCCCTCCAATAACCGCCAGTCAATCAGCACAACAAATTAAATAATTACTATTCGAAAACATTGGTGAAATATTATATTGTCATTCAAAGAATTATAGATTTACATCTCTTGAACGCAACCGGATTGCCAGATTTAAAAATAACCTTACTGGGAAATCACACTTTGCAATAATCTGAGCACTGCGCCCAGAAAAATACGCTTTGCGATACAGACTAACCGCCATGTTGGAGAGATCTAAAATTGAAAATACTATGTAAATAATCCATTACCTTTGATTCTCTTCATCAGATGTCACTTCCAGGAATCCCAGGTCCATAACGAATGTAGTTTTGTTCGAAAAAGCTCATAATTTATGTCCAAAAAGCTCCGTGTTGTTAGCACATGATCTATGCCCGCCGGACTTCTCTTCATGAACGAGGGGAAAAAAAATATTTACGTTCGTTCAAACATGTCAAACGTTGTATAACATAAATCATTAGTGCCTTTTTTAACCAGAACATTAATAATATTCAAGGCGGACGATTGTATTCTCTTTTAAAACGTATTGGAACGAGAGTACCCAACATGAACTCGCGCGCCAGAGTCTAATCGGCCACCACCGTTCCAAGGCTCTTGTTCGTTCAGTTCTCACAGTAGAAGACTCAAACCACTTTCTAAAGACTGGTGACATCTAGTGGAAGCCATAGGAAGTCCTCAAAGATTAATAAGCCCCTGTGTGTTTCAATGGCATAGGCTTAAAGGTAATTCAACACATCAGGTATCCACTTCCTGTCAGAATTTGTCTCAGGGTTTTGACTGCCAAATGAGTTCTGTTATACTTACAGATAAAAAAATGTACCCGATTTAATCTGGTTACTAATCCTACCCAGTAACTAGAATATGCATATACTTATTATATATGGATAGAAAACACCCTAAAGTTTCTAAAACTGTTTGAATGGTGTCTGTGAGTATAACAGAACTCATTTGGCAGGCAAAACCCTGAGACATTTTCTGACAGGAAGTGGATACCTGATGTGTTGAATTACCTTTAAGCCTATGCCATTGAAACACACAGGGGTTGATTAATGTTTTGGCACTTCCTATTGCTTCCACTAGATGTCACCAGCCTTTACAAAGTGTTTTGAGTCTTTTACTGTGAGATCTGACCGAACAAGAGCCTTGGAACGGTGATGGCCGATTAGACTCTGGCGCGCGAGTTCATGTTGGGTACCCTCGTTCCAATACGTTATAAAAGAGAACGCATTCGTCCACCTTGAATATTATTCATGTTCTGGTTAACCTCTATGGGCTAGGTGGGACGCTAGCGTGCCACCCGTGGTGCACTCCATCAACAGCAGGTGCATTTCAAGAGCGGCAAATTTGAATCCAAATAAATGTCAAAATTCAAATTTTTCAAAAATACAACTATTTTACACCATTTGAAAGATAAACATCTCCTTAATCTAACCACGTTTTACGATTTCAAAAAGGTTTTACGGCGAAAGCATAAATTTAGAGTATGTTAGGACAGTACATTTACAAGAGTTGTGTGTAATGTTTTGTCAAGTCAAAGACAGGGTCACCAAAACCATAAAACCAGCTAAAATGATGCACTAACCTTTTACAATCTCCATCAGATGACACTCCTAGGACATTATGTTAGACAATGCATGCATTTTTAGTTCTATCAAGTTCATATTTATATCCAAAAACAGCGTTTTACTATGGCATTGATGTTGAGGAAATCGTTTCCCTCCAATAACCGGCAGTCAAGTCAGCGCCACAAATTAAATAATTAAAATTAGAAAACATTGGTAAAATATTATATTGTCATTTAAAGAATTATAGATTTACATCTCTTGAACGCAATCAACTTGCCAGATTTAAAAATAACCTTACTGGGAAATCACACTTTGCAATAATCTGAGCACTGCGCCCAGAAAAATACGCGTTGCGATACAGACTAGACGTCATGTTGGGGAGATCTAAAATCGAAAATACTATGTAAATAATCCATTACCTTTGATTCTCTTCATCAGATGTCACTTCCAGGTATCACAGGTCCATAACGAATGTAGTTTTGTTCAAAAAAGCTCATCATTTATGTCCAAAAATCTCCGTCTTGTTAGCACATGATCTAAGCCAGCCGGACTTCTCGTCATGAACGAGGGGAAAAAATATATTTCCGTTCGTTCAAACATGTCAAACGTTGTATAGCATAAATCATTAGGGCCTTTTTTAACCAGAACATGAATAATATTCAAGGTGGACGAATGCATACTCTTTTATAACGTATTGGAACGAGGGTACCCAACATGAACACGCGCGCCAGGTGTCTAATGGGACATCATCGTTCCATGGCTCTTGTTCGGTCAGATCTCCCTCCAGAAGACTCAAAACACTTTGTAAAGGCTGGTGACATCTAGTGGAAGCAATAGGAAGTGCCAAAATATTCCTCAGCCCCTGTGTTTTTCAATGGGATAGGTTTAAAGTCAATACAACACATCAGGTATCCACTTCCTGTCAGAAAATGTCTCAGGGTTTTGCCTGCCAAATGAGTTCTGTTATACTCACAGACACCATTCAAACAGTTTTAGAAACTTTAGAGTGTTTTCTATCCATATATAATAAGTATATGCATATTCTAGTTACTGGGTAGGATTAGTAACCAGATTAAATCGGGTAAAATTTTTTTATCCAGATGTGCAAATGCTGCCCCCTAGCCCTAACAGGTTAAAAAAGGCACTAATGATTTATGCTATACAACGTTTGACATGTTTGAACGAACGTAAATATATTTTTTCCCCTCGTTCATGACGAGAAGTCCGGCTGGCTTAGATCATGTGCTAACAACACGGAGCTTTTTGGACATAAATGATGAGCTTTTTTTTAACAAAACTACATTCGTTATGGACCTGGGATTCCTGGAAGTGACATCTGATGAAGAGAATCAAAGGTAATGGATTATTTACATAGTATTTTCGATTTTAGATCTCTCCAACATGGCCGTTTGTCTGTATAGCAAAGCGTACTTTTCTGGGCGCAGTGCTCAGATTATTGCAAAGTGTGATTTCCCAGTAAGGTTATTTTTAAATCTGGCAAGTTGATTGCGTTCAAGAGATGTAAATCTATAATTCTTTAAATGACAATATAATATTTTACCAATGTTTTCTAATTTTAATTATTTAATTTGTGGTGCTGACTTGACTGCCGGTTATTGGAGGGAAACGATTTCCTGAACATCAATGCCATAGTAAACCGCTGTTTTTGGATATAAATATGAACTTGATAGAACAAAAAATGCATTTATTGTCTAACATAATGTCCTAGGAGTGTCATCTGATGGAGATTGTTAAAGGTTAGTGCATCATTTTAGCTGGTTTTATGGTTTTGGTGACGCGTGTCTTTGAATTGACAAAACATTACACACAGCTATTGTCAATGTACTCTCCTAACATAATCTAACTTTATGCTTTCGCCGTAAAACCTTTTTGAAATCGGACAACGTGGTTAGATTAAGGAGATGTTTATCTTTCAAAGGGTGTAAGATAGTTGTATGTTTGAAAAATTTGAATTTTGACATTTATTTGGTTTCAAATTTGCCGCTCTTGAAATGCACCTGCTGTTGATAGGGTGCACCACGGGTGGCACACTAGCGTCCCACATAGCCCCAAGAAGTTAAAAATGGGCACATATTTTTTTCAAAATTCTCAATACTGCCCCCTAGCCCCAACAGGTTAATAGTCATGTCCTGACCAGTAAAAGAGGTTGTTTGTTATTGTAGTTTGGTCAGGACGTGGCAGGGGTGTGTTTGTTTTGTGTTGTCGGGGTTTTTGGGTTGTGTTCTATGTTTTGTATTTCTATGTTCTATTTTCTATTTTTTCTATTTCTATGTCTAGTTTATTGTTTTGACCTTCAATTGGAGAAAGCTGTTCCTCGTTGCCTCTAATTGAAGGTCCTATTTAGTAGGGGTGTTTCTTCTATGGGATTTGTGGGTAGTTATTTCCTGTTTTGTGTTCGTGCACCTGACGGGACTGTTTAGTGTCGTTTGTTGTTTTTGTATACGTGTTTCTTTTTGTTTTCCTTCTTTAATAAAATAAGAAGATGAGTTTACACGTTCCCGCTGCGTTTTGGTCTAATCCCTATGACACCCGTGACAGAACTACCCACCACCAACGGACCAAGCAGCGGAGGAAGGAGCAGCAGCAGAGCTATAAGGAGTTTTGGACTTGGGAGCAGATACTAGCAGGAGAAGGACCATGGAGGAAGGCTAGCGAGGACAGAGAACGCTATGTTGGGACACGGCTAGCGAGGAAGCCTGAGAGGCAGCCCCAAGATTTTTTTTGGGGGGGCACATGGGTAGTTTGGCTGGGCCAAGTGTGAGCCCTCAACCAACTCCCCGTGCTTATTATGGGGAGTGTGTGGAGTGGAGAGCACTGGTGTATGCGGAAGTGCGACAATCTCGCCCATGCGCACGCACAGTCCGGTGAGAGCGATCCCAGCCCCTCGCAAGTGCCGTGCTAGAGTGGGCATCCAGCCTGGAAGGAGGATGCCTGCACAGCACATCTGGCCACCAGTGCGCCTCCTAGGTCCAGGCTACCCTACGCCTGCTCTACGCAAGGCACCCATCAGGCCTCTGCACAGCCCAGTTCGCCCTGTGCCAGCACTCCGCTCGTGCAGGGCTACTATTACCATCCAGCCAGGACGGGTTGTGCAGGAGGTGCACTCCAGACCTCCAGTGCCTACTCATGCCCCGGTGTATCCAGTTCCTGCTCCTCGCACTAGCCCTGAGGTGCGTGTCTCTAGTCTGGCGCCTCCAAAGCCAGCACCACGCACCAGGCCTCCAGTGCGTCAGCCCAGTCTAGCACGTCCTGTTCCCGCTCCTCGCACTAGCCTTGGGGTGCGTGTCTCCAGTCTGGTACCTCCAGTACCAGCCCCACGCACCAGGCCTCCAGTGCGTCAGCCCAGTCCAGCTCGTCCTGCTCCTGCTCCTCGCACTAGCCCTGTGGTGCGTGTCCCTAGTCTGGCGCCTCCTAAGCTAGCCCCACGCATCAGGCCTTCAGTGCGCAGTCCCCGTCCTGAGCTTCCGGCAACAGTGCCCCGTCCAGAGTGTCCGGCAACAGTGCCCCGTCCAGAGTGTCCGGCAACAGTGCCCTGTCCAGAGCTTCCGGCGATAGTGGCCCGTCTAGAGATGGCCCACAGTTCGGAGCCTGCAGAGACGGCCCACAGTCCGGAACCGACAGAGACGGCCCACAGTCCGGAACCGACAGAGACGGCCTACAGTCCGGAACCGGCACAGCCAGAGTCGCCCTCCAGTGTGGAGCTCCCAGAGTTGCCCTCCAGTCCGGAACCGGCGCAGCCAGAGTCGCCCTTCAGTCCGGAACCGGCGCAGCCAGAGTCGCCCTTCAGTCCGGAACCGGCGCAGCCAGAGTCGCCCTCCCGGAGCTCCCAGAGTCGCCCTCCCGGAGCTCCCAGAGTCGCCTTCCAGTCCGGAGCTCCCAGAGTCGCCCTCCAGTCCGGAGCTCCCAGAGTCGCCCTCCAGTCCAGAGCCTCCAGCGACGCGCATCAGCCCGAGGTCTTCAGCGATGCGCCATAGCCCAGAGACTTCGGGAAGGGTAAAATATAATAAGCATTTAGCGGTGGTGGACAGGTTAGGTTGAGGAGTAAGGCCAGAGCCTGAGCCACCTCTATAGTAGGAGGTTGGGGAGGGGGGGTGTAGCACAAGAACCGTCGGTGACGTTGGCCACCCTCCCTTCCCTCCCTTTAGTTAGGATTATTTTTGGTTTTGGGGTTTATTTTTTTTGTGTTTATTTTTTGTGTGAGGTGCTTCCGGGGTCTGCACCTTTGGGGGTAAAAGAGGTTGTTTGTTATTGTAGTTTGGTCAAGACGTGGCAGGGGTGTGTTTGTTTTGTGTTGTCAGGGTTTTTGTGTTGTGTTCTATGTTTTTAATTTCTATGTTCTATTTTCTATTTTTTCTATTTCTATGTCAAGTTTATTGTTTTGACCTTCAATTGGAGGCAGCTGTTCCTCGTTGCTTCTAATTGAAGGTCCTATTTAGTAGGGGTGTTTTTTTCTATGGGCACAAATCAGCTAATAACTCCACTTTGCAAACACTTAGACAAAATATGTCAAGTTTTCCGGCTTCGTCTACTTCTCTGCTACTCAAATCTGGAGTTTGGAGAAAAAAATGATATTCGCATCAAAAGTTAAAGCAGTTTAACCTCTTACATCTAGACGTTCCGCTAGCGGAACACCACTCCAACATCCAATGATAGGGCGTGGCGCGAAATACAAACTCCTCGAAAATCCGAAAACTTCCATTTTTCAAACATATGACTATTTTACACCATTTTAAAGACAAGACTCTCCTTTATCTAACCACACTGTCCGATTTCAAAAAGGCTTTACAGCGAAAGCAAAACATTAGATTATGTCAGCAGAGTACCAAGCCAGAAATAATCAGACACCCATTTTTTTGCCTGCCATATGAGTTCTGTTATACTCACAGACACCATTCAAACAGTTTTAGAAACTTTAGGGTGTTTTCTATCCAAAGCCAATAATTATATGCATATTCTAGTTACTGGGCAGGAGTAGTAACCAGATTAACCTCTTACATCTAGACGTTCCGCTAGCGGAACACCTGCTCCAATATCCAATGATAGGCGTGGCGCGAATTACAAATTCCTCAAAAATACAAAAACTTCATTTTTTTCAAACAAATGACTATTTCACAGCATTTTAAAGACAAGACTCTCCTTTATCTAACCACACTGTCCGATTTCAAAAAGGCTTTACAGCGAAAGCAAAACATTAGATTATGTCAGCAGAGTACCAAGCCAGAAATAATCAGACACACATTTTTCAAGCTAGCATATAATATCACAAAAACCCAGAAGACAGCTAAATGCAGCACTAACCTTTGATGATCTTCATCAGATGACACACCTAGGACATTATGTTACACAATACATGCATGTTTTGTTCAATCAAGTTCATATTTATATCAAAAAACAGCTTTTTACATTAGCATGTGACGTTCAGAACTAGCATACCCCCGCAAACCTCCGGGGAATTTGCTAAGAATTTAATAAATTACTCACGATAAACGTTCACAAAAAGCATAGCAATTATTTTAAGAATTATAGATACAGAACTCCTCTATGCACTCGATATGTCCGATTTTAACCTCTATGGGCTAGGTGGGACGCTAGCGTGCCACCCGTGGTGCACTCCATCAACAGCAGGTGCATTTCAAGAGCGGCAAATTTGAATCCAAATAAATGTCAAAATTCAAATTTTTCAAACATACAACTATTTTACACCCTTTGAAAGATAAACATCTCCTTAATCTAACCACGTTTTACGATTTCAAAAAGGTTTTACGGCGAAAGCATAAATTTAGAGTATGTTAGGACAGTACATTTACAAGAGTTGTGTGTAATGTTTTGTCAAGTCAAAGACAGGGTCACCAAAACCATAAAACCAGCTAAAATGATGCACTAACCTTTTACAATCTCCATCAGATGACACTCCTAGGACATTATGTTAGACAATGCATGCATTTTTAGTTCTATCAAGTTCATATTTATATCCAAAAACAGCGTTTTACTATGGCATTGATGTTGAGGAAATCGTTTCCCTCCAATAACCGGCAGTCAAGTCAGCGTCACAAATTAAATAATTAAAATTAGAAAACATTGGTAAAATATTATATTGTCATTTAAAGAATTATAGATTTACATCTCTTGAACGCAATCAACTTGCCAGATTTAAAAATAACCTTACTGGGAAATCACACTTTGCAATAATCTGAGCACTGCGCCCAGAAAAATACGCGTTGCGATACAGACTAGACGTCATGTTGGGGAGATCTAAAATCGAAAATACTATGTAAATAATCCATTACCTTTGATTCTCTTCATCAGATGTCACTTCCAGGTATCACAGGTCCATAACGAATGTAGTTTTGTTAAAAAAAGCTCATCATTTATGTCCAAAAATCTCCGTCTTGTTAGCACATGATCTAAGCCAGCCGGACTTCTCGTCATGAACGAGGGGAAAAAATATATTTCCGTTCGTTCAAACATGTCAAACGTTGTATAGCATAAATCATTAGGGCCTTTTTTAACCAGAACATGAATAATATTCAAGGTGGACGAATGCATACTCTTTTATAACGTATTGGAACGAGGGTACCCAACATGAACTCGCGCGCCAGGTGTCTAATGGGACATCATCGTTCCATGGCTCTTGTTCGGTCAGATCTCCCTCCAGAAGACTCAAAACACTTTGTAAAGGCTGGTGACATCTAGTGGAAGCAATAGGAAGTGCCAAAATATTCCTAAGCCCCTGTGTTTTTCAATGGGATAGGTTTAAAGTCAATACAACACATCAGGTATCCACTTCCTGTCAGAAAATGTCTCAGGGTTTTGCCTGCCAAATGAGTTCTGTTATACTCACAGACACCATTCAAACAGTTTTAGAAACTTTAGAGTGTTTTCTATCCATATATAATAAGTATATGCATATTCTAGTTACTGGGTAGGATTAGTAACCAGATTAAATCGGGTACATTTTTTTTATCCAGACGTGCAAATGCTGCCCCCTAGCCCTAACAGGTTAAAATAGCTTTTTGGTGAAAGCACATTTTGCAATATTCTAAGTACATAGCCCAGCCATCACGGGCTAGCTATTTAGACACCCGGCAAGTTTAGCCTTCACCAATATCAGATTTACTATTATAAAAGTTTGATTACCTTTTGTTGTCTTCGTCAGAATACACTCCCAGGACTGCTACTTCAATAACAAATGTTGGTTTGGTCCAAAATAATCCATCGTTATATCCGAATAGCGGCGTTTTGTTCGTGCGTCCCAGACACTATCCGAAATGGTAAATCAGGGTCGCACGCATGGCGCAATTCGTGACAAAAAAATTCTAAATATTCCATTACCGTACTTCGAAGCATGTCAACCGCTGTTTAAAATCAATTTTTATGCAATTTGTCTCGTAAAAAAGCGATAATATTCCGACCTGGAATGTCCTTTTCGGCAAACAGAGGAAAAATCACAAAGACGGGGGCGGCCAGGGCACGCGCCTAAGCCCACAGTCCCTTGATCGGCCACTTGAGAAAGGCGATAATGTGTTTCAGCCTGGGGCTGGGATGACGACATTCATGTTTTTCCCGGGCTCTGAGCGCCCATGGAAGACGTAGGAAGTGTCACGTTAGAGCAGAGATCCTTTGTAAAAGATAGAGATGGCAAAGAAGTTCAAGAAATGGTCAGACAGGCCACTTCCTGTAAAGGAATCTCTCAGGTTTTGACCTGCCATTTGAGTTCTGTTATACTCACAGACACCATTCAAACAGTTTTAGAAACTTTGGAGTGTTTTCTATCCAAAGCCAATAATTATATGCATATTCTAGTTACTGGGCAGGAGTAGTATCCAGATTAAATCGGGTACGTTTTTTATCCAGCCGTGAAAATACTGCCCCCTAGTCATAACAGGTTAAATCGGGTACGTTTTTTATCCGGCCGTGCAAATACTGCCATCTATCCCCAACAGGTTAACAGCAGAAAGTTAGGGGTTCCAAACGGCAACATACTGAGCGCTGCCCATTTCAGGGGCAAGCTGGGAGCCTCCATCGCTGTCATCACATCTCTCACCGTGGGGTTTCTTACCATCCCCAACAACATTCTCTACTTCATCAACAACAAGCATGGTACAAGGACCACATGCAGGCAGGACTCAGACTCGAGTACGACTCCCTCTTCCCAAGGCAGACCTGACTACGAGTACGCGTACATCCACTCGGGGATTGCCCTCATCACGCTTGGCTGTCTTGCCATGGTGGTGAGCATAGTACTCAGCTACTTCGCCTCCAAGAGCAAGCGCAAAATGGACGACTCCGAAGGCCCCTACAAGCGTCCAGAGGCCGTCAGGAGCACCAGGACCGTGATTGCGTGCCTCGTCATGATGAACATTGAGCTGTTCATGGCTGTGATCGCGGGCTGCATGGAGCTGCTTTACCAACCTTTGATCAGCGACGCACAAAGGTTGCATAACATGGAGTGCGCCATCGCAGTGTTCAACATCATAATCTACATCATGTATGTGGTGACCATGGTGCTGACGTCAACCGTGCTAAAGGGGAAGCACGAAGTGGCCACGGTTGATGCTCCGCGAGGCATCATCGAGGCCATGCCCATCCCCTCCACAGCTCGTGACTACTTCAGCAGAAGCATCAACTCTTACAATTCACAGTCGAGTTTCATTTAAGGACCTCCAGCCTCTCCCCGCAAAAGTCTCAGCCCATGCAGCCGAGGGGCAAAGGGGAGCTCGGAGCTGTACCGCAGTTCGACCACGCAGGCAGTCACCAACCCCTCAGGGCTGCCCTGAGATCATTGGGAAACCTTTACTTAATAGGTCTGGCTATTATTATATTTTACAAGGAACCCTAAATGTTTCTTACATTGTGGTTACACTCTCCATTTTGTCAGGAGCTACATCAGCAATAGAGATTAGCAGATGGTCTGCACTGGGGCCTTCGGAAGACAGTCCCTCAAGAATAGACCCTACGTGCCATTCTAAACACTTGTTATATAACACATGGTCTGTTTTATATTTAGTTCCTTGCTATGTATGTGAATAAATGACAAGGGAACAATGTACTTAGAGTCTGGTGAGTTTTTATTGACACATGTTCAAAGAAAGTCATATATTGTAACAATTCACAGTTGAGTTTCATTTAAGGACCTCCAGCCTCTGTGTGCATGTGTGTGTGTGTGTGTGTGTCATAGTTCTTGTGATTCAGCAATTGTAAATAGTAGGAAATACCCCAAAGTCGCACACTGTTACCAACGCAAGGAAATGGCCTTATGTTTCTAACTGTTGCTAGAGATGTGGCTAGTTGCTCATCATGATAATGATCATATGCAGCCTTATTAACAACTTTCACCTCTGTACAACCATGCCTAACTGTAACTGACACATTTAACAGCTAATCATAGACCTCTATCTCCTTACCTCAGGCAATTGTACATTTCAGACCTATAATCATGTCAGAGGACAGTGGTATAGAAACTGACAATAGCGAGCTGAGCCTGGTAAGCTACACTCATGATTATATTATACTCTATACACAACGTGTTCATAGACCATGCTGACCATAGACATTTAGCTTGTACTGATTCTAACACTCAACTCTCTTCCACAGGTGTCTACCATAAGTCTGAGCCGTTCTGTAGGTACTCCGATTGATTGAGACTAACTATGTTTGCTGTCCTGTCATTCACTATTGTACAATATAGCATCTTTATATGTGATATATTTCCCATGCCTTTAATACACATTCAGGAGAGTGATTACCTACTATCGTCTGACGATGATGGACCTCGGAACCTTGTATTGGAACAAGCTCCTCAATTGTTGCCCCCAGAAGTCGTCAACCATGACCAGCCTCAACCTCACCTAGCATTACCTCCTCTTCCCCAGCTGAATGTAGAAGATGATATGGTAGATATGGTGTGTATACAGTGATTACACTTTTGATTGTGTGTATGACTTGTTGGTAATGCGGTTATGTCTCTTTCTCTCAAGTATATGGCTGATGATGAGGACGGAGATTATGAGGATGGAGACGGTGAGGATGTAGATGGTGAGGATGGAGATGGAGATGATGAAGATGGACATGACTAGGTTGCAATGTGTTGGGACCTGACTACACGGAACCCATTTATTCCTTTTTGAGCTGCCACTATGTCCTAGTTTTGGTATGGATGTATTTAAATGTAATATACTCTGTAAATAAATGTGACCTGGTATTCTTGCTCAGAATATTATTGTCTTTATTCACATAAGGATCTGAACATTGAATAATACACCACAAGCACTTTGTAATGGCACATTTACCAAGCTATATGACAGTGATTATATATGCTCTCCACCTATATATTTCCTACTCTAGATAGTGTTTCTGGCATCTGTCACACCTGGGTGACGTTCCAGGTCTTCGTCGTTCTTTGGTCGGGCTACAAAGGTTGCATCTTCAAGGCGGCAGATGCGGGAAAGTACAGATGTGATATCTGGAAAGCGTGCACCTGTCCCAATCGTAAACCCCAAGTTATCAAACGTCACCTTGAATCTCTTTCCCTTGGCAGTTACAATATCAAACAGGTATCCCAAACTGTCCTCGTTCATATAATGGATTGCGGCAGCTGGGTTGGTGTACATGTCTGTCCTCATTTGTATAAGCTCTATCACTTTACCATGTGGTGGGGACATTTCCAAACTGAGGAATGTAGCTTCCCACCATGAGTCTTTCATTAGCTTTACAACATAGCACAGCTCGTCCACTATTTGTGTCATAGCAAAGTATTTGGGGTTATGAGCCATCCACCTGGGTCTACGTAGCAAGTGTCCTTCTCCCAGTTTACGCACCAGAACTTTCATAATGTCAATAGGAGTTGAAAATAGACCTTGTACCATGTCGGTACAGATGTACCTGCCTCGACTAATAACAACAGTAAAGGTCATGACTGAATCCTGTGTCTTCACCATAATAGAACACACTCCTCCTTGCATGCCACCGAAGTGTGCTGCGACGACAATGTCCCCTTTGCGACTGTTAGCTGTATCCATGAATGTGATAATCTGGTCTTTAGAGACTGATCCCCACCAGCGCTCACCCAGCCATTCTAGGAATTAATTCCATGATGTGTTCAGTATAGACCAATTAAGCATGCTTTCCATCATATGTTGCTTTCCCGAATCTTGCACAGCTCGAATCGAGTCGTCTCCCTCTTCACAGTAAACCTGTCTCTCGCCACCATCTTCATCGTATCCTTCGTTGCTGTCCACCACTTTGTCATCGTAAACCTCTTCGTCGTTGTAACGGCTGTCTTCAGAAATGAACCAAGGCGCAGCAGGTATGTGAATACTCATCTTTAATTACCCAACAAAAGGAGTAAAGCATCCACAGGAAACAATAAACACGACAGCAGCAACAGTTTGCAGGCTAAAAAACGCAGTGCAAAACAACCACCCACAACCCCAAAGAAAAACGCACACACCTATATAGGACTTCCAATCAAAGGCAACTCAACACACCTGCCTTCAATTGGAAGTCCCAATCAACAACACAAACATTTAACAAACACAAACCACCTGCCACATCCTGACCAAGACTAACACAATTACGCCCTCTGCTGGTCAGGACGTGACAGTACCCCCCCCTCAAGGTGCAGACCCCGGGATGCACCTAAAAAAAGAAAACACTAGAAAATCCCCAATACCCCAACAAAACCAACAAACAATAACCCCTAAACAATAAGGGAGGGAAGGGAGGGTGGCTGCCGTCACCGACGGCACTGTGCTACACCCTCCCTCCCCAACCCACCTATCCTGGAGTTGGCTCAGGTGCAGGACGTGGACCTCGCTCCACCTTCGGCGTCGCCCACTTTGGTGGCGCCGATAGCTGCGCTGGGCAGACGGGCCACTCGGGCTGACCCTGGCAGACGGACCACTCGGGCTGGGTCGGAAGGCATGCGGGCCACTCGGGCTGGACCGGAGGGCAGGAGGACCACTCGGGCTGGACCGGAGGGCAGGAGGACCACTCGGGCTGGACCGGAGGGCAGGAGGGCCACTCGGGCTGGACCGGAGGGCAGGAGGGCCACTCGGGCTGGGCCGGAGGGCAGGAGGGCCACTCGGGCTGGGCCGGAGGGCAGGAGGGCCACTCGGGCTGGGCCGGAGGGCAGGAGGGCCACTCGGGCTGGGCCGGAGGGCAGTAGGGCCACTCGGGCTGGGCCGGAGGGCAGGAGGGCCACTCGGGCTGGGCCGAAGGGCAGGAGGGCCACTCGGGCTGGGCCGGAGGACAGGAGGGCCACTCGGGCTGGGCCGGAGGGCAGGCAGGGCACCCTGGCAGATCCGGGCAGGCGGGCACCCTGGCAGAACCGGGCAGTCTGGCCACTCTGGCAGTTCCGGGCAGTCTGGCCACTCTGGCAGTTCCGGGCAGTCTGGCCACTCTGGCAGTTCCGGGCAGTCTGGCCACTCTGGCAGTTCCGGGCAGTCTGGCCACTCTGGCAGTTCCGGGCAGTCTGGCCACTCTGGCAGTTCCGAGCAGTCTGGCCACTCTGGCAGTTCCGGGCAGTCTGGCCACTCTGGCAGTTCCGGGCAGTCTGGCCACTCTGGCAGTTCCGGGCAGTCTGGCCACTCTGGCAGTTCCGGGCAGTCTGGCCACTCTGGCAGTTCCGGGCAGTCTGGCCACTCTGGCAGTTCCGGGCAGTCTGGCCCCTCTGGCAGTTCCGGGCAGCCGGGCCCCTATGGCGGCTCCTGACTAGCGGGCGGCTCTGGCAGCTCCTCACTAGCGGGCGGCTCTGGTGACTCCTGACTGGCGGGCAGCTCTGGCGACTGTTGACTGGCTGGCAGCTCTGGTGACTGTTGACTGGCGGGCAGCTCTGGTGACTGTTGACTGGCGGGCAGCTCTGGTGACTGTTGACTGGCGGGCAGCTCTGGGGACTGTTGACTGGCGGGCAGCTCTGGTGACTGTTGACTGGCGGGCAGCTCTGGTGACTGTTGACTGGCGGGCAGCTCTGGTGACTGTTGACTGGCGGGCAGCTCTGGTGACTGTTGACTGGCGAGGCTGGGCTGACACACTAGACTCCTGATGCGTGGGGCTGGTATTGGACGTGCCAGCCTGGAGACACGCACCTCCATGCTAGTGCGTCTAGCGGGAAACACCGGACCGAAAGGGCGCGCTGGCGGTCTTGATTGCAGGGTTGGCATCACCCCTTCCGGCTCGATGCTCACCTTGCCCTGGCACCTGCGGGGCGCTGGTACTGGGCGAACTGGGCTGTGCGTCCGTATAGGCGAGATGGTGCGTACCTCAGCGTAACATGGCGCCCTCCACCTCATACGCACCTCCCTGTAGTCACGGGTAGCTGGCTTACGGCTCTTCCCTGGTCTGGCCAAGCTACCCGTGTGCCCCCCCAAAAAAATGTCTTGGGGGTGCCTCTTGGGTTTCCTAGCCAACCGTGTTCCAGCATAACGTTCCCGTTGGTTCCTCTGTCCAGCTGCCTCCACTCTCCTGAGTGCCTCCACCTGTTCCCATGGGAGGCGATCCCTTCCGGCCAGGATCTCTTCCCAGGTGTAGGCTCCCTTGCCGTCCAGGACGTCCTCCCATGTCCATTCCTCCCTTTTCTTCTCCTGTGGCTTCCTCCTCTTCTGCTGCTTGGTCCTGGTTTGGTGGGTGGTTCTGTAACGGCTGTCTTCAGAAATGAACCAAGGCGCAGCAGGTATGTGAATACTCATCTTTAATTACCCAACAAAAGGAGTAAAGCATCCACAGGAAACAATAAACACGACAGCAGCAACAGTTTGCAGGCTAAAAAACGCAGTGCAAAACAACCACCCACAACCCCAAAGAAAAACACACACACCTATATAGGACTTCCAATCAAAGGCAACTCAACACACCTGCCTTCAATTGGAAGTCCCAATCAACAACACAAACATTTAACAAACACAAACCACCTGCCACATCCTGACCAAGACTAACACAATTACGCCCTCTGCTGGTCAGGACGTGACAGTCGTACACCGCGTCACCACAGTACACCACTTCGTCATCATAGACTTGTTCACATTCCACGACAGCGCCGGTGTCAACCTCTTCATCATAGACCTCTTCACAGTATACCACATCTTCGTCGTCAACCTGTTCACAGTAGAGCTGTTCACTATCGACGTCTTGGGTGTGGACCTCGTAGTCTGACTCCTCGGAGTCTAAAATATCGTAGTCCACAAGAATATCGGTTGAACGATCATGGGGACTAGTTTCAGCCTCCTGGTCTCTGGTATCCTCTGTGTCAGCATCGGGAGTATCTCGGTCATGGGTATAGTCCTCTTGACAATAGTCCTGATAATCATCACACATCCAATCCTCGTAGTCACCTGCCATGGCCGAGTTCCAACTGTTTTCGGAATCGGATGATTTGGAGCCTGAGGACCTAACTGCTTGTGGTATACCGCTGTTCTCAATCTCATAAACCTGGCAGTAACCGTAACAAGACTGAGACTGAGGCCTCTTGACACAAACAACTGTCTCATAATGGTTCCGACTATTCTCTAAATATATGCCCTGCTTAGACACCTCTAAACCATTAGATCTGTATTCAATCCAACGGTTGGTATAGTATGTATATATGCTTACACCCAACGTCTGCAGCGGCTTGAATCTCCACTTCAGTCGCCCAACTACCTACACAATTCATTTTGGACTCCGTAATGTACTCTGACACTGAACGGTAACACATTCTCAGGATGGTCCTATACCTATGTCGTTTGCTCTGTAGCTGCTGCACCACCGCATGTCTAATCGGTTCATGGTACTCCTCTGTACCACATAGTGCTTCACTGACCGCTCTGAAGAAACAATTTCCGTCACCTTTTATTTTCACATTCTTACAAGGAGCACCTAACACACCAGACG
Organism: Salmo salar; assembly: GCF_965601325.2. Classification (NCBI taxonomy): domain Eukaryota; kingdom Metazoa; phylum Chordata; class Actinopteri; order Salmoniformes; family Salmonidae; genus Salmo; species Salmo salar. The sequence continues at coordinate 35,865,814 of NC_138294.1, read as the reverse complement.
CAGTATGACTGAGAGACCTCTTCTTACACTGCACCTTCAGCCTAGTGCACAGCAACTGGACATATTCAACTGTAACAGGGTTGAACTGCAGCTCTCTGCATGTGCTGTCACTGACAAAGTCAATGTCTGAGTCGTCACTACTGTCATTTTCCTTTGCTGTATTACCACATCTGAGTGTATAGAAAGACTGTGATTTCCCATGTGCCATTATACAATCTGTTCTGCTTCTTGAGAGACATCAGTATAGTCATTAATATATTGATTTGGCCCCTATTGTCAAAGACACACAGTTCTGCTCACTTGAGTCATGATAGTGCGGGCCTAAAGGAAAGCGTCATCAATCACACAGAGCTTGACAGAAGCCACAGGAGCCCATAAGGTTTCCAGGCTTGCTCACTGAGTCATGATAGTGCGGGCCTAAAGGAATGCGTCATCAATCACACAGAGCTTGACAGAAGCCACAGGAGCCCATAAGGTTTCCAGGCTTGCTCACTGAGTCATGATAGTGCAGGCCTAAAGGAATGTGTCATCAATCACACAGAGCTTGACAGAAGCCACAGGAGCCCATAAGGTTTCCAGGCTTGCTAACTGAGTCATGATAGTGCGGGCCTAAAGGAATGCGTCATCAATCACACAGAGCTTGACAGAAGCCACAGGAGCCCATAAGGTTTCCTGGCTTGCTCACTGAGAGGGCTTGGGTATGAGGCTATTATGGACATGTTATTAACCACTATGCTCTAGGTAATGACATGGAAAGTGAAATGTACAGCTACACTTGTAAATAGCACCATTACACTAACATTATAGCCATGTTATAGTTTATAATAGTGTTGAATGCAAGTACAAATAAAGTATGCTCAGACAAGCAACTGTCAAGTACTTTATTGATAAAAGAGGTCCATATTACCAAATGAATACAATATAACATTTCAACTGTTAGGATAATTACATCTCCCCCATACTTTCACGGAGCAGTGTCATATTCAGTGAGACCGATGCCGGGTCCATCATCCTCACACCTTCAGACTTCAGTACACTGACACCCAGGGAATGTAGTCTGGCGCCAGTGTTCACGTTGTATCCGGTACAGTCCACAGGACAGGCTGTGTAGTAAGGCCGATCTACCACGGCTGTTCCGGGGCCATCCATGTCTCTTCCAGATGCACAGTTCACCAAGAGCTGTGCACCTGCCTTGTATTGTGATACACTGGGTAATAGAGCCTGAGTAGACGTTGTCTTCCAGTTAAACACCACAGAGAACACTGAGACGTCAGGCTTTCCTTTTCCGTAGTAGCGCACTAGAGTGATAGGCAGACATTTACCATCAAGTTTATACACTTGGTATGGTTTCATCAATGTCACCCGGTAAGTTACGTTCCAGGTGTCAAATTGCCTACAAATGTTCCTGTAGCAATAACCATTCTCTACCCGAATGAGGTCAGGCATAGAGTGGTCATTCGAACCACCTCGGATAGAGCGGGACACTCTAGATCTCCCTTGTAATCGGGGTCTGTCGAACTCAGGGTCTCGGTTCACAACCCCGTCTTCTCCGACAAACTCAGGTCCCCCGTCCGCACCATGATATTCTCCGTCAAGGTCAAGTCCCCCATCCACACCCAGGTAGTCTTCTTCAAGTACAGGTCCATCACTGATGACACTGTGCTTTCCGTACAGATGCACACATAGAGACAAGTGCATTGTTGCAACAAAGATGAACAGGTTACCCATAATAGTCATGCTGGATATAGCTGTAGCTGATACCTCTTCCCCAGTGTTGTTGATAAATGTAAACTCTTCTAACAACCCGAACTGACATATAAGTACTTCCCTGTATTATTACGTTGGGTAGAACATCAAACGTTCGATAACTGATACATGGGTTGGTACACTACTGATAGCTGGATCTATTCTCACACGCGCCACATTCCGACCAAGGGCCCTGTTCGCGAACAGCCAGGTGGCCCCCCGTACTGCCCTTGGGCCCCGTGTGAGTTTGGGTATGGATTCTAAAAACGCCCCCCTTCCTACACTACCTTCCCTTTGATGTGGACATTGTGTATGTTTGTTGTTATATAACTACCACCAGGTGGATACCACTGGAACGTCCTGCCCCAGAACTCACACGCGCCACATTTCGACCAGGGGCCCTGTTCGCGAACAGCCAGGTGGCCCCCGTACTGCCCTTGGGCCCTGTGTGAGTTTGGGTATGGATTCTAAAAACGCCCCCCTTCCTACACTAACTTCCCTTTGATGTGGACATTGTGTGTGTTTGTTGTTATTTATAACCATTTTCACAAAAAATTGCAGATTTCTATTTTTGTCACCAAAAAGGAGGACTCCGATCATGCCGAAATAGCGACATTCTGGACAGGCGTAAAAAAACATTTTAAAACTATTTTCACAAAAAATTGCAGATTACTATTTTTGTCACCAAAAACGATGACTCCGATCATGCCGAAATAACGACATTCTGGACAGGCCTAAAAAAAAAAATGTAAAACTATTTTCACAAAAAATTGCAGATTTCGATTTTTGTCACCAAAAACGATGACTCCGATCATGCCGAACTAGCTACATTCTGGACAAGCCTAAAAAAAACATTTTAAAACCATTTTCACAAAAAATTGCAGATTTTTTTTCTTCATTTTCTCGACACAAAAACAGTGACCCCGGTCATGCCGAACTGGCGACATTCTGGACAGGCCTAAAAAACATTTTAAAAACATTTTCACAAAAAATTGCAGATTTCTATTTTTGGCACCAAAAACGATGACTCCGATCATGCCAAACTAGCAACATTCTGGACAGGCCTAAAAAACCCATTTTAGAACCATTTTCACAAAAAAGTGCAGTTTTTTTCCTTTCATTCTCTTGACACAAAAACAGTGACTCCGGTCATGCCGAACTAGCGACATTCTGGACAGGCCTAAAAAAAACATTTTAGAACCATTTTCACAAAAATGCGCAGATTTTTTTTTTCATTTTCTTGACACAAAAACAGTGACTCCGGTCATGCCGAACTAGCGACATTCTGGATAGGCTTAAAAAAACATTTTAAAACCATTTTTACAAAAAATTGCAGATTTCTATTGTCACCAAAAACGATGACCCCGATCATGCCGAACTAGCTACATTCTGGACAGGCCTAAAAAACATTTTAAAACCATTTTCACAAAAAATTGCAGATTTTTTTTTTTTCATTTTCGTGACACAAAAACAGTGACCCCAGTCATGCCGAACTAGCGACATTCTGGACAGGCCTAAAAAAACATTTTAAAACCATTTTCACAAAAAATTGCAGATTACTATTTTTGTCACCAAAAAGGATGACTCCGATCATGCCGAACTAGCGACATTCTGGAATGGTACTTACAGAGTGACCTTGTTTTTGAGAAACTGTTTATTTCTGTATTACATGATTGCAACTTGCTGAAAAGTGTCAACAGTGTTCCTATCATCCTGATTAAGCAATACAGCAAAAATGGTTCTTACAGATCGCATCAAACATGATTTAGACCTTGTTTGTGAAAAACTATTTATTTCTGTATTTCATGATTGCAACTTGCTGAAAAGTGTCAACAATGTTCCTTTCATCGAGCTTAAACAGTACAGCAAAATGGTAATTACAGAGTGACTCAAACATGACTTAGACCTTGTTTTTGAAAAACTGTTTATTTCTGTATTTCATGATTGCAACTGGCTGAAAAGTGTTAACAGGGTTCCTTTCATCGAGTTTAAACAGTACAGCAAAATGGTACTTACAGAGTGACCTTGTTTTTGAGAAACTATTTATTTCTGTATTACATCATTGCAACTTGCTGAAAAGTGTTAACAGTGTTCCTTTCATCGAGTTTAAACATAACAGCAAAATGGTACTTACAGAGTGACTCAAACATGACTTAGACCTTGTTTTTGAAAAATGGTTTATTTCTGTATTTCATGATTGCAACTTGCTGAAAAGTGTTAAGCAGTTCAACAAAAATGGTACTTAGAGAGTGACCTTGTTTTTGAGAAACTGTTTATTTCTGTATTACATGATTGCAACTTGCTGAAAAGTGTCAACAGTGTTCCTATCATCCTGATTAAGCAATACAGCAAAATGGTACTTACAGAGTGACTCAAACATGACTTAGACCTTGTTTTTGAAAAACTGTTTATTTCTGTATTTCATGATTGCAACTTGCTGAAAAGTGTCAACAATGTTCCTTTCATCGAGTTTAAACATCACAGCAAAATGGTACTTACAGAGTGACTCAAACATGACTTAGATCTTGTTTTTGAAAAACGGTTTATTTCTGTATTTCATGATTGCAACTTGCTGAAAAGTGTTAACAGGGTTCCTTTCATCGAGTTTAAACAGTACAGCAAAATGGTACTTACAGAGTGACCTTGTTTTTGAGAAACTATTTATTTCTGTATTACATCATTGCAACTTGCTGAAAAGTGTTAACAGTGTTCCTTTCATCGTGTTTAAACAGTACAGCAAAACTGTATTTACAGAGTGACCTTGTTTTTGAGAAACTGTTTATTTCTGTATTACATCATTGTAACTTGCAGAAAAGTGTCAACAGTGTTCTTATCATCCTGATTAAGCAATACAGCAAAAATGGTTCTTACATAGTGCATCAAACATGATTTAGACCTTGTTTGTGAAAAACTATTTATTTCTGTATTTCATGATTGCAACTTGCTAAAAAGTGTCAACAATGTTCCTTTCATCGAGCTTAAACAGTTCAGCAAAATGGTACTTACAGAGTGACTCAAACATGACTTAGACCTTGTTTTTGAAAAACTGTTTATTTCTGTATTTCATGATTGCAACTTGCTGAAAAGTGTTAACAGGGTTCCTTTCATCGAGTTTATACAGTACAGCAAAATGGTACTTACAGAGTGACCTTGTTTTTGAGAAACTGTTTATTTCTGTATTACATCATTGCAACTTGCTGAAAAGTGTCAACAGTGTTCCTATCAACCTGATTAATCAATACAGCAAAAATTGTTCTTACAGAGTGCATCAAACATGATTTAGACCTTGTATGTGAAAAACTATTTATTTCTGTATTTCATGATTGCAACTTGCTGAAAAGTGTCAACAATGTTCCTTTCATCGAGTTTAAACATCACAGCAAAATGGTACTTACAGAATGACTCAAACATGACTTAGATCTTGTTTTTGAAAAACGGTTTATTTCTGTATTTCATGATTGCAACTTGCTGATAAGTGTTAACAGGGTTCCTTTCATCGAGTTTAAACAGTACAGCAAAATGGTACTTACAGAGTGACCTTGTTTTTGAGAAACTATTTATTTCTGTATTACATCATTGCAACTTGCTGAAAAGTGTTAACAGTGTTCCTTTCATCGTGTTTAAACAGTACAGCAAAAATTGTATTTACAGAGTGACCTTGTTTTTGAGAAACTGTTTATTTCTGTATTACATCATTGCAACTTGCTGAAAAGTGTCAACAGTGTTCTTATCATCCTGATTAAGCAGTTCAACAAAAATGGTACTTAGAGAGTGACCTTGTTTTTGAGAAACTGTTTATTTCTGTATTACATGATTGCAACTTGCTGAAAAGTGTCAACAGTGTTCCTATCATCCTGATTAAGCAATACAGCAAAATGGTACTTACAGAGTGACTCAAACATGACTTAGACCTTGTTTTTGAAAAACTGTTTATTTCTGTATTTCATGATTGCAACTTGCTGAAAAGTGTCAACAATATTCCTTTCATCGAGTTTAAACATCACAGCAAAATGGTACTTACAGAGTGACTCAAACATGACTTAGATCTTGTTTTTGAAAAACGGTTTATTTCTGTATTTCATGATTGCAACTTGCTGAAAAGTGTTAACAGGGTTCCTTTCATCGAGTTTAAACAGTACAGCAAAATGGTACTTACAGAGTGACCTTGTTTTTGAGAAACTATTTATTTCTGTATTACATCATTGCAACTTGCTGAAAAGTGTTAACAGTGTTCCTTTCATCGTGTTTAAACAGTACAGCAAAACTGTATTTACAGAGTGACCTTGTTTTTGAGAAACTGTTTATTTCTGTATTACATCATTGCAACTTGCTGAAAAGTGTCAACAGTGTTCCTATCAACCTGATTAATCAATACAGCAAAAATTGTTCTTACAGAGTGCATCAAACATGATTTAGACCTTGTATGTGAAAAACTATTTATTTCTGTATTTCATGATTGCAACTTGCTGAAAAGTGTCAACAATGTTCCTTTCATCGAGTTTAAACATCACAGCAAAATGGTACTTACAGAATGACTCAAACATGACTTAGATCTTGTTTTTGAAAAACGGTTTATTTCTGTATTTCATGATTGCAACTTGCTGATAAGTGTTAACAGGGTTCCTTTCATCGAGTTTAAACAGTACAGCAAAATGGTACTTACAGAGTGACCTTGTTTTTGAGAAACTATTTATTTCTGTATTACATCATTGCAACTTGCTGAAAAGTGTTAACAGTGTTCCTTTCATCGTGTTTAAACAGTACAGCAAAAATTGTATTTACAGAGTGACCTTGTTTTTGAGAAACTGTTTATTTCTGTATTACATCATTGCAACTTGCTGAAAAGTGTCAACAGTGTTCTTATCATCCTGATTAAGCAGTTCAACAAAAATGGTACTTAGAGAGTGACCTTGTTTTTGAGAAACTGTTTATTTCTGTATTACATGATTGCAACTTGCTGAAAAGTGTCAACAGTGTTCCTATCATCCTGATTAAGCAATACAGCAAAATGGTACTTACAGAGTGCATCAAACATGATTTAGACCTTGTTTGTGAAAAACTATTTATTTCTGTATTTCATGATTGCAACTTGCTGAAAAGTGTCAACAATGTTCCTTTCATCGAGTTTAAACATCACAGCAAAATGGTACTTACAGAAAGACTCAAACATGACTTAGATCTTGTTTTTGAAAAACGGTTTATTTCTGTATTTCATGATTGCAACTTGCTGATAAGTGTTAACAGGGTTCCTTTCATCGAGTTTAAACAGTACAGCAAAATGGTACTTACAGAGTGACCTTGTTTTTGAGAAACTATTTATTTCTGTATTACATCATTGCAACTTGCTGAGAAGTGTCAACAGTGTTCTTATCATCCTGATTAAGCAATACAGCAAAAATGGTTCTTACATAGTGCATCAAACATGATTTAGACCTTGTTTGTGAAAAACTATTTATTTCTGTATTTCATGATTGCAACTTGCTAAAAAGTGTCAACAATGTTCCTTTCATCGAGTTTAAACATCACAGCAAAATGGTACTTACAGAGTGACTCAAACATGACTTAGATCTTGTTTTTGAAAAACGGTTTATTTCTGTATTTCATGATTGCAACTTGCTGAAAAGTGTTAACAGGGTTCCTTTCATCGAGTTTAAACAGTACAGCAAAATGGTACTTACAGAGTGACCTTGTTTTTGAGAAACTATTTATTTCTGTATTACATCATTGCAACTTGCTGAAAAGTGTTAACAGTGTTCCTTTCATCGTGTTTAAACAGTACAGCAAAACTGTATTTACGGAGTGACCTTGTTTTTGAGAAACTGTTTATTTCTGTATTACATCATTGTAACTTGCTGAAAAGTGTAAACAGTGTTCTTATCATCCTGATTAAGCAATACAGCAAAAATGGTTCTTACATAGTGCATCAAACATGATTTAGACCTTGTTTGTGAAAAACTATTTATTTCTGTATTTCATGATTGCAACTTGCTAAAAAGTGTCAACAATGTTCCTTTCATCGAGCTTAAACAGTACAGCAAAATGGTACTTACAGAGTGACTCAAACATGACTTAGACCTTGTTTTTGAAAAACTGTTTATTTCTGTATTTCATGATTGCAACTTGCTGAAAAGTGTTAACAGGGTTCCTTTCATCGAGTTTAAACAGTGCAGCAAAATGGTACTTACAGAGTGACCTTGTTTTTGAGAAACTGTTTATTTCTGTATTACATCATTGCAACTTGCTGAAAAGTGTCAACAGTGTTCCTATCAACCTGATTAAGCAATACAGCAAAATTGTTCTTACAGAGTGCATCAAACATGATTTAGACCTTGTTTGTGAAAAACTATTTATTTCTGTATTTCATGATTGCAACTTGCTGAAAAGTGTCAACAATGTTCCTTTCATCGAGTTTAAACATCACAGCAAAATGGTACTTACAGAATGACTCAAACATGACTTAGATCTTGTTTTTGAAAAACGGTTTATTTCTGTATTTCATGATTGCAACTTGCTGAAAAGTGTTAACAGGGTTCCTTTCATCGAGTTTAAACAGTACAGCAAAATGGTACTTACAGAGTGACCTTGTTTTTGAGAAACTATTTATTTCTGTATTACATCATTGCAACTTGCTGAAAAGTGTCAACAGTGTTCTTATCATCCTGATTAAGCAATACAGCAAAAATGGTTCTTACATAGTGCATCAAACATGATTTAGACCTTGTTTGTGAAAAACTATTTATTTCTGTATTTCATGATTGCAACTTGCTAAAAAGTGTCAACAATGTTCCTTTCATCGAGCTTAAACAGTACAGCAAAATGGTACTTTCAGAGTGACTCAAACATGACTTAGACCTTGTTTTTGAAAAACAGTTTATTTCTGTATTTCATGATTGCAACTTGCTGAAAAGTGTGAACAATGTTCCTTTCATCGAGTTTAAACATCACAGCAAAATGGTACTTACAGAGTGACTCAAACATGACTTAGATCTTGTTTTTGAAAAACGGTTTATTTCTGTATTTCATGATTGCAACTTGCTGAAAAGTGTTAACAGGGTTCCTTTCATCGAGTTTAAACAGTACAGCAAAATGGTACTTACAGAGTGACCTTGTTTTTGAGAAACTATTTATTTCTGTATTACATCATTGCAACTTGCTGAAAAGTGTTAACAGTGTTCCTTTCATCGTGTTTAAACAGTACAGCAAAACTGTATTTACGGAGTGACCTTGTTTTTGAGAAACTGTTTATTTCTGTATTACATCATTGTAACTTGCTGAAAAGTGTAAACAGTGTTCTTATCATCCTGATTAAGCAATACAGCAAAAATTGTTCTTACAGAGTGCATCAAACATGATTTAGACCTTGTTTGTGAAAAACTATTTATTTCTGTATTTCATGATTGCAACTTGCTGAAAAGTGTCAACAATGTTCCTTTCATCGAGTTTAAACATCACAGCAAAATGGTACTTACAGAATGACTCAAACATGACTTAGATCTTGTTTTTGAAAAACTGTTTATTTCTGTATTTCATGATTGCAACTTGCTGAAAAGTGTTAACAGGGTTCCTTTCATCGAGTTTAAACAGTACAGCAAAATGGTACTTACAGAGTGACCTTGTTTTTGAGAAACTATTTATTTCTGTATTACATCATTGCAACTTGCTGAAAAGTGTTAACAGTGTTCCTTTCATCGTGTTTAAACAGTACAGCAAAACTGTATTTACAGAGTGACCTTGTTTTTGAGAAACTGTTTATTTCTGTATTACATCATTGTAACTTGCAGAAAAGTGTCAACAGTGTTCTTATCATCCTGATTAAGCAATACAGCAAAAATGGTTCTTACATAGTGCATCAAACATGATTTAGACCTTGTTTGTGAAAAACTATTTATTTCTGTATTTCATGATTGCAACTTGCTAAAAAGTGTCAACAATGTTCCTTTCATCGAGCTTAAACAGTAAAGCAAAATGGTACTTACAGAGTGACTCAAACATGACTTAGACCTTGTTTTTGAAAAACTGTTTATTTCTGTATTTCATGATTGCAACTTGCTGAAAAGTGTTAACAGGGTTCCTTTCATCGAGTTTAAACAGTACAGCAAAATGGTACTTACAGAGTGACCTTGTTTTTGAGAAACTGTTTATTTCTGTATTACATCATTGCAACTTGCTGAAAAGTGTCAACAGTGTTCCTGTCAACCTGATTAAGCAATACAGCAAAAATTGTTCTTACAGAGTGCATCAAACATGATTTAGACCTTGTTTGTGAAAAACTATTTATTTCTGTATTTCATGATTGCAACTTGCTGAAAAGTGTCAACAATGTTCCTTTCATCGAGTTTAAACATCACAGCAAAATGGTACTTACAGAATGACTCAAACATGACTTAGATCTTGTTTTTGAAAAACGGTTTATTTCTGTATTTCATGATTGCAACTTGCTGATAAGTGTTAACAGGGTTCCTTTCATCGAGTTTAAACAGTACAGCAAAATGCTACTTACAGAGTGACCTTGTTTTTGAGAAACGATTTATTTCTGTATTACATCATTGCAACTTGCTGAAAAGTGTTAACAGTGTTCCTTTCATTGTGTTTAAACAGTACAGCAAAATTGTATTTACAGAGTGACCTTGTTTTTGAGAAACTGTTTATTTCTGTATTACATCATTGCAACTTGCTGAAAAGTGTCAACAGTGTTCTTATCATCCTGATTAAGCAATACAGCAAAAATGGTTCTTACATAGTGTATCAAACATGATTTAGACCTTGTTTGTGAAAAACTATTTATTTCTGTATTTCATGATTGCAACTTGCTAAAAAGTGTCAACAATGTTCCTTTCATCGAGCTTAAACAGTACAGCAAAATGGTACTTACAGAGTGACTCAAACATGACTTAGACCTTGTTTTTGAAAAACTATTTATTTCTGTATTTCATGATTGCAACTTGCTAAAAAGTGTCAACAATGTTCCTTTCATCGAGCTTAAACAGTAAAGCAAAATGGTACTTACAGAGTGACTCAAACATGACTTAGACCTTGTTTTTGAAAAACTGTTTATTTCTGTATTTCATGATTGCAACTTGCTGAAAAGTGTTAACAGGGTTCCTTTCATCGAGTTTAAACAGTACAGCAAAATGGTACTTACAGAGTGACCTTGTTTTTGAGAAACGATTTATTTCTGTATTACATCATTGCAACTTGCTGAAAAGTGTTAACAGTGTTCCTTTCATCGTGTTTAAACAGTACAGCAAAATTGTATTTACAGAGTGACCTTGTTTTTGAGAAACTATTTATTTCTGTATTACATCATTGCAACTTGCTGAAAAGTGTCAACAGTGTTCTTATCATCCTGATTAAGCAATACAGCAAAAATGGTTCTTACATAGTGTATCAAACATGATTTAGACCTTGTTTGTGAAAAACTATTTATTTCTGTATTTCATGATTGCAACTTGCAAAAAGTGTCAACAATGTTCCTTTCATCGAGCTTAAACAGTACAGCAAAATGGTACTTACAGAGTGACTCAAACATGACTTAGACCTTGTTTTTGAAAAACTATTTATTTCTGTATTTCATGATTGCAACTTGCTAAAAAGTGTCAACAATGTTCCTTTCATCGAGCTTAAACAGTAAAGCAAAATGGTACTTACAGAGTGACTCAAACATGACTTAGACCTTGTTTTTGAAAAACTGTTTATTTCTGTATTTCATGATTGCAACTTGCTGAAAAGTGTTAACAGGGTTCCTTTCATCGAGTTTAAACAGTACAGCAAAATGGTACTTACAGAGTGACCTTGTTTTTGAGAAACTGTTTATTTCTGTATTACATCATTGCAACTTGCTGAAAAGTGTCAACAGTGTTCCTGTCAACCTGATTAAGCAATACAGCAAAAATTCTTCTTACAGAGTGCATCAAACATGATTTAGACCTTGTTTGTGAAAAACTATTTATTTCTGTATTTCATGATTGCAACTTGCTGAAAAGTGTCAACAATGTTCCTTTCATCGAGTTTAAACAGTACAGCAAAATGGTACTTACAGAGTGACTCAAACATGACTTAGACCTTGTTTTTGAAAAACTGATTTTTTCTGTATTTCATGATTGCAACTTGCTGAAAAGTGTTAACAGGGTTCCTTTCATCGAGTTTAAACAGTACAGCAAAATGGTACTTACAGAGTGACCTTGTTTTTGAGAAACTGTTTATTTCTGTATTACATCATTGCAACTTGCTGAAAAGTGTCAACAGTGTTCCTATCAACCTGATTAAGCAATACAGCAAAAATTGTTCTTACAGAGTGCATCAAACATGATTTAGACCTTGTTTGTGAAAAACTATTTATTTCTGTATTTCATGATTGCAACTTGCTGAAAAGTGTCAACAATGTTCCTTTCATCGAGTTTAAACATCACAGCAAATTGGTACTTACAGAATGACTCAAACATGACTTAGATCTTGTTTTTGAAAAACGGTTTATTTCTGTATTTCATGATTGCAACTTGCTGAAAAGTGTTAACAGGGTTCCTTTCATCGAGTTTAAACAGTACAGCAAAATGGTACTTACAGAGTGACCTTGTTTTTGAGAAACTATTTATTTCTGTATTACATCATTGCAACTTGCTGAAAAGTGTTAACAGTGTTCCTTTCATCGTGTTTAAACAGTACAGCAAAACTGTATTTACAGAGTGACCTTGTTTTTGAGAAACTGTTTATTTCTGTATTACATCATTGTAACTTGCAGAAAAGTGTCAACAGTGTTCTTATCATCCTGATTAAGCAATACAGCAAAAATGGTTCTTACATAGTGCATCAAACATGATTTAGACCTTGTTTGTGAAAAACTATTTATTTCTGTATTTCATGATTGCAACTTGCTAAAACGTGTCAACAATGTTCCTTTCATCGAGCTTAAACAGTAAAGCAAAATGGTACTTACAGAGTGACTCAAACATGACTTAGACCTTGTTTTTGAAAAACTGTTTATTTCTGTATTTCATGATTGCAACTTGCTGAAAAGTGTTAACAGGGTTCCTTTCATCGAGTTTAAACAGTACAGCAAAATGGTACTTACAGAGTGACCTTGTTTTTGAGAAACGATTTATTTCTGTATTACATCATTGCAACTTGCTGAAAAGTGTTAACAGTGTTCCTTTCATCGTGTTTAAACAGTACAGCAAAATTGTATTTACAGAGTGACCTTGTTTTTGAGAAACTGTTTATTTCTGTATTACATCATTGCAACTTGCTGAAAAGTGTCAACAGTGTTCTTATCATCCTGATTAAGCAATACAGCAAAAATGGTTCTTACATAGTGTATCAAACATGATTTAGACCTTGTTTGTGAAAAACTATTTATTTCTGTATTTCATGATTGCAACTTGCTAAAAAGTGTCAACAATGTTCCTTTCATCGAGCTTAAACAGTACAGCAAAATGGTACTTACAGAGTGACTCAAACATGACTTAGACCTTGTTTTTGAAAAACTATTTATTTCTGTATTTCATGATTGCAACTTGCTAAAAAGTGTCAACAATGTTCCTTTCATCGAGCTTAAACAGTAAAGCAAAATGGTACTTACAGAGTGACTCAAACATGACTTAGACCTTGTTTTTGAAAAACTGTTTATTTCTGTATTTCATGATTGCAACTTGCTGAAAAGTGTTAACAGGGTTCCTTTCATCGAGTATAAACAGTACAGCAAAATGGTACTTACAGAGTGACCTTGTTTTTGAGAAACTGTTTATTTCTGTATTACATCATTGCAACTTGCTGAAAAGTGTCAACAGTGTTCCTGTCAACCTGATTAAGCAATACAGCAAAAATTGTTCTTACAGAGTGCATCAAACATGATTTAGACCTTGTTTGTGAAAAACTATTTATTTCTGTATTTCATGATTGCAACTTGCTGAAAAGTGTCAACAATGTTCCTTTCATCGAGTTTAAACATCACAGCAAAATGGTACTTACAGAATGACTCAAACATGACTTAGATCTTGTTTTTGAAAAACGGTTTATTTCTGTATTTCATGATTGCAACTTGCTGATAAGTGTTAACAGGGTTCCTTTCATCGAGTTTAAACAGTACAGCAAAATGGTACTTACAGAGTGACCTTGTTTTTGAGAAACTATTTATTTCTGTATTACATCATTGCAACTTGCTGAAAAGTGTTAACAGTGTTCCTTTCATCGTGTTTAAACAGTACAGCAAAATTGTATTTACAGAGTGACCTTGTTTTTGAGAAACTGTTTATTTCTGTATTACATCATTGCAACTTGCTGAAAAGTGTCAACAGTGTTCTTATCATCCTGATTAAGCAATACAGCAAAAATGGTTCTTACATAGTGTATCAAACATGATTTAGACCTTGTTTGTGAAAAACTATTTATTTCTGTATTTCATGATTGCAACTTGCTAAAAAGTGTCAACAATGTTCCTTTCATCGAGTTTAAACATCACAGCAAAATGGTACTTACAGAATGACTCAAACATGACTTAGATCTTGTTTTTGAAAAACGGTTTATTTCTGTATTTCATGATTGCAACTTGCTGAAAAGTGTTAACAGGGTTCCTTTCATCGAGTTTAAACAGTACAGCAAAATGGTACTTACAGAGTGACCTTGTTTTTGAGAAACTATTTATTTCTGTATTACATCATTGCAACTTGCTGAAAAGTGTTAACAGTGTTCCTTTCATCGAGTTTAAACAGTACAGCAAATTGGTACTTACAGAGTGACCTTGTTTTTGAGAAACTGTTTATTTCTGTATTACATCATTGCAACTTGCTGAAAAGTGTCAACAGTGTTCCTATCAACCTGATTAAGCAATACAGCAAAAATTGTTCTTACAGAGTGCATCAAACATGATTTAGACCTTGTTTGTGAAAAACTATTTATTTCTGTATTTCATGATTGCAACTTGCTGAAAAGTGTCAACAATGTTCCTTTCATCGAGTTTAAACATCACAGCAAAATGGTACTTACAGAATGACTCAAACATGACTTAGATCTTGTTTTTGAAAAACGGTTTATTTCTGTATTTCATGATTGCAACTTGCTGATAAGTGTTAACAGGGTTCCTTTCATCGAGTTTAAACAGTACAGCAAAATGGTACTTACAGAGTGACCTTGTTTTTGAGAAACTATTTATTTCTGTATTACATCATTGCAACTTGCTGAAAAGTATTAACAGTGTTCCTTTCATCGTGTTTAAACAGTACAGCAAAATTGTATTTACAGAGTGACCTTGTTTTTGAGAAACTGTTTATTTCTGTATTACATCATTGCAACTTGCTGAAAAGTGTCAACAGTGTTCTTATCATCCTGATTAAGCAATACAGCAAAAATGGTTCTTACATAGTGCATCAAACATGATTTAGACCTTGTTTGTGAAAAACTATTTATTTCTGTATTTCATGATTGCAACTTGCTAAAAAGTGTCAACAATGTTCCTTTCATCGAGCTTAAACAGTACAGCAAAATGGTACTTACAGAGTGACTCAAACATGACTTAGACCTTGTTTTTGAAAAACTATTTATTTCTGTATTTCATGATTGCAACTTGCTAAAAAGTGTCAACAATGTTCCTTTCATCGAGTTTAAACAGTACAGCAAAATGGTACTTACAGAGTGACTCAAACATGACTTAGACCTTGTTTTTGAAAAACTGATTTTTTCTGTATTTCATGATTGCAACTTGCTGAAAAGTGTTAACAGGGTTCCTTTCATCGAGTTTAAACAGTACAGCAAAATGGTACTTACAGAGTGACCTTGTTTTTGAGAAACTGTTTATTTCTGTATTACATCATTGCAACTTGCTGAAAAGTGTCAACAGTGTTCCTATCAACCTGATTAAGCAATACAGCAAAAATTGTTCTTACAGAGTGCATCAAACATGATTTAGACCTTGTTTGTGAAAAACTATTTATTTCTGTATTTCATGATTGCAACTTGCTGAAAAGTGTCAACAATGTTCCTTTCATCGAGTTTAAACATCACAGCAAATTGGTACTTACAGAATGACTCAAACATGACTTAGATCTTGTTTTTGAAAAACGGTTTATTTCTGTATTTCATGATTGCAACTTGCTGAAAAGTGTTAACAGGGTTCCTTTCATCGAGTTTAAACAGTACAGCAAAATGGTACTTACAGAGTGACCTTGTTTTTGAGAAACTATTTATTTCTGTATTACATCATTGCAACTTGCTGAAAAGTGTTAACAGTGTTCCTTTCATCGTGTTTAAACAGTACAGCAAAACTGTATTTACAGAGTGACCTTGTTTTTGAGAAACTGTTTATTTCTGTATTACATCATTGTAACTTGCAGAAAAGTGTCAACAGTGTTCTTATCATCCTGATTAAGCAATACAGCAAAAATGGTTCTTACATAGTGCATCAAACATGATTTAGACCTTGTTTGTGAAAAACTATTTATTTCTGTATTTCATGATTGCAACTTGCTAAAACGTGTCAACAATGTTCCTTTCATCGAGCTTAAACAGTAAAGCAAAATGGTACTTACAGAGTGACTCAAACATGACTTAGACCTTGTTTTTGAAAAACTGTTTATTTCTGTATTTCATGATTGCAACTTGCTGAAAAGTGTTAACAGGGTTCCTTTCATCGAGTTTAAACAGTACAGCAAAATGGTACTTACAGAGTGACCTTGTTTTTGAGAAACGATTTATTTCTGTATTACATCATTGCAACTTGCTGAAAAGTGTTAACAGTGTTCCTTTCATCGTGTTTAAACAGTACAGCAAAATTGTATTTACAGAGTGACCTTGTTTTTGAGAAACTGTTTATTTCTGTATTACATCATTGCAACTTGCTGAAAAGTGTCAACAGTGTTCTTATCATCCTGATTAAGCAATACAGCAAAAATGGTTCTTACATAGTGTATCAAACATGATTTAGACCTTGTTTGTGAAAAACTATTTATTTCTGTATTTCATGATTGCAACTTGCTAAAAAGTGTCAACAATGTTCCTTTCATCGAGCTTAAACAGTACAGCAAAATGGTACTTACAGAGTGACTCAAACATGACTTAGACCTTGTTTTTGAAAAACTATTTATTTCTGTATTTCATGATTGCAACTTGCTAAAAAGTGTCAACAATGTTCCTTTCATCGAGCTTAAACAGTAAAGCAAAATGGTACTTACAGAGTGACTCAAACATGACTTAGACCTTGTTTTTGAAAAACTGTTTATTTCTGTATTTCATGATTGCAACTTGCTGAAAAGTGTTAACAGGGTTCCTTTCATCGAGTATAAACAGTACAGCAAAATGGTACTTACAGAGTGACCTTGTTTTTGAGAAACTGTTTATTTCTGTATTACATCATTGCAACTTGCTGAAAAGTGTCAACAGTGTTCCTGTCAACCTGATTAAGCAATACAGCAAAAATTGTTCTTACAGAGTGCATCAAACATGATTTAGACCTTGTTTGTGAAAAACTATTTATTTCTGTATTTCATGATTGCAACTTGCTGAAAAGTGTCAACAATGTTCCTTTCATCGAGTTTAAACATCACAGCAAAATGGTACTTACAGAATGACTCAAACATGACTTAGATCTTGTTTTTGAAAAACGGTTTATTTCTGTATTTCATGATTGCAACTTGCTGATAAGTGTTAACAGGGTTCCTTTCATCGAGTTTAAACAGTACAGCAAAATGGTACTTACAGAGTGACCTTGTTTTTGAGAAACTATTTATTTCTGTATTACATCATTGCAACTTGCTGAAAAGTGTTAACAGTGTTCCTTTCATCGTGTTTAAACAGTACAGCAAAATTGTATTTACAGAGTGACCTTGTTTTTGAGAAACTGTTTATTTCTGTATTACATCATTGCAACTTGCTGAAAAGTGTCAACAGTGTTCTTATCATCCTGATTAAGCAATACAGCAAAAATGGTTCTTACATAGTGTATCAAACATGATTTAGACCTTGTTTGTGAAAAACTATTTATTTCTGTATTTCATGATTGCAACTTGCTAAAAAGTGTCAACAATGTTCCTTTCATCGAGTTTAAACATCACAGCAAAATGGTACTTACAGAATGACTCAAACATGACTTAGATCTTGTTTTTGAAAAACGGTTTATTTCTGTATTTCATGATTGCAACTTGCTGAAAAGTGTTAACAGGGTTCCTTTCATCGAGTTTAAACAGTACAGCAAAATGGTACTTACAGAGTGACCTTGTTTTTGAGAAACTATTTATTTCTGTATTACATCATTGCAACTTGCTGAAAAGTGTTAACAGTGTTCCTTTCATCGAGTTTAAACAGTACAGCAAATTGGTACTTACAGAGTGACCTTGTTTTTGAGAAACTGTTTATTTCTGTATTACATCATTGCAACTTGCTGAAAAGTGTCAACAGTGTTCCTATCAACCTGATTAAGCAATACAGCAAAAATTGTTCTTACAGAGTGCATCAAACATGATTTAGACCTTGTTTGTGAAAAACTATTTATTTCTGTATTTCATGATTGCAACTTGCTGAAAAGTGTCAACAATGTTCCTTTCATCGAGTTTAAACATCACAGCAAAATGGTACTTACAGAATGACTCAAACATGACTTAGATCTTGTTTTTGAAAAACGGTTTATTTCTGTATTTCATGATTGCAACTTGCTGATAAGTGTTAACAGGGTTCCTTTCATCGAGTTTAAACAGTACAGCAAAATGGTACTTACAGAGTGACCTTGTTTTTGAGAAACTATTTATTTCTGTATTACATCATTGCAACTTGCTGAAAAGTATTAACAGTGTTCCTTTCATCGTGTTTAAACAGTACAGCAAAATTGTATTTACAGAGTGACCTTGTTTTTGAGAAACTGTTTATTTCTGTATTACATCATTGCAACTTGCTGAAAAGTGTCAACAGTGTTCTTATCATCCTGATTAAGCAATACAGCAAAAATGGTTCTTACATAGTGCATCAAACATGATTTAGACCTTGTTTGTGAAAAACTATTTATTTCTGTATTTCATGATTGCAACTTGCTAAAAAGTGTCAACAATGTTCCTTTGATCGAGCTTAAACACTACAGCAAAATGGTACTTACAGAGTGACTCAAACATGACTTAGACCTTGTTTTTGAAAAACAGTTTATTTCTGTATTTCATGATTGCAACTTGCTGAAAAGTGTGAACAATGTTCCTTTCATCGAGTTTAAACATCACAGCAAAATGGTACTTACAGAGTGACTCAAACATGACTTAGATCTTGTTTTTGAAAAACGGTTTATTTCTGTATTTCATGATTGCAACTTGCTGAAAAGTGTTAACAGGGTTCCTTTCATCGAGTTTAAACAGTACAGCAAAATGGTACTTACAGAGTGACCTTGTTTTTGAGAAACTATTTATTTCTGTATTACATCATTGCAACTTGCTGAAAAGTGTTAACAGGGTTCCTTTCATCGAGTTTAAACAGTACAGCAAAATGGTACTTACAGAGTGACCTTGTTTTTGAGAAACTGTTTATTTCTGTATTACATTATTGCAACTTGCTGAAAAGTGTCAACAGTGTTCCTATCAACCTGATTAAGCAATACAGCAAAAATTGTTCTTACAGAGTGCATCAAACATGATTTAGACCTTGTTTGTGAAAAACTATTTATTTCTGTATTTCATGATTGCAACTTGCTGAAAAGTGTCAACAATGTTCCTTTCATCGAGTTTAAACATCACAGCAAAATGGTACTTACAGAATGACTCAAACATGACTTAGATCTTGTTTTTGAAAAACGGTTTATTTCTGTATTTCATGATTGCAACTTGCTGATAAGTGTTAACAGTGTTCCTTTCATCGAGTTTAAACAGTACAGCAAAATGGTACTTACAGAGTGACCTTGTTTTTGAGAAACTGTTTATTTCTGTATTACATCATTGCAACTTGCTGAAAAGTGTCAACAGTGTTCCTATCAACCTGATTAAGCAATACAGCAAAGATTGTTCTTACAGAGTGCATCAAACATGATTTAGACCTTGTTTGTGAAAAACTATTTATTTCTGTATTTCATGATTGCAACTTGCTGAAAAGTGTCAACAATGTTCCTTTCATCGAGTTTAAACATCACAGCAAAATGGTACTTACAGAATGACTCAAACATGACTTAGATCTTGTTTTTGAAAAACGGTTTATTTCTGTATTTCATGATTGCAACTTGCTGATAAGTGTTAACAGGGTTCCTTTCATCGAGTTTAAACAGTACAGCAAAATGGTACTTACAGAGTGACCTTGTTTTTGAGAAACTGTTTATTTCTGTATTACATCATTGCAACTTGCTGAAAAGTGTCAACAGTGTTCCTATCAACCTGATTAAGCAATACAGCAAAAATTGTTCTTACAGAGTGCATCAAACATGATTTAGACCTTGTTTGTGAAAAACTATTTATTTCTGTATTTCATGATTGCAACTTGCTGAAAAGTGTCAACAATGTTCCTTTCATCGAGTTTAAACATCACAGCAAAATGGTACTTACAGAATGACTCAAACATGACTTAGATCTTGTTTTTGAAAAACGGTTTATTTCTGTATTTCATGATTGCAACTTGCTGATAAGTGTTAACAGTGTTCCTTTCATCGAGTTTAAACAGTACAGCAAAATGGTACTTACAGAGTGACCTTGTTTTTGAGAAACTGTTTATTTCTGTATTACATCATTGCAACTTGCTGAAAAGTGTCAACAGTGTTCCTATCAACCTGATTAAGCAATACAGCAAAGATTGTTCTTACAGAGTGCATCAAACATGATTTAGACCTTGTTTGTGAAAAACTATTTATTTCTGTATTTCATGATTGCAACTTGCTGAAAAGTGTCAACAATGTTCCTTTCATCGAGTTTAAACATCACAGCAAAATGGTACTTACAGAGTGACTCAAACATGACTTAGATCTTGTTTTTGAAAAACGGTTTATTTCTGTATTTCATGATTGCAACTTGCTGAAAAGTGTTAACAGGGTTCCTTTCATCGAGTTTAAACAGTACAGCAAAATGGTAGTTACAGAGTGACCTTGTTTTTGAGAAACTATTTATTTCTGTATTACATCATTGCAACTTGCTGAAAAGTGTTAACAGTGTTCCTTTCATCGTGTTTAAACAGTACAGCAAAACTGTATTTACGGAGTGACCTTGTTTTTGAGAAACTGTTTATTTCTGTATTACATCATTGTAACTTGCTGAAAAGTGTAAACAGTGTTCTTATCATCCTGATTAAGCAATACAGCAAAAATGGTTCTTACATAGTGCATCAAACATGATTTAGACCTTGTTTGTGAAAAACTATTTATTTCTGTATTTCATGATTGCAACTTGCTAAAAAGTGTCAACAATGTTCCTTTCATCGAGCTTAAACAGTACAGCAAAATGGTACTTACAGAGTGACTCAAACATGACTTAGACCTTGTTTTTGAAAAACTATTTATTTCTGTATTTCATGATTGCAACTTGCTAAAAAGTGTCAACAATGTTCCTTTCATCGAGCTTAAACAGTAAAGCAAAATGGTACTTACAGAGTGACTCAAACATGACTTAGACCTTGTTTTTGAAAAACTGTTTATTTCTGTATTTCATGATTGCAACTTGCTGAAAAGTGTTAACAGGGTTCCTTTCATCGAGTATAAACAGTACAGCAAAATGGTACTTACAGAGTGACCTTGTTTTTGAGAAACTGTTTATTTCTGTATTACATCATTGCAACTTGCTGAAAAGTGTCAACAGTGTTCCTGTCAACCTGATTAAGCAATACAGCAAAAATTGTTCTTACAGAGTGCATCAAACATGATTTAGACCTTGTTTGTGAAAAACTATTTATTTCTGTATTTCATGATTGCAACTTGCTGAAAAGTGTCAACAATGTTCCTTTCATCGAGTTTAAACATCACAGCAAAATGGTACTTACAGAATGACTCAAACATGACTTAGATCTTGTTTTTGAAAAACGGTTTATTTCTGTATTTCATGATTGCAACTTGCTGATAAGTGTTAACAGGGTTCCTTTCATCGAGTTTAAACAGTACAGCAAAATGGTACTTACAGAGTGACCTTGTTTTTGAGAAACTATTTATTTCTGTATTACATCATTGCAACTTGCTGAAAAGTGTTAACAGTGTTCCTTTCATCGTGTTTAAACAGTACAGCAAAATTGTATTTACAGAGTGACCTTGTTTTTGAGAAACTGTTTATTTCTGTATTACATCATTGCAACTTGCTGAAAAGTGTCAACAGTGTTCTTATCATCCTGATTAAGCAATACAGCAAAAATGGTTCTTACATAGTGTATCAAACATGATTTAGACCTTGTTTGTGAAAAACTATTTATTTCTGTATTTCATGATTGCAACTTGCTAAAAAGTGTCAACAATGTTCCTTTCATCGAGTTTAAACATCACAGCAAAATGGTACTTACAGAATGACTCAAACATGACTTAGATCTTGTTTTTGAAAAACGGTTTATTTCTGTATTTCATGATTGCAACTTGCTGAAAAGTGTTAACAGGGTTCCTTTCATCGAGTTTAAACAGTACAGCAAAATGGTACTTACAGAGTGACCTTGTTTTTGAGAAACTATTTATTTCTGTATTACATCATTGCAACTTGCTGAAAAGTGTTAACAGTGTTCCTTTCATCGAGTTTAAACAGTACAGCAAATTGGTACTTACAGAGTGACCTTGTTTTTGAGAAACTGTTTATTTCTGTATTACATCATTGCAACTTGCTGAAAAGTGTCAACAGTGTTCCTATCAACCTGATTAAGCAATACAGCAAAAATTGTTCTTACAGAGTGCATCAAACATGATTTAGACCTTGTTTGTGAAAAACTATTTATTTCTGTATTTCATGATTGCAACTTGCTGAAAAGTGTCAACAATGTTCCTTTCATCGAGTTTAAACATCACAGCAAAATGGTACTTACAGAGTGACTCAAACATGACTTAGATCTTGTTTTTGAAAAACGGTTTATTTCTGTATTTCATGATTGCAACTTGCTGAAAAGTGTTAACAGGGTTCCTTTCATCGAGTTTAAACAGTACAGCAAAATGGTAGTTACAGAGTGACCTTGTTTTTGAGAAACTATTTATTTCTGTATTACATCATTGCAACTTGCTGAAAAGTGTTAACAGTGTTCCTTTCATCGTGTTTAAACAGTACAGCAAAACTGTATTTACGGAGTGACCTTGTTTTTGAGAAACTGTTTATTTCTGTATTACATCATTGTAACTTGCTGAAAAGTGTAAACAGTGTTCTTATCATCCTGATTAAGCAATACAGCAAAAATGGTTCTTACATAGTGCATCAAACATGATTTAGACCTTGTTTGTGAAAAACTATTTATTTCTGTATTTCATGATTGCAACTTGCTAAAAAGTGTCAACAATGTTCCTTTCATCGAGCTTAAACAGTACAGCAAAATGGTACTTACAGAGTGACTCAAACATGACTTAGACCTTGTTTTTGAAAAACTATTTATTTCTGTATTTCATGATTGCAACTTGCTAAAAAGTGTCAACAATGTTCCTTTCATCGAGCTTAAACAGTAAAGCAAAATGGTACTTACAGAGTGACTCAAACATGACTTAGACCTTGTTTTTGAAAAACTGTTTATTTCTGTATTTCATGATTGCAACTTGCTGAAAAGTGTTAACAGGGTTCCTTTCATCGAGTATAAACAGTACAGCAAAATGGTACTTACAGAGTGACCTTGTTTTTGAGAAACTGTTTATTTCTGTATTACATCATTGCAACTTGCTGAAAAGTGTCAACAGTGTTCCTGTCAACCTGATTAAGCAATACAGCAAAAATTGTTCTTACAGAGTGCATCAAACATGATTTAGACCTTGTTTGTGAAAAACTATTTATTTCTGTATTTCATGATTGCAACTTGCTGAAAAGTGTCAACAATGTTCCTTTCATCGAGTTTAAACATCACAGCAAAATGGTACTTACAGAATGACTCAAACATGACTTAGATCTTGTTTTTGAAAAACGGTTTATTTCTGTATTTCATGATTGCAACTTGCTGATAAGTGTTAACAGGGTTCCTTTCATCGAGTTTAAACAGTACAGCAAAATGGTACTTACAGAGTGACCTTGTTTTTGAGAAACTATTTATTTCTGTATTACATCATTGCAACTTGCTGAAAAGTGTTAACAGTGTTCCTTTCATCGTGTTTAAACAGTACAGCAAAATTGTATTTACAGAGTGACCTTGTTTTTGAGAAACTGTTTATTTCTGTATTACATCATTGCAACTTGCTGAAAAGTGTCAACAGTGTTCTTATCATCCTGATTAAGCAATACAGCAAAAATGGTTCTTACATAGTGTATCAAACATGATTTAGACCTTGTTTGTGAAAAACTATTTATTTCTGTATTTCATGATTGCAACTTGCTAAAAAGTGTCAACAATGTTCCTTTCATCGAGTTTAAACATCACAGCAAAATGGTACTTACAGAATGACTCAAACATGACTTAGATCTTGTTTTTGAAAAACGGTTTATTTCTGTATTTCATGATTGCAACTTGCTGAAAAGTGTTAACAGGGTTCCTTTCATCGAGTTTAAACAGTACAGCAAAATGGTACTTACAGAGTGACCTTGTTTTTGAGAAACTATTTATTTCTGTATTACATCATTGCAACTTGCTGAAAAGTGTTAACAGTGTTCCTTTCATCGAGTTTAAACAGTACAGCAAATTGGTACTTACAGAGTGACCTTGTTTTTGAGAAACTGTTTATTTCTGTATTACATCATTGCAACTTGCTGAAAAGTGTCAACAGTGTTCCTATCAACCTGATTAAGCAATACAGCAAAAATTGTTCTTACAGAGTGCATCAAACATGATTTAGACCTTGTTTGTGAAAAACTATTTATTTCTGTATTTCATGATTGCAACTTGCTGAAAAGTGTCAACAATGTTCCTTTCATCGAGTTTAAACATCACAGCAAAATGGTACTTACAGAATGACTCAAACATGACTTAGATCTTGTTTTTGAAAAACGGTTTATTTCTGTATTTCATGATTGCAACTTGCTGATAAGTGTTAACAGGGTTCCTTTCATCGAGTTTAAACAGTACAGCAAAATGGTACTTACAGAGTGACCTTGTTTTTGAGAAACTATTTATTTCTGTATTACATCATTGCAACTTGCTGAAAAGTATTAACAGTGTTCCTTTCATCGTGTTTAAACAGTACAGCAAAATTGTATTTACAGAGTGACCTTGTTTTTGAGAAACTGTTTATTTCTGTATTACATCATTGCAACTTGCTGAAAAGTGTCAACAGTGTTCTTATCATCCTGATTAAGCAATACAGCAAAAATGGTTCTTACATAGTGCATCAAACATGATTTAGACCTTGTTTGTGAAAAACTATTTATTTCTGTATTTCATGATTGCAACTTGCTAAAAAGTGTCAACAATGTTCCTTTGATCGAGCTTAAACAGTACAGCAAAATGGTACTTACAGAGTGACTCAAACATGACTTAGACCTTGTTTTTGAAAAACAGTTTATTTCTGTATTTCATGATTGCAACTTGCTGAAAAGTGTGAACAATGTTCCTTTCATCGAGTTTAAACATCACAGCAAAATGGTACTTACAGAGTGACTCAAACATGACTTAGATCTTGTTTTTGAAAAACGGTTTATTTCTGTATTTCATGATTGCAACTTGCTGAAAAGTGTTAACAGGGTTCCTTTCATCGAGTTTAAACAGTACAGCAAAATGGTACTTACAGAGTGACCTTGTTTTTGAGAAACTATTTATTTCTGTATTACATCATTGCAACTTGCTGAAAAGTGTTAACAGGGTTCCTTTCATCGAGTTTAAACAGTACAGCAAAATGGTACTTACAGAGTGACCTTGTTTTTGAGAAACTGTTTATTTCTGTATTACATTATTGCAACTTGCTGAAAAGTGTCAACAGTGTTCCTATCAACCTGATTAAGCAATACAGCAAAAATTGTTCTTACAGAGTGCATCAAACATGATTTAGACCTTGTTTGTGAAAAACTATTTATTTCTGTATTTCATGATTGCAACTTGCTGAAAAGTGTCAACAATGTTCCTTTCATCGAGTTTAAACATCACAGCAAAATGGTACTTACAGAATGACTCAAACATGACTTAGATCTTGTTTTTGAAAAACGGTTTATTTCTGTATTTCATGATTGCAACTTGCTGATAAGTGTTAACAGTGTTCCTTTCATCGAGTTTAAACAGTACAGCAAAATGGTACTTACAGAGTGACCTTGTTTTTGAGAAACTGTTTATTTCTGTATTACATCATTGCAACTTGCTGAAAAGTGTCAACAGTGTTCCTATCAACCTGATTAAGCAATACAGCAAAGATTGTTCTTACAGAGTGCATCAAACATGATTTAGACCTTGTTTGTGAAAAACTATTTATTTCTGTATTTCATGATTGCAACTTGCTGAAAAGTGTCAACAATGTTCCTTTCATCGAGTTTAAACATCACAGCAAAATGGTACTTACAGAATGACTCAAACATGACTTAGATCTTGTTTTTGAAAAACGGTTTATTTCTGTATTTCATGATTGCAACTTGCTGATAAGTGTTAACAGGGTTCCTTTCATCGAGTTTAAACAGTACAGCAAAATGGTACTTACAGAGTGACCTTGTTTTTGAGAAACTGTTTATTTCTGTATTACATCATTGCAACTTGCTGAAAAGTGTCAACAGTGTTCCTATCAACCTGATTAAGCAATACAGCAAAAATTGTTCTTACAGAGTGCATCAAACATGATTTAGACCTTGTTTGTGAAAAACTATTTATTTCTGTATTTCATGATTGCAACTTGCTGAAAAGTGTCAACAATGTTCCTTTCATCGAGTTTAAACATCACAGCAAAATGGTACTTACAGAATGACTCAAACATGACTTAGATCTTGTTTTTGAAAAACGGTTTATTTCTGTATTTCATGATTGCAACTTGCTGATAAGTGTTAACAGTGTTCCTTTCATCGAGTTTAAACAGTACAGCAAAATGGTACTTACAGAGTGACCTTGTTTTTGAGAAACTGTTTATTTCTGTATTACATCATTGCAACTTGCTGAAAAGTGTCAACAGTGTTCCTATCAACCTGATTAAGCAATACAGCAAAGATTGTTCTTACAGAGTGCATCAAACATGATTTAGACCTTGTTTGTGAAAAACTATTTATTTCTGTATTTCATGATTGCAACTTGCTGAAAAGTGTCAACAATGTTCCTTTCATCGAGTTTAAACATCACAGCAAAATGGTACTTACAGAGTGACTCAAACATGACTTAGATCTTGTTTTTGAAAAACGGTTTATTTCTGTATTTCATGATTGCAACTTGCTGAAAAGTGTTAACAGGGTTCCTTTCATCGAGTTTAAACAGTACAGCAAAATGGTAGTTACAGAGTGACCTTGTTTTTGAGAAACTATTTATTTCTGTATTACATCATTGCAACTTGCTGAAAAGTGTTAACAGTGTTCCTTTCATCGTGTTTAAACAGTACAGCAAAACTGTATTTACGGAGTGACCTTGTTTTTGAGAAACTGTTTATTTCTGTATTACATCATTGTAACTTGCTGAAAAGTGTAAACAGTGTTCTTATCATCCTGATTAAGCAATACAGCAAAAATGGTTCTTACATAGTGCATCAAACATGATTTAGACCTTGTTTGTGAAAAACTATTTATTTCTTTATTTCATGATTGCAACTTGCTAAAAAGTGTCAACAATGTTCCTTTCATCGAGCTTAAACAGTACAGCAAAATGGTACTTACAGAGTGACTCAAACATGACTTAGACCTTGTTTTTGAAAAACTGTTTATTTCTGTAGTTCATGATTGCAACTTGCTGAAAAGTGTTAACAGGGTTCCTTTCATCGAGTTTAAACAGTACAGCAAAATGGTACTTACAGAGTGACCTTGTTTTTGAAAAACTGTTTATTTCTGTATTTCATGATTGCAACTTGCTGAAAAGTGTTAACAGTGTTCCTTTCATCGAGTTTAAACAGTACAGCAAATTGGTACTTACAGAGTGACCTTGTTTTTGAGAAACTGTTTATTTCTGTATTACATCATTGCAACTTGCTGAAAAGTGTCAACAGTGTTCCTATCAACCTGATTAAGCAATACAGCAAAAATTGTTCTTACAGAGTGCATCAAACATGATTTAGACCTTGTTTGTGAAAAACTATTTATTTCTGTATTTCATGATTGCAACTTGCTGAAAAGTGTCAACAATGTTCCTTTCATCGAGTTTAAACATCACAGCAAAATGGTACTTACAGAATGACTCAAACATGACTTAGATCTTGTTTTTGAAAAACGGTTTATTTCTGTATTTCATGATTGCAACTTGCTGATAAGTGTTAACAGTGTTCCTTTCATCGAGTTTAAACAGTACAGCAAAATGGTACTTACAGAGTGACCTTGTTTTTGAGAAACTGTTTATTTCTGTATTACATCATTGCAACTTGCTGAAAAGTGTCAACAGTGTTCCTATCAACCTGATTAAGCAATACAGCAAAGATTGTTCTTACAGAGTGCATCAAACATGATTTAGACCTTGTTTGTGAAAAACTATTTATTTCTGTATTTCATGATTGCAACTTGCTGAAAAGTGTCAACAATGTTCCTTTCATCGAGTTTAAACATCACAGCAAAATGGTACTTACAGAATGACTCAAACATGACTTAGATCTTGTTTTTGAAAAACGGTTTATTTCTGTATTTCATGATTGCAACTTGCTGATAAGTGTTAACAGGGTTCCTTTCATCGAGTTTAAACAGTACAGCAAAATGGTACTTACAGAGTGACCTTGTTTTTGAGAAACTATTTATTTCTGTATTACATCATTGCAACTTGCTGAAAAGTGTCAACAGTGTTCTTATCATCCTGATTAAGCAATACAGCAAAAATGGTTCTTACATAGTGCATCAAACATGATTTAGACCTTGTTTGTGAAAAACTATTTATTTCTGTATTTCATGATTGCAACTTGCTGAAAAGTGTGAACAATGTTCCTTTCATCGAGTTTAAACATCACAGCAAAATGGTACTTACAGAGTGACTCAAACATGACTTAGATCTTGTTTTTGAAAAACGGTTTATTTCTGTATTTCATGATTGCAACTTGCTGAAAAGTGTTAACAGGGTTCCTTTCATCGAGTTTAAACAGTACAGCAAAATGGTAGTTACAGAGTGACCTTGATTTTGAGAAACTATTTATTTCTGTATTACATCATTGCAACTTGCTGAAAAGTGTTAACAGGGTTCCTTTCATCGAGTTTAAACAGTACAGCAAAATGGTACTTACAGAGTGACCTTGTTTTTGAGAAACTATTTATTTCTGTATTACATCATTGCAACTTGCTGAAAAGTGTCAACAGTGTTCTTATCATCCTGATTAAGCAATACAGCAAAAATGGTTCTTACATAGTGCATCAAACATGATTTAGACCTTGTTTGTGAAAAACTATTTATTTCTGTATTTCATGATTGCAACTTGCTAAAAAGTGTCAACAATGTTCCTTTCATCGAGCTTAAACAGTACAGCAAAATGGTACTTTCAGAGTGACTCAAACATGACTTAGACCTTGTTTTTGAAAAACAGTTTATTTCTGTATTTCATGATTGCAACTTGCTGAAAAGTGTGAACAATGTTCCTTTCATCGAGTTTAAACATCACAGCAAAATGGTACTTACAGAGTGACTCAAACATGACTTAGACCTTGTTTGTGAAAAACGGTTTATTTCTGTATTTCATGATTGCAACTTGCTAAAAAGTGTCAACAATGTTCCTTTCATCGAGCTTAAACAGTACAGCAAAATGGTACTTACAGAGTGACTCAAACATGACTTAGACCTTGTTTTTGAAAAACTGTTTATTTCTGTATTTCATGATTGCAACTTGCTGAAAAGTGTTAACAGGGTTCCTTTCATCGAGTTTAAACAGTACAGCAAAATGGTACTTACAGAGTGACCTTGTTTTTGAGAAACTGTTTATTTCTGTATTACATCATTGCAACTTGCTGAAAAGTGTCAACAGTGTTCCTATAAACCTGATTAAGCAATACAGCAAAAATTGTTCTTACAGAGTGCATCAAACATGATTTAGACCTTGTTTGTGAAAAACTATTTATTTCTGTATTTCATGATTGCAACTTGCTGAAAAGTGTCAACAATGTTCCTTTCATCGAGTTTAAACATCACAGCAAAATGGTACTTACAGAATGACTCAAACATGACTTAGATCTTGTTTTTGAAAAACGGTTTATTTCTGTATTTCATGATTGCAACTTGCTGAAAAGTGTTAACAGGGTTCCTTTCATCGAGTTTAAACAGTACAGCAAAATGGTACTTACAGAGTGACCTTGTTTTTGAGAAACTATTTATTTCTGTATTACATCATTGCAACTTGCTGAAAAGTGTTAACAGTGTTCCTTTCATCGAGTTTAAACAGTACAGCAAATTGGTACTTACAGAGTGACCTTGTTTTTGAGAAACTGTTTATTTCTGTATTACATCATTGCAACTTGCTGAAAAGTGTCAACAGTGTTCCTATCAACCTGATTAAGCAATACAGCAAAAATTGTTCTTACAGAGTGCATCAAACATGATTTAGACCTTGTTTGTGAAAAACTATTTATTTCTGTATTTCATGATTGCAACTTGCTGAAAAGTGTCAACAATGTTCCTTTCATCGAGTTTAAACATCACAGCAAAATGGTACTTACAGAATGACTCAAACATGACTTAGATCTTGTTTTTGAAAAACGGTTTATTTCTGTATTTCATGATTGCAACTTGCTGATAAGTGTTAACAGTGTTCCTTTCATCGAGTTTAAACAGTACAGCAAAATGGTACTTACAGAGTGACCTTGTTTTTGAGAAACTGTTTATTTCTGTATTACATCATTGCAACTTGCTGAAAAGTGTCAACAGTGTTCCTATCAACCTGATTAAGCAATACAGCAAAGATTGTTCTTACAGAGTGCATCAAACATGATTTAGACCTTGTTTGTGAAAAACTATTTATTTCTGTATTTCATGATTGCAACTTGCAGAAAAGTGTCAACAATGTTCCTTTCATCGAGTTTAAACATCACAGCAAAATGGTACTTACAGAATGACTCAAACATGACTTAGATCTTGTTTTTGAAAAACGGTTTATTTCTGTATTTCATGATTGCAACTTGCTGATAAGTGTTAACAGGGTTCCTTTCATCGAGTTTAAACAGTACAGCAAAATGGTACTTACAGAGTGACCTTGTTTTTGAGAAACTATTTATTTCTGTATTACATCATTGCAACTTGCTGAAAAGTGTCAACAGTGTTCTTATCATCCTGATTAAGCAATACAGCAAAAATGGTTCTTACATAGTGCATCAAACATGATTTAGACCTTGTTTGTGAAAAACTATTTATTTCTGTATTTCATGATTGCAACTTGCTAAAAAGTGTCAACAATGTTCCTTTCATCGAGCTTAAACAGTACAGCAAAATGGTACTTTCAGAGTGACTCAAACATGACTTAGACCTTGTTTTTGAAAAACAGTTTATTTCTGTATTTCATGATTGCAACTTGCTGAAAAGTGTGAACAATGTTCCTTTCATCGAGTTTAAACATCACAGCAAAATGGTACTTACAGAGTGACTCAAACATGACTTAGATCTTGTTTTTGAAAAACGGTTTATTTCTGTATTTCATGATTGCAACTTGCTGAAAAGTGTTAACAGGGTTCCTTTCATCGAGTTTAAACAGTACAGCAAAATGGTACTTACAGAGTGACCTTGTTTTTGAGAAACTATTTATTTCTGTATTACATCATTGCAACTTGCTGAAAAGTGTTAAAAGTGTTCCTTTCATCGTGTTTAAACAGTACAGCAAAACTGTATTTACGGAGTGACCTTGTTTTTGAGAAACTGTTTATTTCTGTATTACATCATTGTAACTTGCTGAAAAGTGTAAACAGTGTTCTTATCATCCTGATTAACCTCTTGGGGCTAGGTGGGACGCTAGCGTGCCACCCGTGGTGCACTCCATCAACAGCAGGTGCATTTCAAGAGCGGCAAATTTGAATCCAAATAAATGTCAAAATTCAAATTTTTCAAAAATACAACTATGTTACACCATTTGAAAGATAAACATCTCCTTAATCTAACCACGTTTTACGATTTCAAAAAGGTTTTACGGCGAAAGCATAAATTTAGAGTATGTTAGGACAGTACATTTACAAGAGTTGTGTGTAATGTTTTGTCAAGTCAAAGACAGGGTCACCAATACCATAAAACCAGCTAAAATGATGCACTAACCTTTTACAATCTCCATCAGATGACACTCCTAGGACATTATGTTAGACAATGCATGCATTTTTAGTTCTATCAAGTTCATATTTATATCCAAAAACAGCGTTTTACTATGGCATTGATGTTGAGGAAATCGTTTCCCTCCAATAACCGGCAGTCAAGTCAGCATCACAAATTAAATAATTAAAATTAGAAAACATTGGTAAAATATTATATTGTCATTTAAAGAATTATAGATTTACATCTCTTGAACGCAATCAACTTGCCAGATTTAAAAATAACCTTACTGGGAAATCACACTTTGCAATAATCTGAGCACTGCGCCCAGAAAAATACGCGTTGCGATACAGACTAGACGTCATGTTGGGGAGATCTAAAATCGAAAATACTATGTAAATAATCCATTACCTTTGATTCTCTTCATCAGATGTCACTTCCAGGTATCACAGGTCCATAACGAATGTAGTTTTGTTCAAAAAAGCTCATAATTTATGTCCAAAAATCTCCGTCTCGTTAGCACATGATGTAAGCCAGCCGGACTTCTCGTCATGAACGAGGGGAAAAAATATATTTCCGTTCGTTCAAACATGTCAAACGTTGTATAGCATAAATCATTAGGGCCTTTTTTAACCAGAACATGAATAATATTCAAGGTGGACGAATGCATACTCTTTTATAACGTATTGGAACGAGGGTACCCAACATGAACTAGCGCGCCAGGTGTCTAATGGGACATCACCGTTCCATGGCTCTTGTTCGGTCAGATCTCCCTCCAGAAGACTCAAAACACTTTGTAAAGGCTGGTGACATCTAGTGGAAGCAATAGGAAGTGCCAAAATATTCCTAAACCCCTGTGTTTTTCAATGGGATAGGTTTAAAGTCAATACAACACATCAGGTATCCACTTCCTGTCAGAAAATGTCTCAGGGTTTTGCCTGCCAAATGAGTTCTGTTATACTCACAGACACCATTCAAACAGTTTTGGAAACTTTAGAGTGTTTTCTATCCATATATAATAAGTATATGCATATTCTAGTTACTGGGTAGGATTAGTAACCAGATTAAATCGGGTACATTTTTTTTATCCAGACATGCAAATGCTGCCCCCTAGACCCAACAGGTTAAGCAATACAGCAAAAATGGTTCTTACATAGTGCATCAAACATGATTTAGACCTTGTTTGTGAAAAACTGTTTATTTCTGTATTTCATGATTGCAACTTGCTGAAAAGTGTCAACAATGTTCCTTTCATCGAGCTTAAACAGTACAGCAAAATGGTACTTACAGAGTGACTCAAACATGACTTAGACCTTGTTTATGAAAAACTGTTTATTTCTGTATTTCATGATTGCAACTTGCTGAAAAGTGTCAACAATGTTCCTTTCATCGAGTTTAAACAGTACAGCAAAATGGTACTTACAGAGTGCATCAAACATAATTTAGACCTTGTTTATGAGAAACTGTTTATTTCTGTATTTCATGATTGCAACTTGCTGAAAAGTGTCAACAGTGTTCCTATCATCGTGGATTAAGCAGTACAGCAAAAATGGTACTTACAGAGTGCATCAAACATGATTTAGACCTTGTTTATGAAAAACTGTTTATTTCTGTATTTCATGATTGCAACTTGCTGAAAAGTGTCAACAATGTTCCTTTCATCGAGTTTAAACAGTCACAGCAAAATGGTACTTACAGAGTGACTCAAACATGATTTAGACCTTGTTTATGAAAAACGGTTTATTTCTGTA
The DNA here is from genome assembly GCF_965601325.2 of Salmo salar. Lineage (NCBI taxonomy): Eukaryota > Metazoa > Chordata > Actinopteri > Salmoniformes > Salmonidae > Salmo > Salmo salar. The sequence goes on along the minus strand of NC_138294.1, from coordinate 35,831,999 downwards.
TTACATGATTGCAACTTGCTGAAAAGTGTCAACAGTGTTCCTATCATCTGGATTAAGCAGTACATCAAAAATTGTACTTACAGAGTGCATCAAACATGATTGAGACCTTGTTTATGAAAAACGGTTTATTTCTGTATTCCATGATTGCAACTTGCTGAAAAGTGTCAACAATTTTCCTTTCATCGAGTTTAAACAGTACAGCAAAATGGTACTAACAGAGTGCATCAAACATAATTTAGAATATGTTCATGAAAAACTGTTTATTTCTGTATTTCATGATTGCAACTTGTTGAAAAGTGTCAACAGTGTTCCTATCATCTGGATTAAGCAGTACAGCAAAAATGGTACCTACAGAGTGCATCAAACATGATCTAGACCTTGTTTATGAAAAACTGTTTATTTCTGTATTTCATGATTGCAACTTGCTGATAAGTGTCAGCAATGTTCCTTTCATCGAGTTTAAACAGTACAGCAAAACGGCACTTACAGAGTGACTCAAACAAGATTTAGACCTTTGTTTATGAAAAACTGTTTATTTCTGTATTTCATGATTGCAACTTGCTGAAAAGTGTCAACAATGTTCCTTTCATCGAGTTTAAACAGTTCAGCAAAAATGGTACTTACAGAGTGCATCAAATATAATTTAGACCTTGTTTATGAAAAACTGTTTATTTCTTTATTACATGATTGCAACTTGCTGCAAAGTGTCAACAGTGTTCCAAATATCTGGATTAAGCAGTACAGCAAAAATGGTACTTACAGAGTGCATCAAACATGATTTAGACCTTGTTTATGAAAAACGGTTTATTTCTGTATTACATAATTGCAACTTGATGAAAAGTGTCAACAATGTTCCTTTCATCGAGTTTAAACAGTACAGCAAATGGTACTAACAGAGTGCATCAAAAATAATTTAGACCTTGTTTATGAAAAACTGTTTATTTCTGTATTTCATGATTGCAACTTGTAGAAAAGTGTCAACAGTGTTCCTATCATCTGGATTAAGCAGTACATCAAAAATGGTACTTACAGAGTGCATCAAACATGATTTAGACCTTGTTTATGAAAAACTGTTTATTTCTGTATTTCATGATTGCAACTTGCTGAAAAGTTTCAACAATGTTCCTTTCATCTGGATTAAGCAGTACAGCAAAAATGGTATTTACAGAGTGCATCAAACATGATTTAGACCTTGTTTATGAAAAACGGTTTATTTCTGTATTTCATGATTGCAACTTGCAGAAAAGTGTCAACATTGTTCCTTTCATCGAGTTTAAACAGTACAGCAAAATGGTATTTACAGAGTGACTCAAACATGATTTAGACCTTGTTTATGAAAAATGTTTTTTTTTTGTATTACATGATTGCAACTTGCTGAAAAATGTCAACAATGTTCCAATCATCTGGATTAAGCAGTACAGCAAAAATGGTACTTACAGAGTGCATCAAACATGATTTAGACCTTGTTTATGAAAAACTGTTTATTTCTGTATTCCATGATTGCAACTTGCTGAAAAGTGTTAACAATGTTCCAATCATCTGGATTAAGCAGTACAGCAAAAATTGTACTTACAGAGTGCATAAATCATCTTTTAGAACTTGTTTATGAAAAACGGTTTATTTCTTTATTACGTGATTGCAACTTGCTGCAAAGTGTCAACAGTGTTCCAATCATCTGTATTAAGCAGTACAGCAAAAATGGTACTTACAGAGTGTATCAAACATGATTTAGACCTTGTTAATGAAAAACTGTTTATTTCTGTATTCCATGATTGCAACTTGCTGCAAAGTGTCAACAATGGTCCTTTCATCGAGTTTAAACAGTACAGCAAAAATGGTACTTACAGAGTGCATCAAACATAATTTAGACCTTGTTTATGAAAAACTGTTTATTTCTTTATTACATGATTGCAACTTGCTGCAAAGTGTCAACAGTGTTCCAATCATCTGGATTAAGCAGTACAGCAAAAATGGTACTTACAGAGTGCATCAAACATGATTTAGACCTTGTTTATGAGAAACTGTTTATTTCTGTATTCCATGATTGCAACTTGCTGAAAAGTGTCAACAATGTTCCTTTCATCGAGTTTAAACAGTACAGCAAAGTGGTACTTACAGAGTGACTCAAACATGATTTAGACCTTGTTTATGAAAAACTGTTTATTTCTGTATTACATAATTGCAACTTGAAGAAAAGTGTCAACAATGTTCCTTTCATCGAGTTTAAACAGTACAGCAAATGGTACTAACAGAGTGCATCAAACATAATTTAGACCTTGTTTATGAAAAACTGTTTATTTCTGTATTTCATGATTGCAACTTGTTGAAAAGTGTCAACAGTGTTCCTATCATCTGGATTAAGCAGTTCAGCAAAAATGGTACTTACAGAGTGCATGAAATATAATTTAGACCTTGTTTATGAAAAACTGTTTATTTCTTTATTACATGATTGCAACTCGCTGAAAAGTGTCAACATTGTTCCAATCATCTGGATTAAGCAGTACATCAAAAATTGTACTTACAGAGTGCATCAAACATGATTTAGACCTTGTTTATGAAAAACTGTTTATTTCTGTATTCCATGATTGCAACTTGCTGAAAAGTGTCAACAATTTTCCTTTCATCGAGTTTAAACAGTACAGCAAAATGGTACTTACAGAGTGACTCAAACATGATTTAGACCTTGTTTATGAAAAACTGTTTATTTCTGTATTACATAATTGCAACTTGATGAAAAGTGTCAACAATGTTCCTTTCATCGAGTTTAAACAGTACAGCAAATGGTACTAACAGAGTGCATCAAATATAATTTAGACCTTGTTTATGAAAAACTGTTTATTTCTGTATTTCATGATTGCAACTTGTTGAAAAGTGTCAACAGTGTTCCTATCATCTGGATTAAGCAGTACATCAATAATGGTTCTTACAGAGTGCATCAAACATGATTTAGACCTTGTTTATGAAAAATTGTTTATTTCTGTATTTCATGATTGCAACTTGCTGCAAAGTGTCAACAATGTTCCTTTCATCGAGTTTAAACAGTACAGCAAAATGGTACTTACAGAGTGTATCAAACATGATATAGACCTTGTTTATGAAAAACTGTTTATTTCTGTATTCCATGATTGCAACTTGCTGAAAAGTGTCAACAATGTTCCAATCATCTGGATTTAGCAGTACAGCAAAAATGGTACTTACAGAGTGCATCAAATATAATTTAGACCTTGTTTATGAAAAACTGTTTATTTCTTTATTACATGATTGCAACTTGCTGAAAAGTGTCAACATTGTTCCAATCATCTGGATTAAGCAGTACATCAAAAATTGTACTTACAGAGTGCATCAAACATGATTTAGACCTTGTTTATGAAAAACTGTTTATTTCTGTATTCCATGATTGCAACTTGCTGAAAAGTGTCAACAATGTTCCTTTCATTGAGTTTAAACAGTACAGCAAAATGGTACTTACAGAGTGCATCAACCATGATATAGACCTTGTTTATGAAAAACTGTTTATTTCTGTATTCCATGATTGCAACTTGGTGAAAAGTGTCAACAATGTTCCAATCATCTGGATTAACCAGTACATCAAAAATTGTACTTACAGAGTTCATCAAACATGATTTAGACCTTGTTTATGAAAAACTGTTTATTTCTTTATTACATGATTGCAACTTGCTGCAAAGTGTCAACAGTGTTCCAATCATCTGTATTAAGCAGTACAGCAAAAATGGTACTTACAGAGTGTATCAAACATGATTTAGACCTTGTTAATGAAAAACTGTTTATTTCTGTATTCCATGATTGCAACTTGCTGCAAAGTGTCAACAATGGTCCTTTCATCGAGTTTAAACAGTACAGCAAAAATGGTACTTACAGAGTGCATCAAACATAATTTAGACCTTGTTTATGAAAAACTGTTTATTTCTTTATTACATGATTGCAACTTGCTGCAAAGTGTCAACAGTGTTCCAATCATCTGGATTAAGCAGTACAGCAAAAATGGTACTTACAGAGTGCATCAAACATGATTTAGACCTTGTTTATGAGAAACTGTTTATTTCTGTATTCCATGATTGCAACTTGCTGAAAAGTGTCAACAATGTTCCTTTCATCGAGTTTAAACAGTACAGCAAAGTGGTACTTACAGAGTGACTCAAACATGATTTAGACCTTGTTTATGAAAAACTGTTTATTTCTGTATTACATAATTGCAACTTGAAGAAAAGTGTCAACAATGTTCCTTTCATCGAGTTTAAACAGTACAGCAAATGGTACTAACAGAGTGCATCAAACATAATTTAGACCTTGTTTATGAAAAACTGTTTATTTCTGTATTTCATGATTGCAACTTGTTGAAAAGTGTCAACAGTGTTCCTATCATCTGGATTAAGCAGTTCAGCAAAAATGGTACTTACAGAGTGCATGAAATATAATTTAGACCTTGTTTATGAAAAACTGTTTATTTCTTTATTACATGATTGCAACTAGCTGAAAAGTGTCAACATTGTTCCAATCATCTGGATTAAGCAGTACATCAAAAATTGTACTTACAGAGTGCATCAAACATGATTTAGACCTTGTTTATGAAAAACTGTTTATTTCTGTATTCCATGATTGCAACTTGCTGAAAAGTGTCAACAATTTTCCTTTCTTCGAGTTTAAACAGTACAGCAAAATGGTACTTACAGAGTGACTCAAACATGATTTAGACCTTGTTTATGAAAAACTGTTTATTTCTGTATTACATAATTGCAACTTGATGAAAAGTGTCAACAATGTTCCTTTCATCGAGTTTAAACAGTACAGCAAAATGGTACTTACAGAGTGCATCAAATATAATTTAGACCTTGTTTATGAAAAACTGTTTATTTCTGTATTTCATGATTGCAACTTGTTGAAAAGTGTCAACATTGTTCCAATCATCTGGATTAAGCAGTACATCAATAATGGTTCTTACAGAGTGCATCAAACATGATTTAGACCTTGTTTATGAAAAATTGTTTATTTCTGTATTTCATGATTGCAACTTGCTGCAAAGTGTCAACAATGTTCCTTTCATTGAGTTTAAACAGTACAGCAAAATGGTACTTACAGAGTGCATCAACCATGATATAGACCTTGTTTATGAAAAACTGTTTATTTCTGTATTCCATGATTGCAACTTGGTGAAAAGTGTCAACAATGTTCCAATCATCTGGATTAACCAGTACATCAAAAATTGTACTTACAGAGTTCATCAAACATGATTTAGACCTTGTTTATGAAAAACTGTTTATTTCTTTATTACATGATTGCAACTTGCTGCAAAGTGTCAACAGTGTTCCAATCATCTGGATTAAGCAGTACAGCAAAAATGGTACTTAGAGTGCATCAAACATGATTTAGACCTTGTTTATTAAAAACTGTTTATTTCTGTATTTCATGATTGCAACTTGCTGAAAAGTGTCAACAATGTTCCTTTCATCGAGTTTAATCAGTACATCAAAATGGTACTTACAGAGTGCATCAAACATGATTTAGACCTTGTTTATGAAAAACTGTTTATTTCTTTATTACATGATTGCAACTTGCTGCAAAGTGTCAACAGTGTTCCAATCATCTGGATTAAGCAGTACAGCAAAAATGGTACTTACAGAGTGCATCAAACATAATTTAGACCTTGTTTATGAAAAACTGTTTATTTCTTTATTACATGATTGCAACTTGCTGCAAAGTGTCAACAGTGTTCCAATCATCTGGATTAAGCAGTACATCAAAAATGGTACTTACAGAGTGCATCAAACATGATTTAGACCTTGTTTATGAAAAACTGTTTATTTCTGTATTTCATGATTGCAACTTGCTGCAAAGTGTCAACAATGTTCCTTTCATCGAGTTTAAACAGTACAGTAAAAATGGTACTTACAGAGTGACTCAAACATGATTTAGACCTTGTTTATGAAAAACAGTTTATTTCTGTATTACATGATTGCAACTTGCTGAAAAGTGTCAGCAATGTTCCTTTCATCGAGTTTAAACAGTACAGCAAAATGGTACTTACAGAGTGACTCAAACATGATTTAGACCTTGTTGATGAAAAACTGTTTATTTCTGTATTATATGATTGCAACTTGCTGAAAAGTGTCAGCAATGTTCCTTTCATCGAGTTTAAACAGTACAGCAAAATGGTACTTACAGTGTGCATCAAACATAATTTAGACCTTGTTTATGAAAAACTGTTTATTTCCTTATTACATGATTGCAACTTGCTGAAAAGTGTCAACATTGTTCCAATCATCTGGATTAAGCAGTACAGCAAAAATGGTACTTACAGAGTGCATCAAACATGATTTAGACCTTGTTTATGAAAAACGGTTTATTTCTGTATTTCATGATTGCAACTTGCTGAAAAGTGTCAACAATGTTCCTTTCATCGAGTTTAAGCAGTACAGCAAAATTGTACTTACAGAGTGACTCAAACATGATTTAGACCTTGTTTATGAAAAACAGTTTATTTCTGTATTACATGATTGCAACTTGCTGAAAAGTGTCAACAGTGTTCCTATCATCTGGATTAAGCAGTACATCAAAAATTGTACTTACAGAGTGCATCAAACATGATTTAGACCTTGTTTATTAAAAACTGTTTATTTCTGTATTTCATGATTGCAACTTGCTGAAAAGTGTCAACCACGTTCCTTTCATCGAGTTTAATCAGTACAGCAAAATGGTACTTACAGAGTGCATCAAACATGATTTAGACCTTGTTTATGAAAAACTGTTTATTTCCTTATTACATGATTGCAACTTGCTGAAAAGTGTCAACAATGTTCCTTTCATCTGGATTAAGCAGTACAGCAAAAATGGTATTTACAGAGTGCATCAAACATGATTTAGACCTTGTTTATGAAAAACTGTTTATTTCTGTATTTCATGATTGCAACTTGCAGAAAAGTGTCAACATTGTTCCTTTCATCGAGTTTAAACAGTACAGCAAAATGGTACTTACAGAGTGACTCAAACAAGATTTAGACCTTGTTTATGAAAAACTGTTTATTTCTGTATTCCATGATTGCAACTTGCTGAAAAGTGTCAGAAATGTTCCTTTCATCGAGTTTAAACAGTACAGCAAAATGGTACTTACAGAGTGACTCAAACAAGATTTAGACCTTGTTTATGAAAAACTGTTTATTTCTGTATTTGATGATTGCAACTTGCTGAAAAGTGTCAGCAATGTTCCTTTCATCGAGTTTAAACAGTACAGCAAAATGGTACTTACAGAGTGACTCAAACATGATTTAGACCTTGTTGATGAAAAACTGTTTATTACTGTATTATATGATTGCAACTTGCTGCAAAGTGTCAACAGTGTTCCAATCATCTGGATTAAGCAGTACAGCAAAAATGGTACTTACAGAGTGCATCAAACATAATTTAGACCTTGTTTATGAAAAACTGTTTATTTCTTTATTACATGATTGCAACTTGCTGCAAAGTGTCAACAGTGTTCCAATCATCTGGATTAAGCAGTACAGCAAAAATGGTACTTACAGAGTGCATCAAACATGATTTAGACCTTGTTTATGAAAAACTGTTTATTTCTGTATTTCATGATTGCAACTTGCTGCAAAGTGTCAACAATGTTCCTTTCATCGAGTTTAAACAGTACAGCAAAATGGTACTTACAGAGTGACTCAAACATGATTTAGACCTTGTTTATGAAAAACAGTTTATTTCTGTATTACATGATTGCAACTTGCTGAAAAGTGTCAGCAATGTTCCTTTCATCGAGTTTAAACAGTACAGCAAAATGGTACTTACAGAGTGACTCAAACATGATTTAGACCTTGTTGATGAAAAACTGTTTATTTCTGTATTATATGATTGCAACTTGCTGAAAAGTGTCAGCAATGTTCCTTTCATCGAGTTTAAACAGTACAGCAAAATGGTACTTACAGAGTGCATCAAACATAATTTAGACCTTGTTTATGAAAAACTGTTTATTTCCTTATTACATGATTGCAACTTGCTGAAAAGTGTCAACATTGTTCCAATCATCTGGATTAAGCAGTACAGCAAAAATTGTACTTACAGAGCGCATCAAACATGATTTAGACCTTGTTTATGAAAAACTGTTTATTTCTGTATTTCATGATTGCAACTTGCTGAAAAGTTTCAACAATGTTCCTTTCATCTGGATTAAGCAGTACAGCAAAAATGGTATTTACAGAGTGCATCAAACATGATTTAGACCTTGTTTATGAAAAACTGTTTATTTCTGTATTTCATGATTGCAACTTGCAGAAAAGTGTCAACATTGTTCCTTTCATCGAGTTTAAACAGTACAGCAAAATGGTACTTACAGAGTGACTCAAACAAGATTTAGACCTTGTTTATGAAAAACTGTTTATTTCTGTATTTCATGATTGCAACTTGCTGAAAAGTGTCAGCAATGTTCCTTTCATCGAGTTTAAACAGTACAGCAAAATGGTACTTACAGAGTGACTCAAACAAGATTTAGACCTTGTTTATGAAAAACTGTTTATTTTTTGTATTTCATGATTGCAACTTGCTGAAAAGTGTCAGCAATGTTCCTTTCATCGAGTTTAAACAGTACAGCAAAATGGTACTTACAGAGTGACTCAAACATGATTTAGACCTTGTTGATGAAAAACTGTTTATTTCTTTATTACATGATTGCAACTTGCTGCAAAGTGTCAACAGTGTTCCAATCATCTGGATTAAGCAGTACAGCAAAAATGGTACTTATAGAGTGCATCAAACATGATTTAGACCTTGTTTATGAAAAACTGTTTATTTCTGTATTTCATGATTGCAACTTGCTGAAAAGTGTCAACAATGTTCCTTTCATCGAGTTTAAACAGTACAGCAAAATGGTACTTACAGAGTGACTCAAACAAGATTTAGACCTTGTTTATGAAAAACTGTTTATTTCTGTATTTCATGATTGCAACTTGCTGAAAAGTGTCAGCAATGTTCCTTTCATCGAGTTTAAACAGTACAGCAAAATGGTACTTACAGAGTGACTCAAACATGATTTAGACCTTGTTGATGAAAAACTGTTTATTTCTGTATTATATGATTGCAACTTGCTGAAAAGTGTCAGCAATGTTCCTTTCATCGAGTTTAAACAGTACAGCAAAATGGTACTTACAGAGTGCATCAAACATAATTTAGACCTTGTTTATGAAAAACTGTTTATTTCCTTATTACATGATTGCAACTTGCTGAAAAGTGTCAACATTGTTCCAATCATCTGGATTAAGCAGTACAGCAAAAATTGTACTTACAGAGCGCATCAAACATGATTTAGACCTTGTTTATGAAAAACTGTTTATTTCTGTATTTCATGATTGCAACTTGCTGAAAAGTTTCAACAATGTTCCTTTCATCTGGATTAAGCAGTACAGCAAAAATGGTATTTACAGAGTGCATCAAACATGATTTAGACCTTGTTTATGAAAAACTGTTTATTTCTGTATTTCATGATTGCAACTTGCAGAAAAGTGTCAACATTGTTCCTTTCATCGAGTTTAAACAGTACAGCAAAATGGTACTTACAGAGTGACTCAAACAAGATTTAGACCTTGTTTATGAAAAACTGTTTATTTCTGTATTCCATGATTGCAACTTGCTGAAAAGTGTCAGAAATGTTCCTTTCATCGAGTTTAAACAGTACAGCAAAATGGTACTTACAGAGTGACTCAAACAAGATTTAGACCTTGTTTATGAAAAACTGTTTATTTCTGTATTTCATGATTGCAACTTGCTGAAAAGTGTCAGCAATGTTCCTTTCATCGAGTTTAAACAGTACAGCAAAATGGTACTTACAGAGTGACTCAAACATGATTTAGACCTTGTTGATGAAAAACTGTTTATTACTGTATTATATGATTGCAACTTGCTGAAAAGTGTCAGCAATGTTCCTTTCATCGAGTTTAAACAGTACAGCAAAATGGTACTTACAGAGTGACTCAAACATGATTTAGACCTTGTTGATGAAAAACTGTTTATTACTGTATTATATGATTGCAACTTGCTGCAAAGTGTCAACAGTGTTCCAATCATCTGGATTAAGCAGTACAGCAAAAATGGTACTTACAGAGTGCATCAAACATAATTTAGACCTTGTTTATGAAAAACTGTTTATTTCTTTATTACATGATTGCAACTTGCTGCAAAGTGTCAACAGTGTTCCAATCATCTGGATTAAGCAGTACATCAAAAATGGTACTTACAGAGTGCATCAAACATGATTTAGACCTTGTTTATGAAAAACTGTTTATTTCTGTATTTCATGATTGCAACTTGCTGCAAAGTGTCAACAATGTTCCTTTCATCGAGTTTAAACAGTACAGCAAAATGGTACTTACAGAGTGACTCAAACATGATTTAGACCTTGTTTATGAAAAACAGTTTATTTCTGTATTACATGATTGCAACTTGCTGAAAAGTGTCAGCAATGTTCCTTTCATCGAGTTTAAACAGTACAGCAAAATGGTACTTACAGAGTGACTCAAACATGATTTAGACCTTGTTGATGAAAAACTGTTTATTTCTGTATTATATGATTGCAACTTGCTGAAAAGTGTCAGCAATGTTCCTTTCATCGAGTTTAAACAGTACAGCAAAATGGTACTTACAGAGTGCATCAAACATAATTTAGACCTTGTTTATGAAAAACTGTTTATTTCCTTATTACATGATTGCAACTTGCTGAAAAGTGTCAACATTGTTCCAATCATCTGGATTAAGCAGTACAGCAAAAATTGTACTTACAGAGCGCATCAAACATGATTTAGACCTTGTTTATGAAAAACTGTTTATTTCTGTATTTCATGATTGCAACTTGCTGAAAAGTTTCAACAATGTTCCTTTCATCTGGATTAAGCAGTACAGCAAAAATGGTATTTACAGAGTGCATCAAACATGATTTAGACCTTGTTTATGAAAAACTGTTTATTTCTGTATTCCATGATTGCAACTTGCTGAAAAGTGTCAGAAATGTTCCTTTCATCGAGTTTAAACAGTACAGCAAAATGGTACTTACAGAGTGACTCAAACAAGATTTAGACCTTGTTTATGAAAAACTGTTTATTTCTGTATTTCATGATTGCAACTTGCTGAAAAGTGTCAGCAATGTTCCTTTCATCGAGTTTAAACAGTACAGCAAAATGGTACTTACAGAGTGACTCAAACATGATTTAGACCTTGTTGATGAAAAACTGTTTATTACTGTATTATATGATTGCAACTTGCTGCAAAGTGTCAACAGTGTTCCAATCATCTGGATTAAGCAGAACAGCAAAAATGGTACTTACAGAGTGCATCAAACATAATTTAGACCTTGTTTATGAAAAACTGTTTATTTCTTTATTACATGATTGCAACTTGCTGCAAAGTGTCAACAGTGTTCCAATCATCTGGATTAAGCAGTACAGCAAAAATGGTACTTACAGAGTGCATCAAACATGATTTAGACCTTGTTTATGAAAATCTGTTTATTTCTGTATTTCATGATTGCAACTTGCTGCAAAGTGTCAACAACGTTCCTTTCATCGAGTTTAAACAGTACAGCAAAATGGTACTTACAGAGTGACTCAAACATGATTTAGACCTTGTTTATGAAAAACAGTTTATTTCTGTATTACATGATTGCAACTTGCTGAAAAGTGTCAGCAATGTTCCTTTCATCGAGTTTAAACAGTACAGCAAAATGGTACTTACAGAGTGACTCAAACATGATTTAGACCTTGTTGATGAAAAACTGTTTATTTCTGTATTATATGATTGCAACTTGCTGAAAAGTGTCAGCAATGTTCCTTTCATCGAGTTTAAACAGTACAGCAAAATGGTACTTACAGAGTGCATCAAACATAATTTAGACCTTGTTTATGAAAAACTGTTTATTTCCTTATTACATGATTGCAACTTGCTGAAAAGTGTCAACATTGTTCCAATCATCTGGATTAAGCAGTACAGCAAAATGGTACTTACAGAGTGCATCAAACATGATTTAGACCTTGTTTATTAAAAACTGTTTATTTCTGTATTTCATGATTGCAACTTGCTGAAAAGTGTCAACCACGTTCCTTTCATCGAGTTTAATCAGTACAGCAAAATGGTACTTACAGAGTGCATCAAACATGATTTAGACCTTGTTTATGAAAAACTGTTTATTTCCTTATTACATGATTGCAACTTGCTGAAAAGTGTCAACAATGTTCCTTTCATCTGGATTAAGCAGTACAGCAAAAATGGTATTTACAGAGTGCATCAAACATGATTTAGACCTTGTTTATGAAAAACTGTTTATTTCTGTATTTCATGATTGCAACTTGCAGAAAAGTGTCAACATTGTTCCTTTCATCGAGTTTAAACAGTACAGCAAAATGGTACTTACAGAGTGACTCAAACAAGATTTAGACCTTGTTTATGAAAAACTGTTTATTTCTGTATTCCATGATTGCAACTTGCTGAAAAGTGTCAGAAATGTTCCTTTCATCGAGTTTAAACAGTACAGCAAAATGGTACTTACAGAGTGACTCAAACAAGATTTAGACCTTGTTTATGAAAAACTGTTTATTTCTGTATTTGATGATTGCAACTTGCTGAAAAGTGTCAGCAATGTTCCTTTCATCGAGTTTAAACAGTACAGCAAAATGGTACTTACAGAGTGACTCAAACATGATTTAGACCTTGTTGATGAAAAACTGTTTATTACTGTATTATATGATTGCAACTTGCTGCAAAGTGTCAACAGTGTTCCAATCATCTGGATTAAGCAGTACAGCAAAAATGGTACTTACAGAGTGCATCAAACATAATTTAGACCTTGTTTATGAAAAACTGTTTATTTCTTTATTACATGATTGCAACTTGCTGCAAAGTGTCAACAGTGTTCCAATCATCTGGATTAAGCAGTACAGCAAAAATGGTACTTACAGAGTGCATCAAACATGATTTAGACCTTGTTTATGAAAAACTGTTTATTTCTGTATTTCATGATTGCAACTTGCTGCAAAGTGTCAACAATGTTCCTTTCATCGAGTTTAAACAGTACAGCAAAATGGTACTTACAGAGTGACTCAAACATGATTTAGACCTTGTTTATGAAAAACAGTTTATTTCTGTATTACATGATTGCAACTTGCTGAAAAGTGTCAGCAATGTTCCTTTCATCGAGTTTAAACAGTACAGCAAAATGGTACTTACAGAGTGACTCAAACATGATTTAGACCTTGTTGATGAAAAACTGTTTATTTCTGTATTATATGATTGCAACTTGCTGAAAAGTGTCAGCAATGTTCCTTTCATCGAGTTTAAACAGTACAGCAAAATGGTACTTACAGAGTGCATCAAACATAATTTAGACCTTGTTTATGAAAAACTGTTTATTTCCTTATTACATGATTGCAACTTGCTGAAAAGTGTCAACATTGTTCCAATCATCTGGATTAAGCAGTACAGCAAAAATTGTACTTACAGAGCGCATCAAACATGATTTAGACCTTGTTTATGAAAAACTGTTTATTTCTGTATTTCATGATTGCAACTTGCTGAAAAGTTTCAACAATGTTCCTTTCATCTGGATTAAGCAGTACAGCAAAAATGGTATTTACAGAGTGCATCAAACATGATTTAGACCTTGTTTATGAAAAACTGTTTATTTCTGTATTTCATGATTGCAACTTGCAGAAAAGTGTCAACATTGTTCCTTTCATCGAGTTTAAACAGTACAGCAAAATGGTACTTACAGAGTGACTCAAACAAGATTTAGACCTTGTTTATGAAAAACTGTTTATTTCTGTATTTCATGATTGCAACTTGCTGAAAAGTGTCAGCAATGTTCCTTTCATCGAGTTTAAACAGTACAGCAAAATGGTACTTACAGAGTGACTCAAACAAGATTTAGACCTTGTTTATGAAAAACTGTTTATTTTTTGTATTTCATGATTGCAACTTGCTGAAAAGTGTCAGCAATGTTCCTTTCATCGAGTTTAAACAGTACAGCAAAATGGTACTTACAGAGTGACTCAAACATGATTTAGACCTTGTTGATGAAAAACTGTTTATTTCTTTATTACATGATTGCAACTTGCTGCAAAGTGTCAACAGTGTTCCAATCATCTGGATTAAGCAGTACAGCAAAAATGGTACTTATAGAGTGCATCAAACATGATTTAGACCTTGTTTATGAAAAACTGTTTATTTCTGTATTTCATGATTGCAACTTGCTGAAAAGTGTCAACAATGTTCCTTTCATCGAGTTTAAACAGTACAGCAAAATGGTACTTACAGAGTGACTCAAACAAGATTTAGACCTTGTTTATGAAAAACTGTTTATTTCTGTATTTCATGATTGCAACTTGCTGAAAAGTGTCAGCAATGTTCCTTTCATCGAGTTTAAACAGTACAGCAAAATGGTACTTACAGAGTGACTCAAACATGATTTAGACCTTGTTGATGAAAAACTGTTTATTTCTGTATTATATGATTGCAACTTGCTGAAAAGTGTCAGCAATGTTCCTTTCATCGAGTTTAAACAGTACAGCAAAATGGTACTTACAGAGTGCATCAAACATAATTTAGACCTTGTTTATGAAAAACTGTTTATTTCCTTATTACATGATTGCAACTTGCTGAAAAGTGTCAACATTGTTCCAATCATCTGGATTAAGCAGTACAGCAAAAATTGTACTTACAGAGCGCATCAAACATGATTTAGACCTTGTTTATGAAAAACTGTTTATTTCTGTATTTCATGATTGCAACTTGCTGAAAAGTTTCAACAATGTTCCTTTCATCTGGATTAAGCAGTACAGCAAAAATGGTATTTACAGAGTGCATCAAACATGATTTAGACCTTGTTTATGAAAAACTGTTTATTTCTGTATTTCATGATTGCAACTTGCAGAAAAGTGTCAACATTGTTCCTTTCATCGAGTTTAAACAGTACAGCAAAATGGTACTTACAGAGTGACTCAAACAAGATTTAGACCTTGTTTATGAAAAACTGTTTATTTCTGTATTCCATGATTGCAACTTGCTGAAAAGTGTCAGAAATGTTCCTTTCATCGAGTTTAAACAGTACAGCAAAATGGTACTTACAGAGTGACTCAAACAAGATTTAGACCTTGTTTATGAAAAACTGTTTATTTCTGTATTTCATGATTGCAACTTGCTGAAAAGTGTCAGCAATGTTCCTTTCATCGAGTTTAAACAGTACAGCAAAATGGTACTTACAGAGTGACTCAAACATGATTTAGACCTTGTTGATGAAAAACTGTTTATTACTGTATTATATGATTGCAACTTGCTGAAAAGTGTCAGCAATGTTCCTTTCATCGAGTTTAAACAGTACAGCAAAATGGTACTTACAGAGTGACTCAAACATGATTTAGACCTTGTTGATGAAAAACTGTTTATTACTGTATTATATGATTGCAACTTGCTGCAAAGTGTCAACAGTGTTCCAATCATCTGGATTAAGCAGTACAGCAAAAATGGTACTTACAGAGTGCATCAAACATAATTTAGACCTTGTTTATGAAAAACTGTTTATTTCTTTATTACATGATTGCAACTTGCTGCAAAGTGTCAACAGTGTTCCAATCATCTGGATTAAGCAGTACATCAAAAATGGTACTTACAGAGTGCATCAAACATGATTTAGACCTTGTTTATGAAAAACTGTTTATTTCTGTATTTCATGATTGCAACTTGCTGCAAAGTGTCAACAATGTTCCTTTCATCGAGTTTAAACAGTACAGCAAAATGGTACTTACAGAGTGACTCAAACATGATTTAGACCTTGTTTATGAAAAACAGTTTATTTCTGTATTACATGATTGCAACTTGCTGAAAAGTGTCAGCAATGTTCCTTTCATCGAGTTTAAACAGTACAGCAAAATGGTACTTACAGAGTGACTCAAACATGATTTAGACCTTGTTGATGAAAAACTGTTTATTTCTGTATTATATGATTGCAACTTGCTGAAAAGTGTCAGCAATGTTCCTTTCATCGAGTTTAAACAGTACAGCAAAATGGTACTTACAGAGTGCATCAAACATAATTTAGACCTTGTTTATGAAAAACTGTTTATTTCCTTATTACATGATTGCAACTTGCTGAAAAGTGTCAACATTGTTCCAATCATCTGGATTAAGCAGTACAGCAAAAATTGTACTTACAGAGCGCATCAAACATGATTTAGACCTTGTTTATGAAAAACTGTTTATTTCTGTATTTCATGATTGCAACTTGCTGAAAAGTTTCAACAATGTTCCTTTCATCTGGATTAAGCAGTACAGCAAAAATGGTATTTACAGAGTGCATCAAACATGATTTAGACCTTGTTTATGAAAAACTGTTTATTTCTGTATTCCATGATTGCAACTTGCTGAAAAGTGTCAGAAATGTTCCTTTCATCGAGTTTAAACAGTACAGCAAAATGGTACTTACAGAGTGACTCAAACAAGATTTAGACCTTGTTTATGAAAAACTGTTTATTTCTGTATTTCATGATTGCAACTTGCTGAAAAGTGTCAGCAATGTTCCTTTCATCGAGTTTAAACAGTACAGCAAAATGGTACTTACAGAGTGACTCAAACATGATTTAGACCTTGTTGATGAAAAACTGTTTATTACTGTATTATATGATTGCAACTTGCTGCAAAGTGTCAACAGTGTTCCAATCATCTGGATTAAGCAGAACAGCAAAAATGGTACTTACAGAGTGCATCAAACATAATTTAGACCTTGTTTATGAAAAACTGTTTATTTCTTTATTACATGATTGCAACTTGCTGCAAAGTGTCAACAGTGTTCCAATCATCTGGATTAAGCAGTACAGCAAAAATGGTACTTACAGAGTGCATCAAACATGATTTAGACCTTGTTTATGAAAATCTGTTTATTTCTGTATTTCATGATTGCAACTTGCTGCAAAGTGTCAACAACGTTCCTTTCATCGAGTTTAAACAGTACAGCAAAATGGTACTTACAGAGTGACTCAAACATGATTTAGACCTTGTTTATGAAAAACAGTTTATTTCTGTATTACATGATTGCAACTTGCTGAAAAGTGTCAGCAATGTTCCTTTCATCGAGTTTAAACAGTACAGCAAAATGGTACTTACAGAGTGACTCAAACATGATTTAGACCTTGTTGATGAAAAACTGTTTATTTCTGTATTATATGATTGCAACTTGCTGAAAAGTGTCAGCAATGTTCCTTTCATCGAGTTTAAACAGTACAGCAAAATGGTACTTACAGAGTGCATCAAACATAATTTAGACCTTGTTTATGAAAAACTGTTTATTTCCTTATTACATGATTGCAACTTGCTGAAAAGTGTCAACATTGTTCCAATCATCTGGATTAAGCAGTACAGCAAAAATTGTACTTACAGAGCGCATCAAACATGATTTAGACCTTGTTTATGAAAAACTGTTTATTTCTGTATTTCATGATTGCAACTTGCAGAAAAGTGTCAACATTGTTCCTTTCATCGAGTTTAAACAGTACAGCAAAATGGTACTTACAGAGTGACTCAAACAAGATTTAGACCTTGTTTATGAAAAACGGTTTATTTCTGTATTTCATGATTGCAACTTGCTGAAAAGTGTCAGCAATGTTCCTTTCATCGAGTTTAAACAGTACAGCAAAATGGTACTTACAGAGTGACTCAAACAAGATTTAGACCTTGTTTATGAAAAACTGTTTATTTTTTGTATTTCATGATTGCAACTTGCTGAAAAGTGTCAGCAATGTTCCTTTCATCGAGTTTAAACAGTACAGCAAAATGGTACTTACAGAGTGACTCAAACATGATTTAGACCTTGTTGATGAAAAACTGTTTATTTCTTTATTACATGATTGCAACTTGCTGCAAAGTGTCAACAGTGTTCCAATCATCTGGATTAAGCAGTACAGCAAAAATGGTACTTATAGAGTGCATCAAACATGATTTAGACCTTGTTTATGAAAAACTGTTTATTTCTGTATTTCATGATTGCAACTTGCTGCAAAGTGTCAACAATGTTCCTTTCATCGAGTTTAAACAGTACAGCAAAATGGTACTTACAGAGTGACTCAAACATGATTTAGACCTTGTTTATAAAAAACGTTTTTTTCTGTATTACATGATTGCAACTTGCTGAAAAGTGTCAACAGTGTTCCAATCATCTGGATTAAGCAGCACAGCAAAAATGGTACTTACAGAGTGGATGAAACATTATTTAGACCTTGTTTATGAAAACTGTTTATTTCTTTATTACATGATTGCAACTTGCTGAAAAGTGTCAACAATGTTCCTTTCATCGAGTTTAAACAGTACAGCAAAATGGTACTGACAGAGTGACTCAAACAAGATTTAGACCTTGTTTATGAAAAACTGTTTATTTCTGTATATCATGATTGCAACTTGCTGAAAAGTGTCAGCAATGTTCCTTTCATCGAGTTTAAACAGTACAGCAAAATGGTACTTACAGAGTGACTCAAACATGATTTAGACCTTGTTTATGAAAAACAGTTTATTTCTGTATTACATGATTGCAACTTGCTGAAAAGTGTCAACAGTGTTCATATCATCTGGATTAAGCAGTACATCAAAAATTGTACTTACAGAGTGCATCAAACATGATTTAGACTTTGTTTATGAAAAACTGTTTATTTCTTTATTCCATGATTGCAACTTGCTGAAAAGTGTCAACAATGTTCCTTTCATCGAGTTTAAACAGTACAGCAAAATGGTACTTACAGAGTGACTCAAACATGATTTAGACCTTGTTCATGAAAAACTGTTTATTTCTGTATTCCATGATTGCAACTTGCTGAAAAGTGTCAACAATGTTCCTTTCATCGAGTTTAAGCAGTACAGCAAAAATGGTACTTACAGAGTGCATCAAACATAATTTAGACCTTGTTTATGAAAAACTGTTTATTTCTTTATTACATGATTGCAACTTGCTGCAAAGTGTCAACAGTGTTCCAATCATCTGGATTAAGCAGTACAGCAAAAATGGTACTTACAGAGTGCATCAAACATGATTTAGACCTTGTTTATGAAAATCTGTTTATTTCTGTATTTCATGATTGCAACTTGCTGCAAAGTGTCAACAACGTTCCTTTCATCGAGTTTAAACAGTACAGCAAAATGGTACTTACAGAGTGACTCAAACATGATTTAGACCTTGTTTATGAAAAACAGTTTATTTCTGTATTACATGATTGCAACTTGCTGAAAAGTGTCAGCAATGTTCCTTTCATCGAGTTTAAACAGTACAGCAAAATGGTACTTACAGAGTGACTCAAACATGATTTAGACCTTGTTGATGAAAAACTGTTTATTTCTGTATTATATGATTGCAACTTGCTGAAAAGTGTCAGCAATGTTCCTTTCATCGAGTTTAAACAGTACAGCAAAATGGTACTTACAGAGTGCATCAAACATAATTTAGACCTTGTTTATGAAAAACTGTTTATTTCCTTATTACATGATTGCAACTTGCTGAAAAGTGTCAACATTGTTCCAATCATCTGGATTAAGCAGTACAGCAAAAATTGTACTTACAGAGCGCATCAAACATGATTTAGACCTTGTTTATGAAAAACTGTTTATTTCTGTATTTCATGATTGCAACTTGCAGAAAAGTGTCAACATTGTTCCTTTCATCGAGTTTAAACAGTACAGCAAAATGGTACTTACAGAGTGACTCAAACAAGATTTAGACCTTGTTTATGAAAAACGGTTTATTTCTGTATTTCATGATTGCAACTTGCTGAAAAGTGTCAGCAATGTTCCTTTCATCGAGTTTAAACAGTACAGCAAAATGGTACTTACAGAGTGACTCAAACAAGATTTAGACCTTGTTTATGAAAAACTGTTTATTTTTTGTATTTCATGATTGCAACTTGCTGAAAAGTGTCAGCAATGTTCCTTTCATCGAGTTTAAACAGTACAGCAAAATGGTACTTACAGAGTGACTCAAACATGATTTAGACCTTGTTGATGAAAAACTGTTTATTTCTTTATTACATGATTGCAACTTGCTGCAAAGTGTCAACAGTGTTCCAATCATCTGGATTAAGCAGTACAGCAAAAATGGTACTTATAGAGTGCATCAAACATGATTTAGACCTTGTTTATGAAAAACTGTTTATTTCTGTATTTCATGATTGCAACTTGCTGCAAAGTGTCAACAATGTTCCTTTCATCGAGTTTAAACAGTACAGCAAAATGGTACTTACAGAGTGACTCAAACATGATTTAGACCTTGTTTATAAAAAACGTTTTTTTCTGTATTACATGATTGCAACTTGCTGAAAAGTGTCAACAGTGTTCCAATCATCTGGATTAAGCAGCACAGCAAAAATGGTACTTACAGAGTGGATGAAACATTATTTAGACCTTGTTTATGAAAACTGTTTATTTCTTTATTACATGATTGCAACTTGCTGAAAAGTGTCAACAATGTTCCTTTCATCGAGTTTAAACAGTACAGCAAAATGGTACTGACAGAGTGACTCAAACAAGATTTAGACCTTGTTTATGAAAAACTGTTTATTTCTGTATATCATGATTGCAACTTGCTGAAAAGTGTCAGCAATGTTCCTTTCATCGAGTTTAAACAGTACAGCAAAATGGTACTTACAGAGTGACTCAAACATGATTTAGACCTTGTTTATGAAAAACAGTTTATTTCTGTATTACATGATTGCAACTTGCTGAAAAGTGTCAACAGTGTTCATATCATCTGGATTAAGCAGTACATCAAAAATTGTACTTACAGAGTGCATCAAACATGATTTAGACTTTGTTTATGAAAAACTGTTTATTTCTTTATTCCATGATTGCAACTTGCTGAAAAGTGTCAACAATGTTCCTTTCATCGAGTTTAAACAGTACAGCAAAATGGTACTTACAGAGTGACTCAAACATGATTTAGACCTTGTTCATGAAAAACTGTTTATTTCTGTATTCCATGATTGCAACTTGCTGAAAAGTGTCAACAATGTTCCTTTCATCGAGTTTAAACAGTACAGCAAAATGGTACTTACAGAGTGACTCAAACATGATTTAGACCTTGTTGATGAAAAACTGTTTATTACTGTATTATATGATTGCAACTTGCTGCAAAGTGTCAACAGTGTTCCAATCATCTGGATTAAGCAGTACAGCAAAAATGGTACTTACAGAGTGCATCAAACATAATTTAGACCTTGTTTATGAAAAACTGTTTATTTCTTTATTACATGATTGCAACTTGCTGCAAAGTGTCAACAGTGTTCCAATCATCTGGATTAAGCAGTACAGCAAAAATGGTACTTACAGAGTGCATCAAACATGATTTAGACCTTGTTTATGAAAATCTGTTTATTTCTGTATTTCATGATTGCAACTTGCTGCAAAGTGTCAACAACGTTCCTTTCATCGAGTTTAAACAGTACAGCAAAATGGTACTTACAGAGTGACTCAAACATGATTTAGACCTTGTTTATGAAAAACAGTTTATTTCTGTATTACATGATTGCAACTTGCTGAAAAGTGTCAGCAATGTTCCTTTCATCGAGTTTAAACAGTACAGCAAAATGGTACTTACAGAGTGACTCAAACATGATTTAGACCTTGTTGATGAAAAACTGTTTATTTCTGTATTATATGATTGCAACTTGCTGAAAAGTGTCAGCAATGTTCCTTTCATCGAGTTTAAACAGTACAGCAAAATGGTACTTACAGAGTGCATCAAACATAATTTAGACCTTGTTTATGAAAAACTGTTTATTTCCTTATTACATGATTGCAACTTGCTGAAAAGTGTCAACATTGTTCCA
Organism: Salmo salar; assembly: GCF_965601325.2. NCBI lineage: Eukaryota > Metazoa > Chordata > Actinopteri > Salmoniformes > Salmonidae > Salmo > Salmo salar. Next base: position 35,810,157 of record NC_138294.1, on the reverse strand, counting down.
ATCATCTGGATTAAGCAGTACAGCAAAAATTGTACTTACAGAGCGCATCAAACATGATTTAGACCTTGTTTATGAAAAACTGTTTATTTCTGTATTTCATGATTGCAACTTGCTGAAAAGTTTCAACAATGTTCCTTTCATCTGGATTAAGCAGTACAGCAAAAATGGTATTTACAGAGTGCATCAAACATGATTTAGACCTTGTTTATGAAAAACTGTTTATTTCTGTATTTCATGATTGCAACTTGCAGAAAAGTGTCAACATTGTTCCTTTCATCGAGTTTAAACAGTACAGCAAAATGGTACTTACAGAGTGACTCAAACAAGATTTAGACCTTGTTTATGAAAAACTGTTTATTTCTGTATTTCATGATTGCAACTTGCTGAAAAGTGTCAGCAATGTTCCTTTCATCGAGTTTAAACAGTACAGCAAAATGGTACTTACAGAGTGACTCAAACAAGATTTAGACCTTGTTTATGAAAAACTGTTTATTTTTTGTATTTCATGATTGCAACTTGCTGAAAAGTGTCAGCAATGTTCCTTTCATCGAGTTTAAACAGTACAGCAAAATGGTACTTACAGAGTGACTCAAACATGATTTAGACCTTGTTGATGAAAAACTGTTTATTTCTTTATTACATGATTGCAACTTGCTGCAAAGTGTCAACAGTGTTCCAATCATCTGGATTAAGCAGTACAGCAAAAATGGTACTTATAGAGTGCATCAAACATGATTTAGACCTTGTTTATGAAAAACTGTTTATTTCTGTATTTCATGATTGCAACTTGCTGCAAAGTGTCAACAATGTTCCTTTCATCGAGTTTAAACAGTACAGCAAAATGGTACTTACAGAGTGACTCAAACATGATTTAGACCTTGTTTATAAAAAACGTTTTTTTCTGTATTACATGATTGCAACTTGCTGAAAAGTGTCAACAGTGTTCCAATCATCTGGATTAAGCAGCACAGCAAAAATGGTACTTGCAGAGTGGATGAAACATTATTTAGACCTTGTTTATGAAAACTGTTTATTTCTTTATTACATGATTGCAACTTGCTGAAAAGTGTCAGCAATGTTCCTTTCATCGAGTTTAAACAGTACAGCAAAATGGTACTTACAGAGTGACTCAAACATGATTTAGACCTTGTTGATGAAAAACTGTTTATTTCTGTATTATATGATTGCAACTTGCTGAAAAGTGTCAGCAATGTTCCTTTCATCGAGTTTAAACAGTACAGCAAAATGGTACTTACAGAGTGCATCAAACATAATTTAGACCTTGTTTATTAGAAAACTGTTTATTTCCTTATTACATGATTGCAACTTGCTGAAAAGTGTCAACATTGTTCCAATCATCTGGATTAAGCAGTACAGCAAAAATTGTACTTACAGAGCGCATCAAACATGATTTAGACCTTGTTTATGAAAAACTGTTTATTTCTGTATTTCATGATTGCAACTTGCTGAAAAGTTTCAACAATGTTCCTTTCATCTGGATTAAGCAGTACAGCAAAAATGGTATTTACAGAGTGCATCAAACATGATTTAGACCTTGTTTATGAAAAACTGTTTATTTCTGTATTTCATGATTGCAACTTGCAGAAAAGTGTCAACATTGTTCCTTTCATCGAGTTTAAACAGTACAGCAAAATGGTACTTACAGAGTGACTCAAACAAGATTTAGACCTTGTTTATGAAAAACTGTTTATTTCTGTATTCCATGATTGCAACATGCTGAAAAGTGTCAGAAATGTTCCTTTCATCGAGTTTAAACAGTACAGCAAAATGGTACTTACAGAGTGACTCAAACAAGATTTAGACCTTGTTTATGAAAAACTGTTTATTTCTGTATTTCATGATTGCAACTTGCTGAAAAGTGTCAGCAATGTTCCTTTCATCGAGTTTAAACAGTACAGCAAAATGGTACTTACAGAGTGACTCAAACATGATTTAGACCTTGTTGATGAAAAACTGTTTATTACTGTATTATATGATTGCAACTTGCTGCAAAGTGTCAACAGTGTTCCAATCATCTGGATTAAGCAGTACAGCAAAAATGGTACTTACAGAGTGCATCAAACATAATTTAGACCTTGTTTATGAAAAACTGTTTATTTCTTTATTACATGATTGCAACTTGCTGCAAAGTGTCAACAGTGTTCCAATCATCTGGATTAAGCAGTACAGCAAAAATGGTACTTACAGAGTGCATCAAACATGATTTAGACCTTGTTTATGAAAAACTGTTTATTTCTGTATTTCATGATTGCAACTTGCTGCAAAGTGTCAACAATGTTCCTTTCATCGAGTTTAAACAGTACAGCAAAATGGTACTTACAGAGTGACTCAAACATGATTTAGACCTTGTTTATGAAAAACAGTTTATTTCTGTATTACATGATTGCAACTTGCTGAAAAGTGTCAGCAATGTTCCTTTCATCGAGTTTAAACAGTACAGCAAAATGGTACTTACAGAGTGACTCAAACATGATTTAGACCTTGTTGATGAAAAACTGTTTATTTCCTTATTATATGATTGCAACTTGCTGAAAAGTGTCAGCAATGTTCCTTTCATCGAGTTTAAACAGTACAGCAAAATGGTACTTACAGAGTGCATCAAACATAATTTAGACCTTGTTTATGAAAAACTGTTTATTTCCTTATTACATGATTGCAACTTGCTGAAAAGTGTCAACATTGTTCCAATCATCTGGATTAAGCAGTACAGCAAAAATTGTACTTACAGAGCGCATCAAACATGATTTAGACCTTGTTTATGAAAAACTGTTTATTTCTGTATTTCATGATTGCAACTTGCTGAAAAGTTTCAACAATGTTCCTTTCATCTGGATTAAGCAGTACAGCAAAAATGGTATTTACAGAGTGCATCAAACATGATTTAGACCTTGTTTATGAAAAACTGTTTATTTCTGTATTTCATGATTGCAACTTGCAGAAAAGTGTCAACATTGTTCCTTTCATCGAGTTTAAACAGTACAGCAAAATGGTACTTACAGAGTGACTCAAACAAGATTTAGACCTTGTTTATGAAAAACTGTTTATTTCTGTATTCCATGATTGCAACTTGCTGAAAAGTGTCAGAAATGTTCCTTTCATCGAGTTTAAACAGTACAGCAAAATGGTACTTACAGAGTGACTCAAACAAGATTTAGACCTTGTTTATGAAAAACTGTTTATTTCTGTATTTCATGATTGCAACTTGCTGAAAAGTGTCAGCAATGTTCCTTTCATCGAGTTTAAACAGTACAGCAAAATGGTACTTACAGAGTGACTCAAACAAGATTTAGACCTTGTTTATGAAAAACGGTTTATTTCTGTATTTCATGATTGCAACTTGCTGAAAAGTGTCAGCAATGTTCCTTTCATCGAGTTTAAACAGTACAGCAAAATGGTACTTACAGAGTGACTCAAACAAGATTTAGACCTTGTTTATGAAAAACTGTTTATTTTTTGTATTTCATGATTGCAACTTGCTGAAAAGTGTCAGCAATGTTCCTTTCATCGAGTTTAAACAGTACAGCAAAATGGTACTTACAGAGTGACTCAAACATGATTTAGACCTTGTTGATGAAAAACTGTTTATTTCTTTATTACATGATTGCAACTTGCTGCAAAGTGTCAACAGTGTTCCAATCATCTGGATTAAGCAGTACAGCAAAAATGGTACTTATAGAGTGCATCAAACATGATTTAGACCTTGTTTATGAAAAACTGTTTATTTCTGTATTTCATGATTGCAACTTGCTGCAAAGTGTCAACAATGTTCCTTTCATCGAGTTTAAACAGTACAGCAAAATGGTACTGACAGAGTGACTCAAACAAGATTTAGACCTTGTTTATGAAAAACTGTTTATTTCTGTATTTCATGATTGCAACTTGCTGAAAAGTGTCAGCAATGTTCCTTTCATCGAGTTTAAACAGTACAGCAAAATGGTACTTACAGAGTGACTCAAACAAGATTTAGACCTTGTTTATGAAAAACGGTTTATTTCTGTATTTCATGATTGCAACTTGCTGAAAAGTGTCAGCAATGTTCCTTTCATCGAGTTTAAACAGTACAGCAAAATGGTACTTACAGAGTGACTCAAACAAGATTTAGACCTTGTTTATGAAAAACTGTTTATTTTTTGTATTTCATGATTGCAACTTGCTGAAAAGTGTCAGCAATGTTCCTTTCATCGAGTTTAAACAGTACAGCAAAATGGTACTTACAGAGTGCATCAAACATAATTTAGACCTTGTTTATTAGAAAACTGTTTATTTCCTTATTACATGATTGCAACTTGCTGAAAAGTGTCAACATTGTTCCAATCATCTGGATTAAGCAGTACAGCAAAAATTGTACTTACAGAGCGCATCAAACATGATTTAGACCTTGTTTATGAAAAACTGTTTATTTCTGTATTTCATGATTGCAACTTGCTGAAAAGTTTCAACAATGTTCCTTTCATCTGGATTAAGCAGTACAGCAAAAATGGTATTTACAGAGTGCATCAAACATGATTTAGACCTTGTTTATGAAAAACTGTTTATTTCTGTATTTCATGATTGCAACTTGCAGAAAAGTGTCAACATTGTTCCTTTCATCGAGTTTAAACAGTACAGCAAAATGGTACTTACAGAGTGACTCAAACAAGATTTAGACCTTGTTTATGAAAAACTGTTTATTTCTGTATTCCATGATTGCAACTTGCTGAAAAGTGTCAGAAATGTTCCTTTCATCGAGTTTAAACAGTACAGCAAAATGGTACTTACAGAGTGACTCAAACAAGATTTAGACCTTGTTTATGAAAAACTGTTTATTTCTGTATTTCATGATTGCAACTTGCTGAAAAGTGTCAGCAATGTTCCTTTCATCGAGTTTAAACAGTACAGCAAAATGGTACTTACAGAGTGACTCAAACATGATTTAGACCTTGTTGATGAAAAACTGTTTATTACTGTATTATATGATTGCAACTTGCTGCAAAGTGTCAACAGTGTTCCAATCATCTGGATTAAGCAGTACAGCAAAAATGGTACTTACAGAGAGCATCAAACATGATCTAGACCTTGTTTATGAAAAACGGTTTATTTCTGTATTTCATGATTGCAACTTGCTGCAAAGTGTCAACAATGTTCCTTTCATCTGGATTAACCTCTTGGGGCTAGGTGGGACGCTAGCGTGCCACCCGTGGTGCACTCCATCAACAGCAGGTGCATTTCAAGAGCGGCAAATTTGAATCCAAATAAATGTCAAAATTCAAATTTTTAAAAAATACAACTATGTTACACCATTTGAAAGATAAACATCTCCTTAATCTAACCACGTTTTACGATTTCAAAAAGGTTTTACGGCGAAAGCATAAATTTAGAGTATGTTAGGACAGTACATTTACAAGAGTTGTGTGTAATGTTTTGTCAAGTCAAAGACAGGGTCACCAAAACCATAAAACCAGCTAAAATGATGCACTAACCTTTTACAATCTCCATCAGATGACACTCCTAGGACATTATGTTAGACAATGCATGCATTTTTAGTTCTATCAAGTTCATATTTATATCCAAAAACAGCGTTTTACTATGGCATTGATGTTGAGGAAATCGTTTCCCTCCAATAACCGGCAGTCAAGTCAGCGTCACAAATTAAATAATTAAAATTAGAAAACATTGGTAAAATATTATATTGTCATTTAAAGAATTATAGATTTACATCTTTTGAACGCAATCAACTTGCCAGATTTAAAAATAACCTTACTGGGAAATCACACTTTGCAATAATCTGAGCACTGCGCCCAGAAAAATACGCGTTGCGATACAGACTAGACGTCATGTTGGGGAGATCTAAAATCGAAAATACTATGTAAATAATCCATTACCTTTGATTCTCTTCATCAGATGTCACTTCCAGGTATCACAGGTCCATAACGAATGTAGTTTTGTTCAAAAAAGCTCATCATTTATGTCCAAAAATCTCCGTCTCGTTAGCACATGATGTAAGCCAGCCGGACTTCTCGTCATGAACGAGGGGAAAAAATATATTTCCGTTCGTTCAAACATGTCAAACGTTGTATAGCATAAATCATTAGGGCCTTTTTTAACCAGAACATGAATAATATTCAAGGTGGACGAATGCATACTCTTTTATAACGTATTGGAACGAGGGTACCCAACATGAACTAGCGCGCCAGGTGTCTAATGGGACATCAACGTTCCATGGCTCTTGTTCGGTCAGATCTCCCTCCAGAAGACTCAAAACACTTTGTAAAGGCTGGTGACATCTAGTGGAAGCAATAGGAAGTGCCAAAATATTCCTAAACCCCTGTGTTTTTCAATGGGATAGGTTTAAAGTCAATACAACACATCAGGTATCCACTTCCTGTCAGAAAATGTCTCAGGGTTTTGCCTGCCAAATGAGTTCTGTTATACTCACAGACACCATTCAAACAGTTTTGGAAACTTTAGAGTGTTTTCTATCCATATATAATAAGTATATGCATATTCTAGTTACTGGGTAGGATTAGTAACCAGATTAAATCGGGTACATTTTTTTTATCCAGACGTGCAAATGCTGCCCCCTAGACCCAACAGGTTAAGCAGCACAGCAAAAATGGTACTTACAGAGTGGATCAAACATTATTTAGACCTTGTTTATGAAAACTGTTTATTTCTTTATTACATGATTGCAACTTGCTGAAAAGTGTCAACAATGTTCCTTTCATCGAGTTTAAACAGTACAGCAAAATGGTACTTACAGAGTGACTCAAACATGATTTAGACCTTGTTTATGAAAAACAGTTTATTTCTGTATTACATGATTGCAACTTGCTGAAAAGTGTCAACATTGTTCCAATCATCTGGATTAAGCAGTACAGCAAAAATTGTACTTACAGAGCGCATCAAACATGATTTAGACCTTGTTTATGAAAAACGGTTTATTTCTGTATTTCATGATTGCAACTTGCTGAAAAGTGTCAGCAATGTTCCTTTCATCGAGTTTAAACAGTACAGCAAAATGGTACTTACAGAGTGACTCAAACAAGATTTAGACCTTGTTTATGAAAAACTGTTTATTTTTTGTATTTCATGATTGCAACTTGCTGAAAAGTGTCAGCAATGTTCCTTTCATCGAGTTTAAACAGTACAGCAAAATGGTACTTACAGAGTGTATCAAACATAATTTAGACCTTGTTTATTAGAAAACTGTTTATTTCCTTATTACATGATTGCAACTTGCTGAAAAGTGTCAACATTGTTCCAATCATCTGGATTAAGCAGTACAGCAAAAATTGTACTTACAGAGCGCATCAAACATGATTTAGACCTTGTTTATGAAAAACTGTTTATTTCTGTATTTCATGATTGCAACTTGCTGAAAAGTTTCAACAATGTTCCTTTCATCTGGATAAAGCAGTACAGCAAAAATGGTATTTACAGAGTGCATCAAACATGATTTAGACCTTGTTTATGAAAAACTGTTTATTTCTGTATTTCATGATTGCAACTTGCAGAAAAGTGTCAACATTGTTCCTTTCATCGAGTTTAAACAGTACAGCAAAATGGTACTTACAGAGTGACTCAAACAAGATTTAGACCTTGTTTATGAAAAACTGTTTATTTCTGTATTTCATGATTGCAACTTGCTGAAAAGTGTCAGCAATGTTCCTTTCATCGAGTTTAAACAGTACAGCAAAATGGTATTTACAGAGTGACTCAAACAAGATTTAGACCTTGTTTATGAAAAACGGTTTATCTCTGTATTTCATGATTGCAACTTGCTGAAAAGTGTCAGCAATGTTCCTTTCATCGAGTTTAAACAGTACAGCAAAATGGTATTTACAGAGTGACTCAAACAAGATTTAGACCTTGTTTATGAAAAACGGTTTATCTCTGTATTTCATGATTGCAACTTGCTGAAAAGTGTCAGCAATGTTCCTTTCATCGAGTTTAAACAGTACAGCAAAATGGTACTTACAGAGTGACTCAAACATGATTTAGACCTTGTTGATGAAAAACTGTTTATTTCTGTATTATATGATTGCAACTTGCTGAAAAGTGTCAGCAATGTTCCTTTCATCGAGTTTAAACAGTACAGCAAAATGGTACTTACAGAGTGCATCAAACATAATTTAGACCTTGTTTATTAGAAAACTGTTTATTTCCTTATTACATGATTGCAACTTGCTGAAAAGTGTCAACATTGTTCCAATCATCTGGATTAAGCAGTACAGCAAAAATTGTACTTACAGAGCGCATCAAAAATGATTTAGACCTTGTTTATGAAAAACTGTTTATTTCTGTATTTCATGATTGCAACTTGCTGAAAAGTTTCAACAATGTTCCTTTCATCTGGATTAAGCAGTACAGCAAAAATGGTATTTACAGAGTGCATCAAACATGATTTAGACCTTGTTTATGAAAAACTGTTTATTTCTTTATTACATGATTGCAACTTGCTGAAAAGTGTCAACAATGTTCCTTTCATCGAGTTTAAACAGTACAGCAAAATGGTACTTACAGAGTGACTCAAACATGATTTAGACCTTGTTTATGAAAAACAGTTTATTTCTGTATTACATGATTGCAACTTGCTGAAAAGTGTCAACAGTGTTCATATCATCTGGATTAAGCAGTACATCAAAAATTGTACTTACAGAGTGCATCAAACATGATTTAGACCTTGTTTATGAAAAACTGTTTATTTCTTTATTCCATGATTGCAACTTGCTGAAAAGTGTCAACAATGTTCCTTTCATCGAGTTTAAACAGTACAGCAAAATGGTACTTACAGAGTGACTCAAACATGATTTAGACCTTGTTTATGAAAAACTGTTTATTTCTGTATTCCATGATTGCAACTTGCTGAAAAGTGTCAACAATGTTCCTTTCATCGAGTTTAAACAGTACAGCAAAATGGTACTTACAGAGTGACTCAAACATGATTTAGACCTTGTTTATGAAAAACTGTTTATTTCTGTATTACATAATTGCAACTTGATGAAAAGTGTCAACAATGTTCCTTTCATCGAGTTTAAACAGTACAGCAAAATGGTACTTACAGAGTGACTCAAACATGATTTAGACCTTGTTGATGAAAAACTGTTTATTTCTTTATTACATGATTGCAACTTGCTGCAAAGTGTCAACAGTGTTCCAATCATCTGGATTAAGCAGTACAGCAAAAATGGTACTTATAGAGTGCATCAAACATGATTTAGACCTTGTTTATGAAAAACTGTTTATTTCTGTATTTCATGATTGCAACTTGCTGCAAAGTGTCAACAATGTTCCTTTCATCGAGTTTAAACAGTACAGCAAAATGGTACTTACAGAGTGACTCAAACATGATTTAGACCTTGTTGATGAAAAACTGTTTATTACTGTATTATATGATTGCAATTTGCTGCAAAGTGTCAACAGTGTTCCAATCATCTGGATTAAGCAGTACAGCAAAAATGGTACTTACAGAGAGCATCAAACATGATCTAGACCTTGTTTATGAAAAACGGTTTATTTCTGTATTTCATGATTGCAACTTGCTGCAAAGTGTCAACAATGTTCCTTTCATCTGGATTAAGCAGCACAGCAAAAATGGTACATACAGAGTGGATCAAACATTATTTAGACCGTGTTTATGAAAACTGTTTATTTCTTTATTACATGATTGCAACTTGCTGAAAAGTGTCAACAATGTTCCTTTCATCGAGTTTAAACAGTACAGCAAAATGGTACTTACAGAGTGACTCAAACATGATTTAGACCTTGTTTATGAAAAACAGTTTATTTCTGTATTACATGATTGCAACTTGCTGAAAAGTGTCAACAGTGTTCATATCATCTGGATTAAGCAGTACATCAAAAATTGTACTTACAGAGTGCATCAAACATGATTTAGACCTTGTTTATGAAAAACTGTTTATTTCTTTATTCCATGATTGCAACTTGCTGAAAAGTGTCAACAATGTTCCTTTCATCGAGTTTAAACAGTACAGCAAAATGGTACTTACAGAGTGACTCAAACATGATTTAGACCTTGTTTATGAAAAACTGTTTATTTCTGTATTCCATGATTGCAACTTGCTGAAAAGTGTCAACAATGTTCCTTTCATCGAGTTTAAACAGTACAGCAAAATGGTACTTACAGAGTGACTCAAACATGATTTAGACCTTGTTTATGAAAAACTGTTTATTTCTCTATTACATAATTGCAACTTGATGAAAAGTGTCAACAATGTTCCTTTCATCGAGTTTAAACAGTACAGCAAAATGGTACTTACAGAGTGACTCAAACATGATTTAGACCTTGTTGATGAAAAACTGTTTATTTCTTTATTACATGATTGCAACTTGCTGCAAAGTGTCAACAGTGTTCCAATCATCTGGATTAAGCAGTACAGCAAAAATGGTACTTATAGAGTGCATCAAACATGATTTAGACCTTGTTTATGAAAAACTGTTTATTTCTGTATTTCATGATTGCAACTTGCTGCAAAGTGTCAACAATGTTCCTTTCATCGAGTTTAAACAGTACAGCAAAATGGTACTTACAGAGTGACTCAAACATGATTTAGACCTTGTTTATAAAAAACGTTTTTTTCTGTATTACATGATTGCGACTTGCTGAAAAGTGTCAACAGTGTTCATATCATCTGGATTAAGCAGTACATCAAAAATTGTACTTACAGAGTGCATCAAACATGATTTAGACCTTGTTTATGAAAAACTGTTTATTTCTTTATTCCATGATTGCAACTTGCTGAAAAGTGTCAACAATGTTCCTTTCATCGAGTTTAAACAGTACAGCAAAATGGTACTTACAGAGTGACTCAAACATGATTTAGACCTTGTTGATGAAAAACTGTTTATTTCTTTATTACATGATTGCAACTTGCTGCAAAGTGTCAACAGTGTTCCAATCATCTGGATTAAGCAGTACAGCAAAAATGGTACTTATAGAGTGCATCAAACATGATTTAGACCTTGTTTATGAAAAACTGTTTATTTCTGTATTTCATGATTGCAACTTGCTGCAAAGTGTCAACAATGTTCCTTTCATCGAGTTTAAACAGTACAGCAAAATGGTACTTACAGAGTGACTCAAACATGATTTAGACCTTGTTTATGAAAAACAGTTTATTTCTGTGATTACATGATTGCAACTTGCTGAAAAGTGTCAACAGTGTTCATATCATCTGGATTAAGCAGTACATCAAAAATTGTACTTACAGAGTGCATCAAACATGATTTAGACCTTGTTTATGAAAAACTGTTTATTTCTGTATTCCATGATTGCAACTTGCTGAAAAGTGTCAACAATGTTCCTTTCATCGAGTTTAAACAGTACAGCAAAATGGTACTTACAGAGTGACTCAAACATGATTTAGACCTTGTTTATAAAAAAAGTTTTTTTCTGTATTACATGATTGCAACTTGCTGAAAAGTGTCAACGGTGTTCATATCATCTGGATTAAGCAGTACATCAAAAATTGTACTTACAGAGTGCATCAAACATGATTTAGACCTTGTTTATGAAAAACTGTTTATTTCTTTATTCCATGATTGCAACTTGCTGAAAAGTGTCAACAATGTTCCTTTCATCGAGTTTAAACAGTACAGCAAAATGGTACTTACAGAGTGACTCAAACATGATTTAGACCTTGTTTATGAAAAACAGTTTATTTCTGTATTACATGATTGCAACTTGCTGAAAAGTGTCAACAGTGTTCATATCATCTGGATTAAGCAGTACATCAAAAATTGTACTTACAGAGTGCATCAAACATGATTTAGACCTTGTTTATGAAAAACGGTTTATTTCTGTATTCCATGATTGCAACTTGCTGAAAAGTGTCAACAATGTTCCTTTCATCGAGTTTAAACAGTACAGCAAAATGGTACTTACAGAGTGACTCAAACATGATTTAGACCTTGTTTATGAAAAACTGTTTATTTCTGTATTACATAATTGCAACTTGATGAAAAGTGTCAACAATGTTCCTTTCATCGAGTTTAAACATTACAGCAAATGGTACTAACAGAGTGCATCAAACATGATTTAGACCTTGTTTATGAAAAACTGTTTATTTCTTTATTCCATGATTGCAACTTGCTGAAAAGTGTCAACAATGTTCCTTTCATCGAGTTTAAACAGTACAGCAAAATGGTACTTACAGAGTGACTCAAACATGATTTAGACCTTGTTTATGAAAAACTGTTTATTTCTTTATTACATGATTGCAACTTGCTGCAAAGTGTCAAATGTGTTCCAATCATCTGGATTAAGCAGTACAGCAAAAATGGTACTTATAGAGTGCATCAAACATGATTTAGACCTTGTTTATGAAAAACTGTTTATTTCTGTATTTCATGATTGCAACTTGCTGCAAAGTGTCAACAATGTTCCTTTCATCGAGTTTAAACAGTACAGCAAAATGGTACTTACAGAGTGACTCAAACATGATTTAGACCTTGTTTATAAAAAACGTTTTTTTCTGTATTACATGATTGCGACTTGCTGAAAAGTGTCAACAGTGTTCATATCATCTGGATTAAGCAGTACATCAAAAATTGTACTTACAGAGTGCATCAAACATGATTTAGACCTTGTTTATGAAAAACTGTTTATTTCTTTATTCCATGATTGCAACTTGCTGAAAAGTGTCAACAATGTTCCTTTCATCGAGTTTAAACAGTACAGCAAAATGGTACTTACAGAGTGACTCAAACATGATTTAGACCTTGTTGATGAAAAACTGTTTATTTCTTTATTACATGATTGCAACTTGCTGCAAAGTGTCAACAGTGTTCCAATCATCTGGATTAAGCAGTACAGCAAAAATGGTACTTATAGAGTGCATCAAACATGATTTAGACCTTGTTTATGAAAAACTGTTTATTTCTGTATTTCATGATTGCAACTTGCTGCAAAGTGTCAACAATGTTCCTTTCATCGAGTTTAAACAGTACAGCAAAATGGTACTTACAGAGTGACTCAAACATGATTTAGACCTTGTTTATGAAAAACAGTTTATTTCTGTATTACATGATTGCAACTTGCTGAAAAGTGTCAACAGTGTTCCAATCATCTGGATTAAGCAGTACAGCAAAAATGGTACTTACAGAGAGCATCAAACATGATCTAGACCTTGTTTATGAAAAACGGTTTATTTCTGTATTTCATGATTGCAACTTGCTGCAAAGTGTCAACAATGTTCCTTTCATCTGGATTAAGCAGCACAGCAAAAATGGTACATACAGAGTGGATCAAACATTATTTAGACCGTGTTTATGAAAACTGTTTATTTCTTTATTACATGATTGCAACTTGCTGAAAAGTGTCAACAATGTTCCTTTCATCGAGTTTAAACAGTACAGCAAAATGGTACTTACAGAGTGACTCAAACATGATTTAGACCTTGTTTATGAAAAACAGTTTATTTCTGTATTACATGATTGCAACTTGCTGAAAAGTGTCAACAGTGTTCATATCATCTGGATTAAGCAGTACATCAAAAATTGTACTTACAGAGTGCATCAAACATGATTTAGACCTTGTTTATGAAAAACTGTTTATTTCTTTATTCCATGATTGCAACTTGCTGAAAAGTGTCAACAATGTTCCTTTCATCGAGTTTAAACAGTACAGCAAAATGGTACTTACAGAGTGACTCAAACATGATTTAGACCTTGTTTATGAAAAACTGTTTATTTCTGTATTCCATGATTGCAACTTGCTGAAAAGTGTCAACAATGTTCCTTTCATCGAGTTTAAACAGTACAGCAAAATGGTACTTACAGAGTGACTCAAACATGATTTAGACCTTGTTTATGAAAAACTGTTTATTTCTGTATTACATAATTGCAACTTGATGAAAAGTGTCAACAATGTTCCTTTCATCGAGTTTAAACAGTACAGCAAAATGGTACTTACAGAGTGACTCAAACATGATTTAGACCTTGTTGATGAAAAACTGTTTATTTCTTTATTACATGATTGCAACTTGCTGCAAAGTGTCAACAGTGTTCCAATCATCTGGATTAAGCAGTACAGCAAAAATGGTACTTATAGAGTGCATCAAACATGATTTAGACCTTGTTTATGAAAAACTGTTTATTTCTGTATTTCATGATTGCAACTTGCTGCAAAGTGTCAACAATGTTCCTTTCATCGAGTTTAAACAGTACAGCAAAATGGTACTTACAGAGTGACTCAAACATGATTTAGACCTTGTTGATGAAAAACTGTTTATTACTGTATTATATGATTGCAATTTGCTGCAAAGTGTCAACAGTGTTCCAATCATCTGGATTAAGCAGTACAGCAAAAATGGTACTTACAGAGAGCATCAAACATGATCTAGACCTTGTTTATGAAAAACGGTTTATTTCTGTATTTCATGATTGCAACTTGCTGCAAAGTGTCAACAATGTTCCTTTCATCTGGATTAAGCAGCACAGCAAAAATGGTACATACAGAGTGGATCAAACATTATTTAGACCGTGTTTATGAAAACTGTTTATTTCTTTATTACATGATTGCAACTTGCTGAAAAGTGTCAACAATGTTCCTTTCATCGAGTTTAAACAGTACAGCAAAATGGTACTTACAGAGTGACTCAAACATGATTTAGACCTTGTTTATGAAAAACAGTTTATTTCTGTATTACATGATTGCAACTTGCTGAAAAGTGTCAACAGTGTTCATATCATCTGGATTAAGCAGTACATCAAAAATTGTACTTACAGAGTGCATCAAACATGATTTAGACCTTGTTTATGAAAAACTGTTTATTTCTTTATTCCATGATTGCAACTTGCTGAAAAGTGTCAACAATGTTCCTTTCATCGAGTTTAAACAGTACAGCAAAATGGTACTTACAGAGTGACTCAAACATGATTTAGACCTTGTTTATGAAAAACTGTTTATTTCTGTATTCCATGATTGCAACTTGCTGAAAAGTGTCAACAATGTTCCTTTCATCGAGTTTAAACAGTACAGCAAAATGGTACTTACAGAGTGACTCAAACATGATTTAGACCTTGTTTATGAAAAACTGTTTATTTCTCTATTACATAATTGCAACTTGATGAAAAGTGTCAACAATGTTCCTTTCATCGAGTTTAAACAGTACAGCAAAATGGTACTTACAGAGTGACTCAAACATGATTTAGACCTTGTTGATGAAAAACTGTTTATTTCTTTATTACATGATTGCAACTTGCTGCAAAGTGTCAACAGTGTTCCAATCATCTGGATTAAGCAGTACAGCAAAAATGGTACTTATAGAGTGCATCAAACATGATTTAGACCTTGTTTATGAAAAACTGTTTATTTCTGTATTTCATGATTGCAACTTGCTGCAAAGTGTCAACAATGTTCCTTTCATCGAGTTTAAACAGTACAGCAAAATGGTACTTACAGAGTGACTCAAACATGATTTAGACCTTGTTTATAAAAAACGTTTTTTTCTGTATTACATGATTGCGACTTGCTGAAAAGTGTCAACAGTGTTCATATCATCTGGATTAAGCAGTACATCAAAAATTGTACTTACAGAGTGCATCAAACATGATTTAGACCTTGTTTATGAAAAACTGTTTATTTCTTTATTCCATGATTGCAACTTGCTGAAAAGTGTCAACAATGTTCCTTTCATCGAGTTTAAACAGTACAGCAAAATGGTACTTACAGAGTGACTCAAACATGATTTAGACCTTGTTGATGAAAAACTGTTTATTTCTTTATTACATGATTGCAACTTGCTGCAAAGTGTCAACAGTGTTCCAATCATCTGGATTAAGCAGTACAGCAAAAATGGTACTTATAGAGTGCATCAAACATGATTTAGACCTTGTTTATGAAAAACTGTTTATTTCTGTATTTCATGATTGCAACTTGCTGCAAAGTGTCAACAATGTTCCTTTCATCGAGTTTAAACAGTACAGCAAAATGGTACTTACAGAGTGACTCAAACATGATTTAGACCTTGTTTATGAAAAACAGTTTATTTCTGTATTACATGATTGCAACTTGCTGAAAAGTGTCAACAGTGTTCATATCATCTGGATTAAGCAGTACATCAAAAATTGTACTTACAGAGTGCATCAAACATGATTTAGACCTTGTTTATGAAAAACTGTTTATTTCTGTATTCCATGATTGCAACTTGCTGAAAAGTGTCAACAATGTTCCTTTCATCGAGTTTAAACAGTACAGCAAAATGGTACTTACAGAGTGACTCAAACATGATTTAGACCTTGTTTATAAAAAAAGTTTTTTTCTGTATTACATGATTGCAACTTGCTGAAAAGTGTCAACAGTGTTCATATCATCTGGATTAAGCAGTACATCAAAAATTGTACTTACAGAGTGCATCAAACATGATTTAGACCTTGTTTATGAAAAACTGTTTATTTCTTTATTCCATGATTGCAACTTGCTGAAAAGTGTCAACAATGTTCCTTTCATCGAGTTTAAACAGTACAGCAAAATGGTACTTACAGAGTGACTCAAACATGATTTAGACCTTGTTTATGAAAAACAGTTTATTTCTGTATTACATGATTGCAACTTGCTGAAAAGTGTCAACAGTGTTCATATCATCTGGATTAAGCAGTACATCAAAAATTGTACTTACAGAGTGCATCAAACATGATTTAGACCTTGTTTATGAAAAACTGTTTATTTCTGTATTCCATGATTGCAACTTGCTGAAAAGTGTCAACAATGTTCCTTTCATCGAGTTTAAACAGTACAGCAAAATGGTACTTACAGAGTGACTCAAACATGATTTAGACCTTGTTTATGAAAAACTGTTTATTTCTGTATTACATAATTGCAACTTGATGAAAAGTGTCAACAATGTTCCTTTCATCGAGTTTAAACATTACAGCAAATGGTACTAACAGAGTGCATCAAACATGATTTAGACCTTGTTTATGAAAAACTGTTTATTTCTTTATTCCATGATTGCAACTTGCTGAAAAGTGTCAACAATGTTCCTTTCATCGAGTTTAAACAGTACAGCAAAATGGTACTTACAGAGTGACTCAAACATGATTTAGACCTTGTTTATGAAAAACTGTTTATTTCTTTATTACATGATTGCAACTTGCTGCAAAGTGTCAAATGTGTTCCAATCATCTGGATTAAGCAGTACAGCAAAAATGGTACTTATAGAGTGCATCAAACATGATTTAGACCTTGTTTATGAAAAACTGTTTATTTCTGTATTTCATGATTGCAACTTGCTGCAAAGTGTCAACAATGTTCCTTTCATCGAGTTTAAACAGTACAGCAAAATGGTACTTACAGAGTGACTCAAACATGATTTAGACCTTGTTTATAAAAAACGTTTTTTTCTGTATTACATGATTGCGACTTGCTGAAAAGTGTCAACAGTGTTCATATCATCTGGATTAAGCAGTACATCAAAAATTGTACTTACAGAGTGCATCAAACATGATTTAGACCTTGTTTATGAAAAACTGTTTATTTCTTTATTCCATGATTGCAACTTGCTGAAAAGTGTCAACAATGTTCCTTTCATCGAGTTTAAACAGTACAGCAAAATGGTACTTACAGAGTGACTCAAACATGATTTAGACCTTGTTGATGAAAAACTGTTTATTTCTTTATTACATGATTGCAACTTGCTGCAAAGTGTCAACAGTGTTCCAATCATCTGGATTAAGCAGTACAGCAAAAATGGTACTTATAGAGTGCATCAAACATGATTTAGACCTTGTTTATGAAAAACTGTTTATTTCTGTATTTCATGATTGCAACTTGCTGCAAAGTGTCAACAATGTTCCTTTCATCGAGTTTAAACAGTACAGCAAAATGGTACTTACAGAGTGACTCAAACATGATTTAGACCTTGTTTATGAAAAACAGTTTATTTCTGTATTACATGATTGCAACTTGCTGAAAAGTGTCAACAGTGTTCATATCATCTGGATTAAGCAGTACATCAAAAATTGTACTTACAGAGTGCATCAAACATGATTTAGACCTTGTTTATGAAAAACTGTTTATTTCTGTATTCCATGATTGCAACTTGCTGAAAAGTGTCAACAATGTTCCTTTCATCGAGTTTAAACAGTACAGCAAAATGGTACTTACAGAGTGACTCAAACATGATTTAGACCTTGTTTATGAAAAACTGTTTATTTCTTTATTCCATGATTGCAACTTGCTGAAAAGTGTCAACAATGTTCCTTTCATCGAGTTTAAACAGTACAGCAAAATGGTACTTACAGAGTGACTCAAACATGATTTAGACCTTGTTGATGAAAAACTGTTTATTTCTTTATTACATGATTGCAACTTGCTGCAAAGTGTCAACAGTGTTCCAATCATCTGGATTAAGCAGTACAGCAAAAATGGTACTTATAGAGTGCATCAAACATGATTTAGACCTTGTTTATGAAAAACTGTTTATTTCTGTATTTCATGATTGCAACTTGCTGCAAAGTGTCAACAATGTTCCTTTCATCGAGTTTAAACAGTACAGCAAAATGGTACTTACAGAGTGACTCAAACATGATTTAGACCTTGTTTATAAAAAACGTTTTTTTCTGTATTACATGATTGCAACTTGCTGAAAAGTGTCAACAGTGTTCATATCATCTGGATTAAGCAGTACATCAAAAATTGTACTTACAGAGTGCATCAAACATGATTTAGACCTTGTTTATGAAAAACTGTTTATTTCTTTATTCCATGATTGCAACTTGCTGAAAAGTGTCAACAATGTTCCTTTCATCGAGTTTAAACAGTACAGCAAAATGGTACTTACAGAGTGACTCAAACATGATTTAGACCTTGTTTATGAAAAACAGTTTATTTCTGTATTACATGATTGCAACTTGCTGAAAAGTGTCAACAGTGTTCATATCATCTGGATTAAGCAGTACATCAAAAATTGTACTTACAGAGTGCATCAAACATGATTTAGACCTTGTTTATGAAAAACTGTTTATTTCTGTATTCCATGATTGCAACTTGCTGAAAAGTGTCAACAATGTTCCTTTCATCGAGTTTAAACAGTACAGCAAAATGGTACTTACAGAGTGACTCAAACATG
Organism: Salmo salar; assembly: GCF_965601325.2. Lineage (NCBI taxonomy): Eukaryota > Metazoa > Chordata > Actinopteri > Salmoniformes > Salmonidae > Salmo > Salmo salar. The sequence goes on along the minus strand of NC_138294.1, from coordinate 35,791,066 downwards.
ATTTAGACCTTGTTGATGAAAAACTGTTTATTTCTTTATTACATGATTGCAACTTGCTGCAAAGTGTCAACAGTGTTCCAATCATCTGGATTAAGCAGTACAGCAAAAATGGTACTTATAGAGTGCATCAAACATGATTTAGACCTTGTTTATGAAAAACTGTTTATTTCTGTATTCCATGATTGCAACTTGCTGAAAAGTGTCAACAATGTTCCTTTCATCGAGTTTAAACAGTACAGCAAAATGGTACTTACAGAGTGACTCAAACATGATTTAGACCTTGTTTATGAAAAACTGTTTATTTCTCTATTACATAATTGCAACTTGATGAAAAGTGTCAACAATGTTCCTTTCATCGAGTTTAAACAGTACAGCAAAATGGTACTTACAGAGTGACTCAAACATGATTTAGACCTTGTTGATGAAAAACTGTTTATTTCTTTATTACATGATTGCAACTTGCTGCAAAGTGTCAACAGTGTTCCAATCATCTGGATTAAGCAGTACAGCAAAAATGGTACTTATAGAGTGCATCAAACATGATTTAGACCTTGTTTATGAAAAACTGTTTATTTCTGTATTTCATGATTGCAACTTGCTGCAAAGTGTCAACAATGTTCCTTTCATCGAGTTTAAACAGTACAGCAAAATGGTACTTACAGAGTGACTCAAACATGATTTAGACCTTGTTTATAAAAAACGTTTTTTTCTGTATTACATGATTGCGACTTGCTGAAAAGTGTCAACAGTGTTCATATCATCTGGATTAAGCAGTACATCAAAAATTGTACTTACAGAGTGCATCAAACATGATTTAGACCTTGTTTATGAAAAACTGTTTATTTCTTTATTCCATGATTGCAACTTGCTGAAAGTGTCAACAATGTTCCTTTCATCGAGTTTAAACAGTACAGCAAAATGGTACTTACAGAGTGACTCAAACATGATTTAGACCTTGTTGATGAAAAACTGTTTATTTCTTTATTACATGATTGCAACTTGCTGCAAAGTGTCAACAGTGTTCCAATCATCTGGATTAAGCAGTACAGCAAAAATGGTACTTATAGAGTGCATCAAACATGATTTAGACCTTGTTTATGAAAAACTGTTTATTTCTGTATTTCATGATTGCAACTTGCTGCAAAGTGTCAACAATGTTCCTTTCATCGAGTTTAAACAGTACAGCAAAATGGTACTTACAGAGTGACTCAAACATGATTTAGACCTTGTTTATGAAAAACAGTTTATTTCTGTATTACATGATTGCAACTTGCTGAAAAGTGTCAACAGTGTTCATATCATCTGGATTAAGCAGTACATCAAAAATTGTACTTACAGAGTGCATCAAACATGATTTAGACCTTGTTTATGAAAAACTGTTTATTTCTGTATTCCATGATTGCAACTTGCTGAAAAGTGTCAACAATGTTCCTTTCATCGAGTTTAAACAGTACAGCAAAATGGTACTTACAGAGTGACTCAAACATGATTTAGACCTTGTTTATAAAAAAAGTTTTTTTCTGTATTACATGATTGCAACTTGCTGAAAAGTGTCAACAGTGTTCATATCATCTGGATTAAGCAGTACATCAAAAATTGTACTTACAGAGTGCATCAAACATGATTTAGACCTTGTTTATGAAAAACTGTTTATTTCTTTATTCCATGATTGCAACTTGCTGAAAAGTGTCAACAATGTTCCTTTCATCGAGTTTAAACAGTACAGCAAAATGGTACTTACAGAGTGACTCAAACATGATTTAGACCTTGTTTATGAAAAACAGTTTATTTCTGTATTACATGATTGCAACTTGCTGAAAAGTGTCAACAGTGTTCATATCATCTGGATTAAGCAGTACATCAAAAATTGTACTTACAGAGTGCATCAAACATGATTTAGACCTTGTTTATGAAAAACTGTTTATTTCTGTATTCCATGATTGCAACTTGCTGAAAAGTGTCAACAATGTTCCTTTCATCGAGTTTAAACAGTACAGCAAAATGGTACTTACAGAGTGACTCAAACATGATTTAGACCTTGTTTATGAAAAACTGTTTATTTCTGTATTACATAATTGCAACTTGATGAAAAGTGTCAACAATGTTCCTTTCATCGAGTTTAAACATTACAGCAAATGGTACTAACAGAGTGCATCAAACATGATTTAGACCTTGTTTATGAAAAACTGTTTATTTCTTTATTCCATGATTGCAACTTGCTGAAAAGTGTCAACAATGTTCCTTTCATCGAGTTTAAACAGTACAGCAAAATGGTACTTACAGAGTGACTCAAACATGATTTAGACCTTGTTTATGAAAAACTGTTTATTTCTTTATTACATGATTGCAACTTGCTGCAAAGTGTCAAATGTGTTCCAATCATCTGGATTAAGCAGTACAGCAAAAATGGTACTTATAGAGTGCATCAAACATGATTTAGACCTTGTTTATGAAAAACTGTTTATTTCTGTATTTCATGATTGCAACTTGCTGCAAAGTGTCAACAATGTTCCTTTCATCGAGTTTAAACAGTACAGCAAAATGGTACTTACAGAGTGACTCAAACATGATTTAGACCTTGTTTATAAAAAACGTTTTTTTCTGTATTACATGATTGCGACTTGCTGAAAAGTGTCAACAGTGTTCATATCATCTGGATTAAGCAGTACATCAAAAATTGTACTTACAGAGTGCATCAAACATGATTTAGACCTTGTTTATGAAAAACTGTTTATTTCTTTATTCCATGATTGCAACTTGCTGAAAAGTGTCAACAATGTTCCTTTCATCGAGTTTAAACAGTACAGCAAAATGGTACTTACAGAGTGACTCAAACATGATTTAGACCTTGTTGATGAAAAACTGTTTATTTCTTTATTACATGATTGCAACTTGCTGCAAAGTGTCAACAGTGTTCCAATCATCTGGATTAAGCAGTACAGCAAAAATGGTACTTATAGAGTGCATCAAACATGATTTAGACCTTGTTTATGAAAAACTGTTTATTTCTGTATTTCATGATTGCAACTTGCTGCAAAGTGTCAACAATGTTCCTTTCATCGAGTTTAAACAGTACAGCAAAATGGTACTTACAGAGTGACTCAAACATGATTTAGACCTTGTTTATGAAAAACAGTTTATTTCTGTATTACATGATTGCAACTTGCTGAAAAGTGTCAACAGTGTTCATATCATCTGGATTAAGCAGTACATCAAAAATTGTACTTACAGAGTGCATCAAACATGATTTAGACCTTGTTTATGAAAAACTGTTTATTTCTGTATTCCATGATTGCAACTTGCTGAAAAGTGTCAACAATGTTCCTTTCATCGAGTTTAAACAGTACAGCAAAATGGTACTTACAGAGTGACTCAAACATGATTTAGACCTTGTTTATGAAAAACTGTTTATTTCTTTATTCCATGATTGCAACTTGCTGAAAAGTGTCAACAATGTTCCTTTCATCGAGTTTAAACAGTACAGCAAAATGGTACTTACAGAGTGACTCAAACATGATTTGGACCTTGTTGATGAAAAACTGTTTATTTCTTTATTACATGATTGCAACTTGCTGCAAAGTGTCAACAGTGTTCCAATCATCTGGATTAAGCAGTACAGCAAAAATGGTACTTATAGAGTGCATCAAACATGATTTAGACCTTGTTTATGAAAAACTGTTTATTTCTGTATTTCATGATTGCAACTTGCTGCAAAGTGTCAACAATGTTCCTTTCATCGAGTTTAAACAGTACAGCAAAATGGTACTTACAGAGTGACTCAAACATGATTTAGACCTTGTTTATAAAAAACGTTTTTTTCTGTATTACATGATTGCAACTTGCTGAAAAGTGTCAACAGTGTTCATATCATCTGGATTAAGCAGTACATCAAAAATTGTACTTACAGAGTGCATCAAACATGATTTAGACCTTGTTTATGAAAAACTGTTTATTTCTTTATTCCATGATTGCAACTTGCTGAAAAGTGTCAACAATGTTCCTTTCATCGAGTTTAAACAGTACAGCAAAATGGTACTTACAGAGTGACTCAAACATGATTTAGACCTTGTTTATGAAAAACAGTTTATTTCTGTATTACATGATTGCAACTTGCTGAAAAGTGTCAACAGTGTTCATATCATCTGGATTAAGCAGTACATCAAAAATTGTACTTACAGAGTGCATCAAACATGATTTAGACCTTGTTTATGAAAAACTGTTTATTTCTGTATTCCATGATTGCAACTTGCTGAAAAGTGTCAACAATGTTCCTTTCATCGAGTTTAAACAGTACAGCAAAATGGTACTTACAGAGTGACTCAAACATGATTTAGACCTTGTTGATGAAAAACTGTTTATTTCTTTATTACATGATTGCAACTTGCTGCAAAGTGTCAACAGTGTTCCAATCATCTGGATTAAGCAGTACAGCAAAAATGGTACTTATAGAGTGCATCAAACATGATTTAGACCTTGTTTATGAAAAACTGTTTATTTCTGTATTTCATGATTGCAACTTGCTGCAAAGTGTCAACAATGTTCCTTTCATCGAGTTTAAACAGTACAGCAAAATGGTACTTACAGAGTGACTCAAACATGATTTAGACCTTGTTTATAAAAAAAGTTTTTTTCTGTATTACATGATTGCAACTTGCTGAAAAGTGTCAACAGTGTTCATATCATCTGGATTAAGCAGTACATCAAAAATTGTACTTACAGAGTGCATCAAACATGATTTAGACCTTGTTTATGAAAAACTGTTTATTTCTTTATTCCATGATTGCAACTTGCTGAAAAGTGTCAACAATGTTCCTTTCATCGAGTTTAAACAGTACAGCAAAATGGTACTTACAGAGTGACTCAAACATGATTTAGACCTTGTTTATGAAAAACAGTTTATTTCTGTATTACATGATTGCAACTTGCTGAAAAGTGTCAACAGTGTTCATATCATCTGGATTAAGCAGTACATCAAAAATTGTACTTACAGAGTGCATCAAACATGATTTAGACCTTGTTTATGAAAAACTGTTTATTTCTGTATTCCATGATTGCAACTTGCTGAAAAGTGTCAACAATGTTCCTTTCATCGAGTTTAAACAGTACAGCAAAATGGTACTTACAGAGTGACTCAAACATGATTTAGACCTTGTTTATGAAAAACTGTTTATTTCTGTATTACATAATTGCAACTTGATGAAAAGTGTCAACAATGTTCCTTTCATCGAGTTTAAACATTACAGCAAATGGTACTAACAGAGTGCATCAAACATGATTTAGACCTTGTTTATGAAAAACTGTTTATTTCTTTATTCCATGATTGCAACTTGCTGAAAAGTGTCAACAATGTTCCTTTCATCGAGTTTAAACAGTACAGCAAAATGGTACTTACAGAGTGACTCAAACATGATTTAGACCTTGTTTATGAAAAACTGTTTATTTCTTTATTACATGATTGCAACTTGCTGCAAAGTGTCAAATGTGTTCCAATCATCTGGATTAAGCAGTACAGCAAAAATGGTACTTATAGAGTGCATCAAACATGATTTAGACCTTGTTTATGAAAAACTGTTTATTTCTGTATTTCATGATTGCAACTTGCTGAAAAGTGTCAACAATGTTCCTTTCATCGAGTTTAAACAGTACAGCAAAATGGTACTTACAGAGTGACTCAAACATGATTTAGACCTTGTTTATAAAAAACGTTTTTTTCTGTATTACATGATTGCAACTTGCTGAAAAGTGTCAACAGTGTTCATATCATCTGGATTAAGCAGTACATCAAAAATTGTACTTACAGAGTGCATCAAACATGATTTAGACCTTGTTTATGAAAAACTGTTTATTTCTTTATTCCATGATTGCAACTTGCTGAAAAGTGTCAACAATGTTCCTTTCATCGAGTTTAAACAGTACAGCAAAATGGTACTTACAGAGTGACTCAAACATGATTTAGACCTTGTTTATGAAAAACAGTTTATTTCTGTATTACATGATTGCAACTTGCTGAAAAGTGTCAACAGTGTTCATATCATCTGGATTAAGCAGTACATCAAAAATTGTACTTACAGAGTGCATCAAACATGATTTAGACCTTGTTTATGAAAAACTGTTTATTTCTGTATTTCATGATTGCAACTTGCAGAAAAGTGTCAACATTGTTCCTTTCATCGAGTTTAAACAGTACAGCAAAATGGTACTTACAGAGTGACTCAAACAAGATTTAGACCTTGTTTATGAAAAACGGTTTATTTCTGTATTTCATGATTGCAACTTGCTGAAAAGTGTCAGCAATGTTCCTTTCATCGAGTTTAAACAGTACAGCAAAATGGTACTTACAGAGTGACTCAAACAAGATTTAGACCTTGTTTATGAAAAACTGTTTATTTTTTGTATTTCATGATTGCAACTTGCTGAAAAGTGTCAGCAATGTTCCTTTCATCGAGTTTAAACAGTACAGCAAAATGGTACTTACAGAGTGACTCAAACATGATTTAGACCTTGTTTATGAAAAACTGTTTATTTCTGTATTACATAATTGCAACTTGATGAAAAGTGTCAACAATGTTCCTTTCATCGAGTTTAAACATTACAGCAAATGGTACTAACAGAGTGCATCAAACATGATTTAGACCTTGTTTATGAAAAACTGTTTATTTCTTTATTCCATGATTGCAACTTGCTGAAAAGTGTCAACAATGTTCCTTTCATCGAGTTTAAACAGTACAGCAAAATGGTACTTACAGAGTGACTCAAACATGATTTAGACCTTGTTTATGAAAAACTGTTTATTTCTTTATTACATGATTGCAACTTGCTGCAAAGTGTCAAATGTGTTCCAATCATCTGGATTAAGCAGTACAGCAAAAATGGTACTTATAGAGTGCATCAAACATGATTTAGACCTTGTTTATGAAAAACTGTTTATTTCTGTATTTCATGATTGCAACTTGCTGAAAAGTGTCAACAATGTTCCTTTCATCGAGTTTAAACAGTACAGCAAAATGGTACTTACAGAGTGACTCAAACATGATTTAGACCTTGTTTATAAAAAACGTTTTTTTCTGTATTACATGATTGCAACTTGCTGAAAAGTGTCAACAGTGTTCATATCATCTGGATTAAGCAGTACATCAAAAATTGTACTTACAGAGTGCATCAAACATGATTTAGACCTTGTTTATGAAAAACTGTTTATTTCTTTATTCCATGATTGCAACTTGCTGAAAAGTGTCAACAATGTTCCTTTCATCGAGTTTAAACAGTACAGCAAAATGGTACTTACAGAGTGACTCAAACATGATTTAGACCTTGTTTATGAAAAACAGTTTATTTCTGTATTACATGATTGCAACTTGCTGAAAAGTGTCAACAGTGTTCATATCATCTGGATTAAGCAGTACATCAAAAATTGTACTTACAGAGTGCATCAAACATGATTTAGACCTTGTTTATGAAAAACTGTTTATTTCTGTATTTCATGATTGCAACTTGCAGAAAAGTGTCAACATTGTTCCTTTCATCGAGTTTAAACAGTACAGCAAAATGGTACTTACAGAGTGACTCAAACAAGATTTAGACCTTGTTTATGAAAAACGGTTTATTTCTGTATTTCATGATTGCAACTTGCTGAAAAGTGTCAGCAATGTTCCTTTCATCGAGTTTAAACAGTACAGCAAAATGGTACTTACAGAGTGACTCAAACAAGATTTAGACCTTGTTTATGAAAAACTGTTTATTTTTTGTATTTCATGATTGCAACTTGCTGAAAAGTGTCAGCAATGTTCCTTTCATCGAGTTTAAACAGTACAGCAAAATGGTACTTACAGAGTGACTCAAACATGATTTAGACCTTGTTGATGAAAAACTGTTTATTTCTTTATTACATGATTGCAACTTGCTGCAAAGTGTCAACAGTGTTCCAATCATCTGGATTAAGCAGTACAGCAAAAATGGTACTTATAGAGTGCATCAAACATGATTTAGACCTTGTTTATGAAAAACTGTTTATTTCTGTATTTCATGATTGCAACTTGCTGCAAAGTGTCAACAATGTTCCTTTCATCGAGTTTAAACAGTACAGCAAAATGGTACTTACAGAGTGACTCAAACATGATTTAGACCTTGTTTATAAAAAACGTTTTTTTCTGTATTACATGATTGCAACTTGCTGAAAAGTGTCAACAGTGTTCCAATCATCTGGATTAAGCAGCACAGCAAAAATGGTACTTACAGAGTGGATGAAACATTATTTAGACCTTGTTTATGAAAACTGTTTATTTCTTTATTACATGATTGCAACTTGCTGAAAAGTGTCAACAATGTTCCTTTCATCGAGTTTAAACAGTACAGCAAAATGGTACTTACAGAGTGCATCAAACATAATTTAGACCTTGTTTATTAGAAAACTGTTTATTTCCTTATTACATGATTGCAACTTGCTGAAAAGTGTCAACATTGTTCCAATCATCTGGATTAAGCAGTACAGCAAAAATTGTACTTACAGAGCGCATCAAACATGATTTAGACCTTGTTTATGAAAAACTGTTTATTTCTGTATTTCATGATTGCAACTTGCTGAAAAGTTTCAACAATGTTCCTTTCATCGAGTTTAAACAGTACAGCAAAATGGTACTGACAGAGTGACTCAAACAAGATTTAGACCTTGTTTATGAAAAACTGTTTATTTCTGTATTTCATGATTGCAACTTGCTGAAAAGTGTCAGCAATGTTCCTTTCATCGAGTTTAAACAGTACAGCAAAATGGTACTTACAGAGTGACTCAAACATGATTTAGACCTTGTTGATGAAAAACTGTTTATTTCTGTATTATATTATTGCAACTTGCTGAAAAGTGTCAGCAATGTTCCTTTCATCGAGTTTAAACAGTACAGCAAAATGGTACTTACAGAGTGCATCAAACATAATTTAGACCTTGTTTATTAGAAAACTGTTTATTTCCTTATTACATGATTGCAACTTGCTGAAAAGTGTCAACATTGTTCCAATCATCTGGATTAAGCAGTACAGCAAAAATTGTACTTACAGAGCGCATCAAACATGATTTAGACCTTGTTTATGAAAAACTGTTTATTTCTGTATTTCATGATTGCAACTTGCTGAAAAGTTTCAACAATGTTCCTTTCATCTGGATTAAGCAGTACAGCAAAAATGGTATTTACAGAGTGCATCAAACATGATTTAGACCTTGTTTATGAAAAACTGTTTATTTCTGTATTTCATGATTGCAACTTGCAGAAAAGTGTCAACATTGTTCCTTTCATCGAGTTTAAACAGTACAGCAAAATGGTACTTACAGAGTGACTCAAACAAGATTTAGACCTTGTTTATGAAAAACTGTTTATTTCTGTATTCCATGATTGCAACTTGCTGAAAAGTGTCAGAAATGTTCCTTTCATCGAGTTTAAACAGTACAGCAAAATGGTACTTACAGAGTGACTCAAACAAGATTTAGACCTTGTTTATGAAAAACTGTTTATTTCTGTATTTCATGATTGCAACTTGCTGAAAAGTGTCAGCAATGTTCCTTTCATCGAGTTTAAACAGTACAGCAAAATGGTACTTACAGAGTGACTCAAACATGATTTAGACCTTGTTGATGAAAAACTGTTTATTTCTGTATTATATTATTGCAACTTGCTGAAAAGTGTCAGCAATGTTCCTTTCATCGAGTTTAAACAGTACAGCAAAATGGTACTTACAGAGTGCATCAAACATAATTTAGACCTTGTTTATTAGAAAACTGTTTATTTCCTTATTACATGATTGCAACTTGCTGAAAAGTGTCAACATTGTTCCAATCATCTGGATTAAGCAGTACAGCAAAAATTGTACTTACAGAGCGCATCAAACATGATTTAGACCTTGTTTATGAAAAACTGTTTATTTCTGTATTTCATGATTGCAACTTGCTGAAAAGTTTCAACAATGTTCCTTTCATCTGGATTAAGCAGTACAGCAAAAATGGTATTTACAGAGTGCATCAAACATGATTTAGACCTTGTTTATGAAAAACTGTTTATTTCTGTATTTCATGATTGCAACTTGCAGAAAAGTGTCAACATTGTTCCTTTCATCGAGTTTAAACAGTACAGCAAAATGGTACTTACAGAGTGACTCAAACAAGATTTAGACCTTGTTTATGAAAAACTGTTTATTTCTGTATTCCATGATTGCAACTTGCTGAAAAGTGTCAGAAATGTTCCTTTCATCGAGTTTAAACAGTACAGCAAAATGGTACTTACAGAGTGACTCAAACAAGATTTAGACCTTGTTTATGAAAAACTGTTTATTTCTGTATTTCATGATTGCAACTTGCTGAAAAGTGTCAGCAATGTTCCTTTCATCGAGTTTAAACAGTACAGCAAAATGGTACTTACAGAGTGACTCAAACATGATTTAGACCTTGTTGATGAAAAACTGTTTATTTCTGTATTATATTATTGCAACTTGCTGAAAAGTGTCAGCAATGTTCCTTTCATCGAGTTTAAACAGTACAGCAAAATGGTACTTACAGAGTGCATCAAACATAATTTAGACCTTGTTTATTAGAAAACTGTTTATTTCCTTATTACATGATTGCAACTTGCTGAAAAGTGTCAACATTGTTCCAATCATCTGGATTAAGCAGTACAGCAAAAATTGTACTTACAGAGCGCATCAAACATGATTTAGACCTTGTTTATGAAAAACTGTTTATTTCTGTATTTCATGATTGCAACTTGCTGAAAAGTTTCAACAATGTTCCTTTCATCTGGATTAAGCAGTACAGCAAAAATGGTATTTACAGAGTGCATCAAACATGATTTAGACCTTGTTTATGAAAAACTGTTTATTTCTGTATTTCATGATTGCAACTTGCAGAAAAGTGTCAACATTGTTCCTTTCATCGAGTTTAAACAGTACAGCAAAATGGTACTTATAGAGTGACTCAAACAAGATTTAGACCTTGTTTATGAAAAACTGTTTATTTCTGTATTCCATGATTGCAACTTGCTGAAAAGTGTCAGAAATGTTCCTTTCATCGAGTTTAAACAGTACAGCAAAATGGTACTTACAGAGTGACTCAAACAAGATTTAGACCTTGTTTATGAAAAACTGTTTATTTCTGTATTTCATGATTGCAACTTGCTGAAAAGTGTCAGCAATGTTCCTTTCATCGAGTTTAAACAGTACAGCAAAATGGTACTTACAGAGTGACTCAAACATGATTTAGACCTTGTTGATGAAAAACTGTTTATTACTGTATTATATGATTGCAACTTGCTGCAAAGTGTCAACAGTGTTGCAATCATCTGGATTAAGCAGTACAGCAAAAATGGTACTTACAGAGTGACTCAAACATGATCTAGACCTTGTTTATGAAAAACAGTTTATTTCTGTATTACATGATTGCAACTTGCTGAAAAGTGTCAACAGTGTTCATATCATCTGGATTAAGCAGTACATCAAAAATTGTACTTACAGAGTGCATCAAACATGATTTAGACCTTGTTTATGAAAACTGTTTATTTCTTTATTCCATGATTGCAACTTGCTGAAAAGTGTCAACAATGTTCCTTTCATCGAGTTTAAACAGTACAGCAAAATGGTACTTACAGAGTGACTCAAACATGATTTGGACCTTGTTGATGAAAAACTGTTTATTTCTTTATTACATGATTGCAACTTGCTGCAAAGTGTCAACAGTGTTCCAATCATCTGGATTAAGCAGTACAGCAAAAATGGTACTTATAGAGTGCATCAAACATGATTTAGACCTTGTTTATGAAAAACTGTTTATTTCTGTATTTCATGATTGCAACTTGCTGCAAAGTGTCAACAATGTTCCTTTCATCGAGTTTAAACAGTACAGCAAAATGGTACTTACAGAGTGACTCAAACATGATTTAGACCTTGTTTATAAAAAACGTTTTTTTCTGTATTACATGATTGCAACTTGCTGAAAAGTGTCAACAGTGTTCATATCATCTGGATTAAGCAGTACATCAAAAATTGTACTTACAGAGTGCATCAAACATGATTTAGACCTTGTTTATGAAAAACTGTTTATTTCTTTATTCCATGATTGCAACTTGCTGAAAAGTGTCAACAATGTTCCTTTCATCGAGTTTAAACAGTACAGCAAAATGGTACTTACAGAGTGACTCAAACATGATTTAGACCTTGTTTATGAAAAACAGTTTATTTCTGTATTACATGATTGCAACTTGCTGAAAAGTGTCAACAGTGTTCATATCATCTGGATTAAGCAGTACATCAAAAATTGTACTTACAGAGTGCATCAAACATGATTTAGACCTTGTTTATGAAAAACTGTTTATTTCTGTATTCCATGATTGCAACTTGCTGAAAAGTGTCAACAATGTTCCTTTCATCGAGTTTAAACAGTACAGCAAAATGGTACTTACAGAGTGACTCAAACATGATTTAGACCTTGTTGATGAAAAACTGTTTATTTCTTTATTACATGATTGCAACTTGCTGCAAAGTGTCAACAGTGTTCCAATCATCTGGATTAAGCAGTACAGCAAAAATGGTACTTATAGAGTGCATCAAACATGATTTAGACCTTGTTTATGAAAAACTGTTTATTTCTGTATTTCATGATTGCAACTTGCTGCAAAGTGTCAACAATGTTCCTTTCATCGAGTTTAAACAGTACAGCAAAATGGTACTTACAGAGTGACTCAAACATGATTTAGACCTTGTTTATAAAAAAAGTTTTTTTCTGTATTACATGATTGCAACTTGCTGAAAAGTGTCAACAGTGTTCATATCATCTGGATTAAGCAGTACATCAAAAATTGTACTTACAGAGTGCATCAAACATGATTTAGACCTTGTTTATGAAAAACTGTTTATTTCTTTATTCCATGATTGCAACTTGCTGAAAAGTGTCAACAATGTTCCTTTCATCGAGTTTAAACAGTACAGCAAAATGGTACTTACAGAGTGACTCAAACATGATTTAGACCTTGTTTATGAAAAACAGTTTATTTCTGTATTACATGATTGCAACTTGCTGAAAAGTGTCAACAGTGTTCATATCATCTGGATTAAGCAGTACATCAAAAATTGTACTTACAGAGTGCATCAAACATGATTTAGACCTTGTTTATGAAAAACTGTTTATTTCTGTATTCCATGATTGCAACTTGCTGAAAAGTGTCAACAATGTTCCTTTCATCGAGTTTAAACAGTACAGCAAAATGGTACTTACAGAGTGACTCAAACATGATTTAGACCTTGTTTATGAAAAACTGTTTATTTCTGTATTACATAATTGCAACTTGATGAAAAGTGTCAACAATGTTCCTTTCATCGAGTTTAAACATTACAGCAAATGGTACTAACAGAGTGCATCAAACATGATTTAGACCTTGTTTATGAAAAACTGTTTATTTCTTTATTCCATGATTGCAACTTGCTGAAAAGTGTCAACAATGTTCCTTTCATCGAGTTTAAACAGTACAGCAAAATGGTACTTACAGAGTGACTCAAACATGATTTAGACCTTGTTTATGAAAAACTGTTTATTTCTTTATTACATGATTGCAACTTGCTGCAAAGTGTCAAATGTGTTCCAATCATCTGGATTAAGCAGTACAGCAAAAATGGTACTTATAGAGTGCATCAAACATGATTTAGACCTTGTTTATGAAAAACTGTTTATTTCTGTATTTCATGATTGCAACTTGCTGAAAAGTGTCAACAATGTTCCTTTCATCGAGTTTAAACAGTACAGCAAAATGGTACTTACAGAGTGACTCAAACATGATTTAGACCTTGTTTATAAAAAACGTTTTTTTCTGTATTACATGATTGCAACTTGCTGAAAAGTGTCAACAGTGTTCATATCATCTGGATTAAGCAGTACATCAAAAATTGTACTTACAGAGTGCATCAAACATGATTTAGACCTTGTTTATGAAAAACTGTTTATTTCTTTATTCCATGATTGCAACTTGCTGAAAAGTGTCAACAATGTTCCTTTCATCGAGTTTAAACAGTACAGCAAAATGGTACTTACAGAGTGACTCAAACATGATTTAGACCTTGTTTATGAAAAACAGTTTATTTCTGTATTACATGATTGCAACTTGCTGAAAAGTGTCAACAGTGTTCATATCATCTGGATTAAGCAGTACATCAAAAATTGTACTTACAGAGTGCATCAAACATGATTTAGACCTTGTTTATGAAAAACTGTTTATTTCTGTATTTCATGATTGCAACTTGCAGAAAAGTGTCAACATTGTTCCTTTCATCGAGTTTAAACAGTACAGCAAAATGGTACTTACAGAGTGACTCAAACAAGATTTAGACCTTGTTTATGAAAAACGGTTTATTTCTGTATTTCATGATTGCAACTTGCTGAAAAGTGTCAGCAATGTTCCTTTCATCGAGTTTAAACAGTACAGCAAAATGGTACTTACAGAGTGACTCAAACAAGATTTAGACCTTGTTTATGAAAAACTGTTTATTTTTTGTATTTCATGATTGCAACTTGCTGAAAAGTGTCAGCAATGTTCCTTTCATCGAGTTTAAACAGTACAGCAAAATGGTACTTACAGAGTGACTCAAACATGATTTAGACCTTGTTTATGAAAAACTGTTTATTTCTGTATTACATAATTGCAACTTGATGAAAAGTGTCAACAATGTTCCTTTCATCGAGTTTAAACATTACAGCAAATGGTACTAACAGAGTGCATCAAACATGATTTAGACCTTGTTTATGAAAAACTGTTTATTTCTTTATTCCATGATTGCAACTTGCTGAAAAGTGTCAACAATGTTCCTTTCATCGAGTTTAAACAGTACAGCAAAATGGTACTTACAGAGTGACTCAAACATGATTTAGACCTTGTTTATGAAAAACTGTTTATTTCTTTATTACATGATTGCAACTTGCTGCAAAGTGTCAAATGTGTTCCAATCATCTGGATTAAGCAGTACAGCAAAAATGGTACTTATAGAGTGCATCAAACATGATTTAGACCTTGTTTATGAAAAACTGTTTATTTCTGTATTTCATGATTGCAACTTGCTGAAAAGTGTCAACAATGTTCCTTTCATCGAGTTTAAACAGTACAGCAAAATGGTACTTACAGAGTGACTCAAACATGATTTAGACCTTGTTTATAAAAAACGTTTTTTTCTGTATTACATGATTGCAACTTGCTGAAAAGTGTCAACAGTGTTCATATCATCTGGATTAAGCAGTACATCAAAAATTGTACTTACAGAGTGCATCAAACATGATTTAGACCTTGTTTATGAAAAACTGTTTATTTCTTTATTCCATGATTGCAACTTGCTGAAAAGTGTCAACAATGTTCCTTTCATCGAGTTTAAACAGTACAGCAAAATGGTACTTACAGAGTGACTCAAACATGATTTAGACCTTGTTTATGAAAAACAGTTTATTTCTGTATTACATGATTGCAACTTGCTGAAAAGTGTCAACAGTGTTCATATCATCTGGATTAAGCAGTACATCAAAAATTGTACTTACAGAGTGCATCAAACATGATTTAGACCTTGTTTATGAAAAACTGTTTATTTCTGTATTTCATGATTGCAACTTGCAGAAAAGTGTCAACATTGTTCCTTTCATCGAGTTTAAACAGTACAGCAAAATGGTACTTACAGAGTGACTCAAACAAGATTTAGACCTTGTTTATGAAAAACGGTTTATTTCTGTATTTCATGATTGCAACTTGCTGAAAAGTGTCAGCAATGTTCCTTTCATCGAGTTTAAACAGTACAGCAAAATGGTACTTACAGAGTGACTCAAACAAGATTTAGACCTTGTTTATGAAAAACTGTTTATTTTTTGTATTTCATGATTGCAACTTGCTGAAAAGTGTCAGCAATGTTCCTTTCATCGAGTTTAAACAGTACAGCAAAATGGTACTTACAGAGTGACTCAAACATGATTTAGACCTTGTTGATGAAAAACTGTTTATTTCTTTATTACATGATTGCAACTTGCTGCAAAGTGTCAACAGTGTTCCAATCATCTGGATTAAGCAGTACAGCAAAAATGGTACTTATAGAGTGCATCAAACATGATTTAGACCTTGTTTATGAAAAACTGTTTATTTCTGTATTTCATGATTGCAACTTGCTGCAAAGTGTCAACAATGTTCCTTTCATCGAGTTTAAACAGTACAGCAAAATGGTACTTACAGAGTGACTCAAACATGATTTAGACCTTGTTTATAAAAAACGTTTTTTTCTGTATTACATGATTGCAACTTGCTGAAAAGTGTCAACAGTGTTCCAATCATCTGGATTAAGCAGCACAGCAAAAATGGTACTTACAGAGTGGATGAAACATTATTTAGACCTTGTTTATGAAAACTGTTTATTTCTTTATTACATGATTGCAACTTGCTGAAAAGTGTCAACAATGTTCCTTTCATCGAGTTTAAACAGTACAGCAAAATGGTACTTACAGAGTGCATCAAACATAATTTAGACCTTGTTTATTAGAAAACTGTTTATTTCCTTATTACATGATTGCAACTTGCTGAAAAGTGTCAACATTGTTCCAATCATCTGGATTAAGCAGTACAGCAAAAATTGTACTTACAGAGCGCATCAAACATGATTTAGACCTTGTTTATGAAAAACTGTTTATTTCTGTATTTCATGATTGCAACTTGCTGAAAAGTTTCAACAATGTTCCTTTCATCGAGTTTAAACAGTACAGCAAAATGGTACTGACAGAGTGACTCAAACAAGATTTAGACCTTGTTTATGAAAAACTGTTTATTTCTGTATTTCATGATTGCAACTTGCTGAAAAGTGTCAGCAATGTTCCTTTCATCGAGTTTAAACAGTACAGCAAAATGGTACTTACAGAGTGACTCAAACATGATTTAGACCTTGTTGATGAAAAACTGTTTATTTCTGTATTATATTATTGCAACTTGCTGAAAAGTGTCAGCAATGTTCCTTTCATCGAGTTTAAACAGTACAGCAAAATGGTACTTACAGAGTGCATCAAACATAATTTAGACCTTGTTTATTAGAAAACTGTTTATTTCCTTATTACATGATTGCAACTTGCTGAAAAGTGTCAACATTGTTCCAATCATCTGGATTAAGCAGTACAGCAAAAATTGTACTTACAGAGCGCATCAAACATGATTTAGACCTTGTTTATGAAAAACTGTTTATTTCTGTATTTCATGATTGCAACTTGCTGAAAAGTTTCAACAATGTTCCTTTCATCTGGATTAAGCAGTACAGCAAAAATGGTATTTACAGAGTGCATCAAACATGATTTAGACCTTGTTTATGAAAAACTGTTTATTTCTGTATTTCATGATTGCAACTTGCAGAAAAGTGTCAACATTGTTCCTTTCATCGAGTTTAAACAGTACAGCAAAATGGTACTTACAGAGTGACTCAAACAAGATTTAGACCTTGTTTATGAAAAACTGTTTATTTCTGTATTCCATGATTGCAACTTGCTGAAAAGTGTCAGAAATGTTCCTTTCATCGAGTTTAAACAGTACAGCAAAATGGTACTTACAGAGTGACTCAAACAAGATTTAGACCTTGTTTATGAAAAACTGTTTATTTCTGTATTTCATGATTGCAACTTGCTGAAAAGTGTCAGCAATGTTCCTTTCATCGAGTTTAAACAGTACAGCAAAATGGTACTTACAGAGTGACTCAAACATGATTTAGACCTTGTTGATGAAAAACTGTTTATTTCTGTATTATATTATTGCAACTTGCTGAAAAGTGTCAGCAATGTTCCTTTCATCGAGTTTAAACAGTACAGCAAAATGGTACTTACAGAGTGCATCAAACATAATTTAGACCTTGTTTATTAGAAAACTGTTTATTTCCTTATTACATGATTGCAACTTGCTGAAAAGTGTCAACATTGTTCCAATCATCTGGATTAAGCAGTACAGCAAAAATTGTACTTACAGAGCGCATCAAACATGATTTAGACCTTGTTTATGAAAAACTGTTTATTTCTGTATTTCATGATTGCAACTTGCTGAAAAGTTTCAACAATGTTCCTTTCATCTGGATTAAGCAGTACAGCAAAAATGGTATTTACAGAGTGCATCAAACATGATTTAGACCTTGTTTATGAAAAACTGTTTATTTCTGTATTTCATGATTGCAACTTGCAGAAAAGTGTCAACATTGTTCCTTTCATCGAGTTTAAACAGTACAGCAAAATGGTACTTACAGAGTGACTCAAACAAGATTTAGACCTTGTTTATGAAAAACTGTTTATTTCTGTATTCCATGATTGCAACTTGCTGAAAAGTGTCAGAAATGTTCCTTTCATCGAGTTTAAACAGTACAGCAAAATGGTACTTACAGAGTGACTCAAACAAGATTTAGACCTTGTTTATGAAAAACTGTTTATTTCTGTATTTCATGATTGCAACTTGCTGAAAAGTGTCAGCAATGTTCCTTTCATCGAGTTTAAACAGTACAGCAAAATGGTACTTACAGAGTGACTCAAACATGATTTAGACCTTGTTGATGAAAAACTGTTTATTTCTGTATTATATTATTGCAACTTGCTGAAAAGTGTCAGCAATGTTCCTTTCATCGAGTTTAAACAGTACAGCAAAATGGTACTTACAGAGTGCATCAAACATAATTTAGACCTTGTTTATTAGAAAACTGTTTATTTCCTTATTACATGATTGCAACTTGCTGAAAAGTGTCAACATTGTTCCAATCATCTGGATTAAGCAGTACAGCAAAAATTGTACTTACAGAGCGCATCAAACATGATTTAGACCTTGTTTATGAAAAACTGTTTATTTCTGTATTTCATGATTGCAACTTGCTGAAAAGTTTCAACAATGTTCCTTTCATCTGGATTAAGCAGTACAGCAAAAATGGTATTTACAGAGTGCATCAAACATGATTTAGACCTTGTTTATGAAAAACTGTTTATTTCTGTATTTCATGATTGCAACTTGCAGAAAAGTGTCAACATTGTTCCTTTCATCGAGTTTAAACAGTACAGCAAAATGGTACTTATAGAGTGACTCAAACAAGATTTAGACCTTGTTTATGAAAAACTGTTTATTTCTGTATTCCATGATTGCAACTTGCTGAAAAGTGTCAGAAATGTTCCTTTCATCGAGTTTAAACAGTACAGCAAAATGGTACTTACAGAGTGACTCAAACAAGATTTAGACCTTGTTTATGAAAAACTGTTTATTTCTGTATTTCATGATTGCAACTTGCTGAAAAGTGTCAGCAATGTTCCTTTCATCGAGTTTAAACAGTACAGCAAAATGGTACTTACAGAGTGACTCAAACATGATTTAGACCTTGTTGATGAAAAACTGTTTATTACTGTATTATATGATTGCAACTTGCTGCAAAGTGTCAACAGTGTTGCAATCATCTGGATTAAGCAGTACAGCAAAAATGGTACTTACAGAGTGACTCAAACATGATCTAGACCTTGTTTATGAAAAACAGTTTATTTCTGTATTACATGATTGCAACTTGCTGAAAAGTGTCAACAGTGTTCATATCATCTGGATTAAGCAGTACATCAAAAATTGTACTTACAGAGTGCATCAAACATGATTTAGACCTTGTTTATGAAAACTGTTTATTTCTTTATTCCATGATTGCAACTTGCTGAAAAGTGTCAACAATGTTCCTTTCATCGAGTTTAAACAGTACAGCAAAATGGTACTTACAGAGTGACTCAAACAAGATTTAGACCTTGTTTATGAAAAACTGTTTATTTCTGTATTTCATGATTGCAACTTGCTGAAAAGTGTCAGCAATGTTCCTTTCATCGAGTTTAAACAGTACAGCAAAATGGTACTTACAGAGTGACTCAAACATGATTTAGACCTTGTTGATGAAAAACTGTTTATTACTGTATTATATGATTGCAACTTGCTGCAAAGTGTCAACAGTGTTCCAATCATCTGGATTAAGCAGTACAGCAAAAATGGTACTTACAGAGTGACTCAAACATGATCTAGACCTTGTTTATGAAAAACAGTTTATTTCTGTATTACATGATTGCAACTTGCTGAAAAGTGTCAACAGTGTTCATATCATCTGGATTAAGCAGTACATCAAAAATTGTACTTACAGAGTGCATCAAACATGATTTAGACCTTGTTTATGAAAACTGTTTATTTCTTTATTCCATGATTGCAACTTGCTGAAAAGTGTCAACAATGTTCCTTTCATCGAGTTTAAACAGTACAGCAAAATGGTACTTACAGAGTGACTCAAACATGATTTAGACCTTGTTTATGAAAAACTGTTTATTTCTGTATTCCATGATTGCAACTTGCTGAAAAGTGTCAACAATGTTCCTTTCATCGAGTTTAAACAGTACAGCAAAATGGTACTTACAGAGTGACTCAAACATGATTTAGACCTTGTTTATGAAAAACTGTTTATTTCTGTATTACATAATTGCATTTTGATGAAAAGTGTCAACAATGTTCCTTTCATCGAGTTTAAACATTACAGCAAATGGTACTAACAGAGTGCATCAAACATGATTTAGACCTTGTTTATGAAAAACTGTTTATTTCTTTATTCCATGATTGCAACTTGCTGAAAAGTGTCAACAATGTTCCTTTCATCGAGTTTAAACAGTACAGCAAAATGGTACTTACAGAGTGACTCAAACATGATTTAGACCTTGTTTATGAAAAACAGTCTATTTCTGTATTACATAATTGCAACTTGATGAAAAGTGTCAACAATGTTCCTTTCATCGAGTTTAAACATTACAGCAAATGGTACTAACAGAGTGCATCAAACATGATTTAGACCTTGTTTATGAAAAACTGTTTATTTCTTTATTCCATGATTGCAACTTGCTGAAAAGTGTCAACAATGTTCCTTTCATCGAGTTTAAACAGTACAGCAAAATGGTACTTACAGAGTGACTCAAACATGATTTAGACCTTGTTTATGAAAAACCGTCTATTTCTGTATTACATGATTGCAACTTGCTGAAAAGTGTCAACAGTGTTCATATCATCTGGATTAAGCAGTACATCAAAAATTGTACTTACAGAGTGCATCAAACATGATTTAGACCTTGTTTATGAAAACTGTTTATTTCTTTATTCCATGATTGCAACTTGCTGAAAAGTGTCAACAATGTTCCTTTCATCGAGTTTAAACAGTACAGCAAAATGGTACTTACAGAGTGACTCAAACATGATTTAGACCTTGTTTATGAAAAACTGTTTATTTCTGTATTCCATGATTGCAACTTGCTGAAAAGTGTCAACAATGTTCCTTTCATCGAGTTTAAACAGTACAGCAAAATGGTACTTACAGAGTGACTCAAACATGATTTAGACCTTGTTTATGAAAAACTGTTTATTTCTGTATTACATAATTGCAACTTGATGAAAAGTGTCAACAATGTTCCTTTCATCGAGTTTAAACATTACAGCAAATGGTACTAACAGAGTGCATCAAACATGATTTAGACCTTGTTTATGAAAAACTGTTTATTTCTTTATTCCATGATTGCAACTTGCTGAAAAGTGTCAACAATGTTCCTTTCATCGAGTTTAAACAGTACAGCAAAATGGTACTTACAGAGTGACTCAAACATGATTTAGACCTTGTTTATGAAAAACCGTCTATTTCTGTATTACATGATTGCAACTTGCTGAAAAGTGTCAACAGTGTTCATATCATCTGGATTAAGCAGTACATCAAAAATTGTACTTACAGAGTGCATCAAACATGATTTAGACCTTGTTTATGAAAAACTGTTTATTTCTGTATTCCATGATTGCAACTTGCTGAAAAGTGTCAACAATGTTCCTTTCATCGAGTTTAAACAGTACAGCAAAATGGTACTTACAGAGTGACTCAAACATGATTTAGACCTTGTTGATGAAAAACTGTTTATTTCTGTATTCCATGATTGCAACTTGCTGAAAAGTGTCAACAATGTTCCTTTCATCGAGTTTAAACAGTACAGCAAAATGGTACTTACAGAGTGACTCAAACATGATTTAGACCTTGTTGATGAAAAACTGTTTATTTCTGTATTCCATGATTGCAACTTGCTGAAAAGTGTCAACAATGTTCCTTTCATCGAGTTTAAACAGTACAGCAAAATGGTACTTACAGAGTGACTCAAACAAGATTTAGACCTTGTTTATGAAAAACTGTTTATTTCTCTATTTCATGATTGCAACTTGCTGAAAAGTGTCAGCAATGTTCCTTTCATCGAGTTTAAACAGTACAGCAAAATGGTACTTACAGAGTGACTCAAACATGATTTAGACCTTGTTGATGAAAAACTGTTTATTACTGTATTATATGATTGCAACTTGCTGCAAAGTGTCAACAGTGTTCCAATCATCTGGATTAAGCAGTACAGCAAAAATGGTACTTACAGAGTGACTCAAACATGATCTAGACCTTGTTTATGAAAAACAGTTTATTTCTGTATTACATGATTGCAACTTGCTGAAAAGTGTCAACAGTGTTCATATCATCTGGATTAAGCAGTACATCAAAAATTGTACTTACAGAGTGCATCAAACATGATTTAGACCTTGTTTATGAAAACTGTTTATTTCTTTATTCCATGATTGCAACTTGCTGAAAAGTGTCAACAATGTTCCTTTCATCGAGTTTAAACAGTACAGCAAAATGGTACTTACAGAGTGACTCAAACATGATTTAGACCTTGTTTATGAAAAACTGTTTATTTCTGTATTCCATGATTGCAACTTGCTGAAAAGTGTCAACAATGTTCCTTTCATCGAGTTTAAACAGTACAGCAAAATGGTACTTACAGAGTGACTCAAACATGATTTAGACCTTGTTTATGAAAAACAGTCTATTTCTGTATTACATGATTGCAACTTGCTGAAAAGTGTCAACAGTGTTCATATCATCTGGATTAAGCAGTACATCAAAAATTGTACTTACAGAGTGCATCAAACATGATTTAGACCTTGTTTATGAAAAACTGTTTATTTCTGTATTTCATGATTGCAACTTGCAGAAAAGTGTCAACATTGTTCCTTTCATCGAGTTTAAACAGTACAGCAAAATGGTACTTACAGAGTGACTCAAACAAGATTTAGACCTTGTTTATGAAAAACTGTTTATTTCTGTATTCCATGATTGCAACTTGCTGAAAAGTGTCAGAAATGTTCCTTTCATCGAGTTTAAACAGTACAGCAAAATGGTACTTACAGAGTGACTCAAACAAGATTTAGACCTTGTTTATGAAAAACTGTTTATTTCTGTATTTCATGATTGCAACTTGCTGAAAAGTGTCAGCAATGTTCCTTTCATCGAGTTTAAACAGTACAGCAAAATGGTACTTACAGAGTGCATCAAACATAATTTAGACCTTGTTTATTAGAAAACTGTTTATTTCCTTATTACATGATTGCAACTTGCTGAAAAGTGTCAACATTGTTCCAATCATCTGGATTAAGCAGTACAGCAAAAATTGTACTTACAGAGCGCATCAAACATGATTTAGACCTTGTTTATGAAAAACTGTTTATTTCTGTATTTCATGATTGCAACTTGCTGAAAAGTTTCAACAATGTTCCTTTCATCTGGATTAAGCAGTACAGCAAAAATGGTATTTACAGAGTGCATCAAACATGATTTAGACCTTGTTTATGAAAAACTGTTTATTTCTGTATTTCATGATTGCAACTTGCAGAAAAGTGTCAACATTGTTCCTTTCATCGAGTTTAAACAGTACAGCAATATGGTACTTATAGAGTGACTCAAACAAGATTTAGACCTTGTTTATGAAAAACTGTTTATTTCTGTATTCCATGATTGCAACTTGCTGAAAAGTGTCAGAAATGTTCCTTTCATCGAGTTTAAACAGTACAGCAAAATGGTACTTACAGAGTGACTCAAACAAGATTTAGACCTTGTTTATGAAAAACTGTTTATTTCTGTATTTCATGATTGCAACTTGCTGAAAAGTGTCAGCAATGTTCCTTTCATCGAGTTTAAACAGTACAGCAAAATGGTACTTACAGAGTGACTCAAACATGATTTAGACCTTGTTGATGAAAAACTGTTTATTACTGTATTATATGATTGCAACTTGCTGCAAAGTGTCAACAGTGTTCCAATCATCTGGATTAAGCAGTACAGCAAAAATGGTACTTACAGAGTGACTCAAACATGATCTAGACCTTGTTTATGAAAAACAGTTTATTTCTGTATTACATGATTGCAACTTGCTGAAAAGTGTCAACAGTGTTCATATCATCTGGATTAAGCAGTACATCAAAAATTGTACTTACAGAGTGCATCAAACATGATTTAGACCTTGTTTATGAAAACTGTTTATTTCTTTATTCCATGATTGCAACTTGCTGAAAAGTGTCAACAATGTTCCTTTCATCGAGTTTAAACAGTACAGCAAAATGGTACTTACAGAGTGACTCAAACATGATTTAGACCTTGTTTATGAAAAACCGTCTATTTCTGTATTACATGATTGCAACTTGCTGAAAAGTGTCAACAGTGTTCATATCATCTGGATTAAGCAGTACATCAAAAATTGTACTTACAGAGTGCATCAAACATGATTTAGACCTTGTTTATGAAAAACTGTTTATTTCTGTATTCCATGATTGCAACTTGCTGAAAAGTGTCAACAATGTTCCTTTCATCGAGTTTAAACAGTACAGCAAAATGGTACTTACAGAGTGACTCAAACATGATTTAGACCTTGTTGATGAAAAACTGTTTATTTCTGTATTCCATGATTGCAACTTGCTGAAAAGTGTCAACAATGTTCCTTTCATCGAGTTTAAACAGTACAGCAAAATGGTACTTACAGAGTGACTCAAACAAGATTTAGACCTTGTTTATGAAAAACTGTTTATTTCTCTATTTCATGATTGCAACTTGCTGAAAAGTGTCAGCAATGTTCCTTTCATCGAGTTTAAACAGTACAGCAAAATGGTACTTACAGAGTGACTCAAACATGATTTAGACCTTGTTGATGAAAAACTGTTTATTACTGTATTATATGATTGCAACTTGCTGCAAAGTGTCAACAGTGTTCCAATCATCTGGATTAAGCAGTACAGCAAAAATGGTACTTACAGAGTGACTCAAACATGATCTAGACCTTGTTTATGAAAAACAGTTTATTTCTGTATTACATGATTGCAACTTGCTGAAAAGTGTCAACAGTGTTCATATCATCTGGATTAAGCAGTACATCAAAAATTGTACTTACAGAGTGCATCAAACATGATTTAGACCTTGTTTATGAAAACTGTTTATTTCTTTATTCCATGATTGCAACTTGCTGAAAAGTGTCAACAATGTTCCTTTCATCGAGTTTAAACAGTACAGCAAAATGGTACTTACAGAGTGACTCAAACATGATTTAGACCTTGTTTATGAAAAACTGTTTATTTCTGTATTCCATGATTGCAACTTGCTGAAAAGTGTCAACAATGTTCCTTTCATCGAGTTTAAACAGTACAGCAAAATGGTACTTACAGAGTGACTCAAACATGATTTAGACCTTGTTTATGAAAAACAGTCTATTTCTGTATTACATGATTGCAACTTGCTGAAAAGTGTCAACAGTGTTCATATCATCTGGATTAAGCAGTACATCAAAAATTGTACTTACAGAGTGCATCAAACATGATTTATACCTTGTTTATGAAAAACTGTTTATTTCTGTATTCCATGATTGCAACTTGCTGAAAAGTGTCAACAATGTTCCTTTCATCGAGTTTAAACAGTACAGCAAAATGGTACTTACAGAGTGACTCAAACATGATTTAGACCTTGTTTATGAAAAACTGTTTATTTCTGTATTCCATGATTGCAACTTGCTGAAAAGTGTCAACAATGTTCCTTTCATCGAGTTTAAACAGTACAGCAAAATGGTACTTACAGAGTGACTCAAACATGATTTAGACCTTGTTTATGAAAAACAGTCTATTTCTGTATTACATGATTGAAACTTGCTGAAAAGTGTCAACAGTGTTCATATCATCTGGATTAAGCAGTACATCAAAAATTGTACTTACAGAGTGCATCAAACATGATTTAGACCTTGTTTATGAAAAACTGTTTATTTCTGTATTCCATGATTGCAACTTGCTGAAAAGTGTCAACAATGTTCCTTTCATCGAGTTTAAACAGTACAGCAAAATGGTACTTACAGAGTGACTCAAACATGATTTAGACCTTGTTGATGAAAAACTGTTTATTTCTGTATTCCATGATTGCAACTTGCTGAAAAGTGTCAACAATGTTCCTTTCATCGAGTTTAAACAGTACAGCAAAATGGTACTTACAGAGTTACTCAAACAAGATTTAGACCTTGTTTATGAAAAACTGTTTATTTCTGTATTTCATGATTGCAACTTGCTGAAAAGTGTCAGCAATGTTCCTTTCATCGAGTTTAAACAGTACAGCAAAATGGTACTTACAGAGTGACTCAAACATGATTTAGACCTTGTTGATGAAAAACTGTTTATTACTGTATTATATGATTGCAACTTGCTGCAAAGTGTCAACAGTGTTCCAATCATCTGGATTAAGCAGTACAGCAAAAATGGTACTTACAGAGTGACTCAAACATGATCTAGACCTTGTTTATGAAAAACAGTTTATTTCTGTATTACATGATTGCAACTTGCTGAAAAGTGTCAACAGTGTTCATATCATCTGGATTAAGCAGTACATCAAAAATTGTACTTACAGAGTGCATCAAACATGATTTAGACCTTGTTTATGAAAACTGTTTATTTCTTTATTCCATGATTGCAACTTGCTGAAAAGTGTCAACAATGTTCCTTTCATCGAGTTTAAACAGTACAGCAAAATGGTACTTACAGAGTGACTCAAACATGATTTAGACCTTGTTTATGAAAAACTGTTTATTTCTGTATTCCATGATTGCAACTTGCTGAAAAGTGTCAACAATGTTCCTTTCATCGAGTTTAAACAGTACAGCAAAATGGTACTTACAGAGTGACTCAAACATGATTTAGACCTTGTTTATGAAAAACTGTTTATTTCTGTATTACATAATTGCAACTTGATGAAAAGTGTCAACAATGTTCCTTTCATCGAGTTTAAACATTACAGCAAATGGTACTAACAGAGTGCATCAAACATGATTTAGACCTTGTTTATGAAAAACTGTTTATTTCTTTATTCCATGATTGCAACTTGCTGAAAAGTGTCAACAATGTTCCTTTCATCGAGTTTAAACAGTACAGCAAAATGGTACTTACAGAGTGACTCAAACATGATTTAGACCTTGTTTATGAAAAACAGTCTATTTCTGTATTACATGATTGCAACTTGCTGAAAAGTGTCAACAGTGTTCATATCATCTGGATTAAGCAGTACATCAAAAATTGTACTTACAGAGTGCATCAAACATGATTTAGACCTTGTTTATGAAAAACTGTTTATTTCTGTATTCCATGATTGCAACTTGCTGAAAAGTGTCAACAATGTTCCTTTCATCGAGTTTAAACAGTACAGCAAAATGGTACTTACAGAGTGACTCAAACATGATTTAGACCTTGTTGATGAAAAACTGTTTATTTCTTTATTACATGATTGCAACTTGCTGCAAAGTGTCAACAGTGTTCCAATCATCTGGATTAAGCAGTACAGCAAAAATGGTACTTATAGAGTGCATCAAACATGATTTAGACCTTGTTTATGAAAAACTGTTTATTTCTGTATTTCATGATTGCAACTTGCTGCAAAGTGTCAACAATGTTCCTTTCATCGAGTTTAAACAGTACAGCAAAATGGTACTTACAGAGTGACTCAAACATGATTTAGACCTTGTTTATAAAAAACGTTTTTTTCTGTATTACATGATTGCAACTTGCTGAAAAGTGTCAACAGTGTTCATATCATCTGGATTAAGCAGTACATCAAAAATTGTACTTACAGAGTGCATCAAACATGATTTAGACCTTGTTTATGAAAACTGTTTATTTCTTTATTCCATGATTGCAACTTGCTGAAAAGTGTCAACAATGTTCCTTTCATCGAGTTTAAACAGTACAGCAAAATGGTACTTACAGAGTGACTCAAACATGATTTAGACCTTGTTTATGAAAAACTGTTTATTTCTGTATTCCATGATTGCAACTTGCTGAAAAGTGTCAACAATGTTCCTTTCATCGAGTTTAAACAGTACAGCAAAATGGTACTTACAGAGTGACTCAAACATGATTTAGACCTTGTTTATGAAAAACTGTTTATTTCTGTATTACATAATTGCAACTTGATGAAAAGTGTCAACAATGTTCCTTTCATCGAGTTTAAACATTACAGCAAATGGTACTAACAGAGTGCATCAAACATGATTTAGACCTTGTTTATGAAAAACTGTTTATTTCTTTATTCCATGATTGCAACTTGCTGAAAAGTGTCAACAATGTTCCTTTCATCGAGTTTAAACAGTACAGCAAAATGGTACTTACAGAGTGACTCAAACATGATTTAGACCTTGTTTATGAAAAACAGTCTATTTCTGTATTACATGATTGCAACTTGCTGAAAAGTGTCAACAGTGTTCATATCATCTGGATTAAGCAGTACATCAAAAATTGTACTTACAGAGTGCATCAAACATGATTTAGACCTTGTTTATGAAAAACTGTTTATTTCTGTATTCCATGATTGCAACTTGCTGAAAAGTGTCAACAATGTTCCTTTCATCGAGTTTAAACAGTACAGCAAAATGGTACTTACAGAGTGACTCAAACATGATTTAGACCTTGTTGATGAAAAACTGTTTATTTCTTTATTACATGATTGCAACTTGCTGCAAAGTGTCAACAGTGTTCCAATCATCTGGATTAAGCAGTACAGCAAAAATGGTACTTATAGAGTGCATCAAACATGATTTAGACCTTGTTTATGAAAAACTGTTTATTTCTGTATTTCATGATTGCAACTTGCTGCAAAGTGTCAACAATGTTCCTTTCATCGAGTTTAAACAGTACAGCAAAATGGTACTTACAGAGTGACTCAAACATGATTTAGACCTTGTTTATAAAAAACGTTTTTTTCTGTATTACATGATTGCAACTTGCTGAAAAGTGTCAACAGTGTTCATATCATCTGGATTAAGCAGTACATCAAAAATTGTACTTACAGAGTGCATCAAACATGATTTAGACCTTGTTTATGAAAAACTGTTTATTTCTTTATTCCATGATTGCAACTTGCTGAAAAGTGTCAACAATGTTCCTTTCATCGAGTTTAAACAGTACAGCAAAATGGTACTTACAGAGTGACTCAAACATGATTTAGACCTTGTTTATGAAAAACAGTTTATTTCTGTATTACATGATTGCAACTTGCTGAAAAGTGTCAACAGTGTTCATAACATCTGGATTAAGCAGTACATCCAAAATTGTACTTACAGAGTGCATCAAACATGATTTAGACCTTGTTTATGAAAAACTGTTTATTTCTGTATTCCATGATTGCAACTTGCTGAAAAGTGTCAACATTGTTCCTTTCATCGAGTTTAAACAGTACAGCAAAATGGTACTTACAGAGTGACTCAAACATGATTTAGACCTTGTTTATGAAAAACTGTTTATTTCTGTATTACATAATTGCAACTTGATGAAAAGTGTCAACAATGTTCCTTTCATCGAGTTTAAACATTACAGCAAATGGTACTAACAGAGTGCATCAAACATGATTTAGACCTTGTTTATGAAAAACTGTTTATTTCTTTATTCCATGATTGCAACTTGCTGAAAAGTGTCAACAATGTTCCTTTCATCGAGTTTAAACAGTACAGCAAAATGGTACTTACAGAGTGACTCAAACATGATTTAGACCTTGTTTATGAAAAACTGTTTATTTCTGTATTCCATGATTGCAACTTGCTGAAAAGTGTCAACAATGTTCCTTTCATCGAGTTTAAACAGTACAGCAAAATGGTACTTACAGAGTGACTCAAACATGATTTAGACCTTGTTTATGAAAAACTGTTTATTTCTGTATTACATAATTGCAACTTGATGAAAAGTGTCAACAATGTTCCTTTCATCGAGTTTAAACATTACAGCAAATGGTACTAACAGAGTGCATCAAACATGATTTAGACCTTGTTTATGAAAAACTGTTTATTTCTGTATTTCATGATTGCAACTTGCTGCAAAGTGTCAACAATGTTCCTTTCATCGAGTTTAAACAGTACAGCAAAATGGTACTTACAGAGTGACTCAAACATGATTTAGACCTTGTTTATAAAAAACGTTTTTTTCTGTATTACATGATTGCAACTTGCTGAAAAGTGTCAACAGTGTTCATATCATCTGGATTAAGCAGTACATCAAAAATTGTACTTAGAGTGCATCAAACATGATTTAGACCTTGTTTATGAAAAACTGTTTATTTCTTTATTCCATGATTGCAACTTGCTGAAAAGTGTCAACAATGTTCCTTTCATCGAGTTTAAACAGTACAGCAAAATGGTACTTACAGAGTGACTCAAACATGATTTAGACCTTGTTTATGAAAAACAGTTTATTTCTGTATTACATGATTGCAACTTGCTGAAAAGTGTCAACAGTGTTCATATCATCTGGATTAAGCAGTACATCCAAAATTGTACTTACAGAGTGCATCAAACATGATTTAGACCTTGTTTATGAAAAACTGTTTATTTCTGTATTCCATGATTGCAACTTGCTGAAAAGTGTCAACAATGTTCCTTTCATCGAGTTTAAACAGTACAGCAAAATGGTACTTACAGAGTGACTCAAACATGATTTAGACCTTGTTTATGAAAAACTGTTTATTTCTGTATTACATAATTGCAACTTGATGAAAAGTGTCAACAATGTTCCTTTCATCGAGTTTAAACAGTACAGCAAAATGGTACTTACAGAGTGACTCAAACATGATTTAGACCTTGTTTATAAAAAACGTTTTTTTCTGTATTACATGATTGCAACTTGCTGAAAAGTGTCAACAGTGTTCATATCATCTGGATTAAGCAGTACATCAAAAATTGTACTTACAGAGTGCATCAAACATGATTTAGACCTTGTTTATGAAAAACTGTTTATTTCTTTATTCCATGATTGCAACTTGCTGAAAAGTGTCAACAATGTTCCTTTCATCGAGTTTAAACAGTACAGCAAAATGGTACTTACAGAGTGACTCAAACATGATTTAGACCTTGTTCATGAAAAACAGTTTATTTCTGTATTACATGATTGCAACTTGCTGAAAAGTGTCAACAGTGTTCATATCATCTGGATTAAGCAGTACATCCAAAATTGTACTTACAGAGTGCATCAAACATGATTTAGACCTTGTTTATGAAAAACTGTTTATTTCTGTATTCCATGATTGCAACTTGCTGAAAAGTGTCAACAATGTTCCTTTCATCGAGTTTAAACAGTACAGCAAAATGGTACTTACAGAGTGACTCAAACATGATTTAGACCTTGTTTATGAAAAACTATTTATTTCTGTATTACATAATTGCAACTTGATGAAAAGTGTCAACAATGTTCCTTTCATCGAGTTTAAACATTACAGCAAATGGTACTAACAGAGTGCATCAAACATGATTTAGACCTTGTTTATGAAAAACTGTTTATTTCTTTATTCCATGATTGCAACTTGCTGAAAAGTGTCAACAATGTTCCTTTCATCGAGTTTAAACAGTACAGCAAAATGGTACTTACAGAGTGACTCAAACATGACTTAGACCTTGTTTATGAAAAACTCTTTATTTCTGTATTCCATGATTGCAACTTGCTGAAAAGTGTCAACAATGTTCCTTTCATCGAGTTTAAACAGTACAGCAAAATGGTACTTACAGAGTGACTCAAACATGATTTAGACCTTGTTTATGAAAAACTGTTTATTTCTGTATTACATAATTGCAACTTGATGAAAAGTGTCAACAATGTTCCTTTCATCGAGTTTAAACATTACAGCAAATGGTACTAACAGAGTGCATCAAACATGATTTAGACCTTGTTTATGAAAAACTGTTTATTTCTTTATTCCATGATTGCAACTTGCTGAAAAGTGTCAACAATGTTCCTTTCATCGAGTTTAAACAGTACAGCAAAATGGTACTTACAGAGTGACTCAAACATGATTTAGACCTTGTTTATGAAAAACAGTTTATTTCTGTATTACATGATTGCAACTTGCTGAAAAGTGTCAACAGTGTTCATATCATCTGGATTAAGCAGTACATCAAAAATTGTACTTACAGAGTGCATCAAACATGATTTAGACCTTGTTTATGAAAAACTGTTTATTTCTGTATTCCATGATTGCAACTTGCTGAAAAGTGTCAACAATGTTCCTTTCATCGAGTTTAAACAGTACAGCAAAATGGTACTTACAGAGTGACTCAAACATGATTTAGACCTTGTTGATGAAAAACTGTTTATTTCTTTATTACATGATTGCAACTTGCTGCAAAGTGTCAACAGTGTTCCAATCATCTGGATTAAGCAGTACAGCAAAAATGGTACTTATAGAGTGCATCAAACATGATTTAGACCTTGTTTATGAAAAACTGTTTATTTCTGTATTTCATGATTGCAACTTGCTGCAAAGTGTCAACAATGTTCCTTTCATCGAGTTTAAACAGTACAGCAAAATGGTACTTACAGAGTGACTCAAACATGATTTAGACCTTGTTTATAAAAAACGTTTTTTTCTGTATTACATGATTGCAACTTGCTGAAAAGTGTCAACAGTGTTCATATCATCTGGATTAAGCAGTACATCAAAAATTGTACTTACAGAGTGCATCAAACATGATTTAGACCTTGTTTATGAAAAACTGTTTATTTCTTTATTCCATGATTGCAACTTGCTGAAAAGTGTCAACAATGTTCCTTTCATCGAGTTTAAACAGTACAGCAAAATGGTACTTACAGAGTGACTCAAACATGATTTAGACCTTGTTTATGAAAAACAGTTTATTTCTGTATTACATGATTGCAACTTGCTGAAAAGTGTCAACAGTGTTCATATCATCTGGATTAAGCAGTACATCCAAAATTGTACTTACAGAGTGCATCAAACATGATTTAGACCTTGTTTATGAAAAACTGTTTATTTCTTTATTCCATGATTGCAACTTGCTGAAAAGTGTCAACAATGTTCCTTTCATCGAGTTTAAACAGTACAGCAAAATGGTACTTACAGAGTGACTCAAACATGATTTAGACCTTGTTGATGAAAAACTGTTTATTTCTTTATTACATGATTGCAACTTGCTGCAAAGTGTCAACAGTGTTCCAATCATCTGGATTAAGCAGTACAGCAAAAATGGTACTTATAGAGTGCATCAAACATGATTTAGACCTTGTTTATGAAAAACTGTTTATTTCTGTATTTCATGATTGCAACTTGCTGCAAAGTGTCAACAATGTTCCTTTCATCGAGTTTAAACAGTACAGCAAAATGGTACTTACAGAGTGACTCAAACATGATTTAGACCTTGTTTATAAAAAACGATTTTTTCTGTATTACATGATTGCAACTTGCTGAAAAGTGTCAACAGTGTTCATATCATCTGGATTAAGCAATACATCAAAAATTGTACTTACAGAGTGCATCAAACATGATTTAGACCTTGTTTATGAAAAACTGTTTATTTCTTTATTCCATGATTGCAACTTGCTGAAAAGTGTCAACAATGTTCCTTTCATCGAGTTTAAACAGTACAGCAAAATGGTACTTACAGAGTGACTCAAACATGATTTAGACCTTGTTTATGAAAAACAGTTTATTTCTGTATTACATGATTGCAACTTGCTGAAAAGTGTCAACAGTGTTCATATCATCTGGATTAAGCAGTACATCCAAAATAGTACTTACAGAGTGCATCAAACATGATTTAGACCTTGTTTATGAAAAACTGTTTATTTCTGTATTCCATGATTGCAACTTGCTGAAAAGTGTCAACAATGTTCCTTTCATCGAGTTTAAACAGTACAGCAAAATGGTACTTACAGAGTGACTCAAACATGATTTAGACCTTGTTTATGAAAAACTGTTTATTTCTGTATTACATAATTGCAACTTGATGAAAAGTGTCAACAATGTTCCTTTCATCGAGTTTAAACATTACAGCAAATGGTACTAACAGAGTGCATCAAACATGATTTAGACCTTGTTTATGAAAAACTGTTTATTTCTTTATTCCATGATTGCAACTTGCTGAAAAGTGTCAACAATGTTCCTTTCATCGAGTTTAAACAGTACAGCAAAATGGTACTTACAGAGTGACTCAAACATGATTTAGACCTTGTTGATGAAAAACTGTTTATTTCTTTATTACATGATTGCAACTTGCTGCAAAGTGTCAACAGTGTTCCAATCATCTGGATTAAGCAGTACAGCAAAAATGGTACTTATAGAGTGCATCAAACATGATTTAGACCTTGTTTATGAAAAACTGTTTATTTCTGTATTTCATGATTGCAACTTGCTGCAAAGTGTCAACAATGTTCCTTTCATCGAGTTTAAACAGTACAGCAAAATGGTACTTACAGAGTGACTCAAACATGATTTAGACCTTGTTTATAAAAAACGTTTTTTTCTGTATTACATGATTGCAACTTGCTGAAAAGTGTCAACAGTGTTCATATCATCTGGATTAAGCAGTACATCAAAAATTGTACTTACAGAGTGCATC
Organism: Salmo salar; assembly: GCF_965601325.2. Lineage (NCBI taxonomy): Eukaryota > Metazoa > Chordata > Actinopteri > Salmoniformes > Salmonidae > Salmo > Salmo salar. Next base: position 35,756,319 of record NC_138294.1, on the reverse strand, counting down.
AAACATGATTTAGACCTTGTTTATGAAAAACTGTTTATTTCTTTATTCCATGATTGCAACTTGCTGAAAAGTGTCAACAATGTTCCTTTCATCGAGTTTAAACAGTACAGCAAAATGGTACTTACAGAGTGACTCAAACATGATTTAGACCTTGTTTATGAAAAACAGTTTATTTCTGTATTACATGATTGCAACTTGCTGAAAAGTGTCAACAGTGTTCATATCATCTGGATTAAGCAGTACATCCAAAATTGTACTTACAGAGTGCATCAAACATGATTTAGACCTTGTTTATGAAAAACTGTTTATTTCTGTATTCCATGATTGCAACTTGCTGAAAAGTGTCAACAATGTTCCTTTCATCGAGTTTAAACAGTACAGCAAAATGGTACTTACAGAGTGACTCAAACATGATTTAGACCTTGTTTATGAAAAACTGTTTATTTCTGTATTACATAATTGCAACTTGATGAAAAGTGTCAACAATGTTCCTTTCATCGAGTTTAAACATTACAGCAAATGGTACTAACAGAGTGCATCAAACATGATTTAGACCTTGTTTATGAAAAACTGTTTATTTCTTTATTCCATGATTGCAACTTGCTGAAAAGTGTCAACAATGTTCCTTTCATCGAGTTTAAACAGTACAGCAAAATGGTACTTACAGAGTGACTCAAACATGATTTAGACCTTGTTTATGAAAAACAGTTTATTTCTGTATTACATGATTGCAACTTGCTGAAAAGTGTCAACAGTGTTCATATCATCTGGATTAAGCAGTACATCAAAAATTGTACTTACAGAGTGCATCAAACATGATTTAGACCTTGTTTATGAAAAACTGTTTATTTCTGTATTCCATGATTGCAACTTGCTGAAAAGTGTCAACAATGTTCCTTTCATCGAGTTTAAACAGTACAGCAAAATGGTACTTACAGAGTGACTCAAACATGATTTAGACCTTGTTGATGAAAAACTGTTTATTTCTTTATTACATGATTGCAACTTGCTGCAAAGTGTCAACAGTGTTCCAATCATCTGGATTAAGCAGTACAGCAAAAATGGTACTTATAGAGTGCATCAAACATGATTTAGACCTTGTTTATGAAAAACTGTTTATTTCTGTATTTCATGATTGCAACTTGCTGCAAAGTGTCAACAATGTTCCTTTCATCGAGTTTAAACAGTACAGCAAAATGGTACTTACAGAGTGACTCAAACATGATTTAGACCTTGTTTATAAAAAACGTTTTTTTCTGTATTACATGATTGCAACTTGCTGAAAAGTGTCAACAGTGTTCATATCATCTGGATTAAGCAGTACATCAAAAATTGTACTTACAGAGTGCATCAAACATGATTTAGACCTTGTTTATGAAAAACTGTTTATTTCTTTATTCCATGATTGCAACTTGCTGAAAAGTGTCAACAATGTTCCTTTCATCGAGTTTAAACAGTACAGCAAAATGGTACTTACAGAGTGACTCAAACATGATTTAGACCTTGTTTATGAAAAACAGTTTATTTCTGTATTACATGATTGCAACTTGCTGAAAAGTGTCAACAGTGTTCATATCATCTGGATTAAGCAGTACATCCAAAATTGTACTTACAGAGTGCATCAAACATGATTTAGACCTTGTTTATGAAAAACTGTTTATTTCTGTATTCCATGATTGCAACTTGCTGAAAAGTGTCAACAATGTTCCTTTCATCGAGTTTAAACAGTACAGCAAAATGGTACTTACAGAGTGACTCAAACATGATTTAGACCTTGTTTATGAAAAACTGTTTATTTCTGTATTACATAATTGCAACTTGATGAAAAGTGTCAACAATGTTCCTTTCATCGAGTTTAAACATTACAGCAAATGGTACTAACAGAGTGCATCAAACATGATTTAGACCTTGTTTATGAAAAACTGTTTATTTCTTTATTCCATGATTGCAACTTGCTGAAAAGTGTCAACAATGTTCCTTTCATCGAGTTTAAACAGTACAGCAAAATGGTACTTACAGAGTGACTCAAACATGATTTAGACCTTGTTTATGAAAAACAGTTTATTTCTGTATTACATGATTGCAACTTGCTGAAAAGTGTCAACAGTGTTCATATCATCTGGATTAAGCAGTACATCAAAAATTGTACTTACAGAGTGCATCAAACATGATTTAGACCTTGTTTATGAAAAACTGTTTATTTCTGTATTCCATGATTGCAACTTGCTGAAAAGTGTCAACAATGTTCCTTTCATCGAGTTTAAACAGTACAGCAAAATGGTACTTACAGAGTGACTCAAACATGATTTAGACCTTGTTGATGAAAAACTGTTTATTTCTTTATTACATGATTGCAACTTGCTGCAAAGTGTCAACAGTGTTCCAATCATCTGGATTAAGCAGTACAGCAAAAATGGTACTTATAGAGTGCATCAAACATGATTTAGACCTTGTTTATGAAAAACTGTTTATTTCTGTATTTCATGATTGCAACTTGCTGCAAAGTGTCAACAATGTTCCTTTCATCGAGTTTAAACAGTACAGCAAAATGGTACTTACAGAGTGACTCAAACATGATTTAGACCTTGTTTATAAAAAACGTTTTTTTCTGTATTACATGATTGCAACTTGCTGAAAAGTGTCAACAGTGTTCATATCATCTGGATTAAGCAGTACATCAAAAATTGTACTTACAGAGTGCATCAAACATGATTTAGACCTTGTTTATGAAAAACTGTTTATTTCTTTATTCCATGATTGCAACTTGCTGAAAAGTGTCAACAATGTTCCTTTCATCGAGTTTAAACAGTACAGCAAAATGGTACTTACAGAGTGACTCAAACATGATTTAGACCTTGTTTATGAAAAACAGTTTATTTCTGTATTACATGATTGCAACTTGCTGAAAAGTGTCAACAGTGTTCATATCATCTGGATTAAGCAGTACATCCAAAATTGTACTTACAGAGTGCATCAAACATGATTTAGACCTTGTTTATGAAAAACTGTTTATTTCTTTATTCCATGATTGCAACTTGCTGAAAAGTGTCAACAATGTTCCTTTCATCGAGTTTAAACAGTACAGCAAAATGGTACTTACAGAGTGACTCAAACATGATTTAGACCTTGTTGATGAAAAACTGTTTATTTCTTTATTACATGATTGCAACTTGCTGCAAAGTGTCAACAGTGTTCCAATCATCTGGATTAAGCAGTACAGCAAAAATGGTACTTATAGAGTGCATCAAACATGATTTAGACCTTGTTTATGAAAAACTGTTTATTTCTGTATTTCATGATTGCAACTTGCTGCAAAGTGTCAACAATGTTCCTTTCATCGAGTTTAAACAGTACAGCAAAATGGTACTTACAGAGTGACTCAAACATGATTTAGACCTTGTTTATAAAAAACGATTTTTTCTGTATTACATGATTGCAACTTGCTGAAAAGTGTCAACAGTGTTCATATCATCTGGATTAAGCAGTACATCAAAAATTGTACTTACAGAGTGCATCAAACATGATTTAGACCTTGTTTATGAAAAACTGTTTATTTCTTTATTCCATGATTGCAACTTGCTGAAAAGTGTCAACAATGTTCCTTTCATCGAGTTTAAACAGTACAGCAAAATGGTACTTACAGAGTGACTCAAACATGATTTAGACCTTGTTTATGAAAAACAGTTTATTTCTGTATTACATGATTGCAACTTGCTGAAAAGTGTCAACAGTGTTCATATCATCTGGATTAAGCAGTACATCCAAAATTGTACTTACAGAGTGCATCAAACATGATTTAGACCTTGTTTATGAAAAACTGTTTATTTCTTTATTCCATGATTGCAACTTGCTGAAAAGTGTCAACAATGTTCCTTTCATCGAGTTTAAACAGTACAGCAAAATGGTACTTACAGAGTGACTCAAACATGATTTAGACCTTGTTGATGAAAAACTGTTTATTTCTTTATTACATGATTGCAACTTGCTGCAAAGTGTCAACAGTGTTCCAATCATCTGGATTAAGCAGTACAGCAAAAATGGTACTTATAGAGTGCATCAAACATGATTTAGACCTTGTTTATGAAAAACTGTTTATTTCTGTATTTCATGATTGCAACTTGCTGCAAAGTGTCAACAATGTTCCTTTCATCGAGTTTAAACAGTACAGCAAAATGGTACTTACAGAGTGACTCAAACATGATTTAGACCTTGTTTATAAAAAACGATTTTTTCTGTATTACATGATTGCAACTTGCTGAAAAGTGTCAACAGTGTTCATATCATCTGGATTAAGCAGTACATCAAAAATTGTACTTACAGAGTGCATCAAACATGATTTAGACCTTGTTTATGAAAAACTGTTTATTTCTTTATTCCATGATTGCAACTTGCTGAAAAGTGTCAACAATGTTCCTTTCATCGAGTTTAAACAGTACAGCAAAATGGTACTTACAGAGTGACTCAAACATGATTTAGACCTTGTTTATGAAAAACAGTTTATTTCTGTATTACATGATTGCAACTTGCTGAAAAGTGTCAACAGTGTTCATATCATCTGGATTAAGCAGTACATCCAAAATAGTACTTACAGAGTGCATCAAACATGATTTAGACCTTGTTTATGAAAAACTGTTTATTTCTGTATTCCATGATTGCAACTTGCTGAAAAGTGTCAACAATGTTCCTTTCATCGAGTTTAAACAGTACAGCAAAATGGTACTTACAGAGTGACTCAAACATGATTTAGACCTTGTTTATGAAAAACTGTTTATTTCTTTATTACATGATTGCAACTTGCTGAAAAGTGTCAACAGTGTTCATATCATCTGGATTAAGCAGTACATCCAAAATAGTACTTACAGAGTGCATCAAACATGATTTAGACCTTGTTTATGAAAAACTGTTTATTTCTTTATTCCATGATTGCAACTTGCTGAAAAGTGTCAACAATGTTCCTTTCATCGAGTTTAAACAGTACAGCAAAATGGTACTTACAGAGTGACTCAAACATGATTTAGACCTTGTTGATGAAAAACTGTTTATTTCTTTATTACATGATTGCAACTTGCTGCAAAGTGTCAACAGTGTTCCAATCATCTGGATTAAGCAGTACAGCAAAAATGGTACTTATAGAGTGCATCAAACATGATTTAGACCTTGTTTATGAAAAACTGTTTATTTCTGTATTTCATGATTGCAACTTGCTGCAAAGTGTCAACAATGTTCCTTTCATCGAGTTTAAACAGTACAGCAAAATGGTACTTACAGAGTGACTCAAACATGATTTAGACCTTGTTTATAAAAAACGTTTTTTTCTGTATTACATGATTGCAACTTGCTGAAAAGTGTCAACAGTGTTCATATCATCTGGATTAAGCAGTACATCAAAAATTGTACTTACAGAGTGCATCAAACATGATTTAGACCTTGTTTATGAAAAACTGTTTATTTCTTTATTCCATGATTGCAACTTGCTGAAAAGTGTCAACAATGTTCCTTTCATCGAGTTTAAACAGTACAGCAAAATGGTACTTACAGAGTGACTCAAACATGATTTAGACCTTGTTGATGAAAAACTGTTTATTTCTTTATTACATGATTGCAACTTGCTGCAAAGTGTCATCAGTGTTCCAATCATCTGGATTAAGCAGTACAGCAAAAATGGTACTTATAGAGTGCATCAAACATGATTTAGACCTTGTTTATGAAAAACGGTTTATTTCTGTATTTCATGATTGCAACTTGCTGCAAAGTGTCAACAATGTTCCTTTCATCGAGTTTAAACAGTACAGCAAAATGGTACTTACAGAGTGACTCAAACATGATTTAGACCTTGTTTATGAAAAACAGTTTATTTCTGTATTACATGATTGCAACTTGCTGAAAAGTGTCAACAGTGTTCATATCATCTGGATTAAGCAGTACATCAAAAATTGTACTTACAGAGTGCATCAAACATGATTTAGACCTTGTTTATGAAAAACTGTTTATTTCTGTATTCCATGATTGCAACTTGCTGAAAAGTGTCAACAATGTTCCTTTCATCGAGTTTAAACAGTACAGCAAAATGGTACTTACAGAGTGACTCAAACATGATTTAGACCTTGTTGATGAAAAACTGTTTATTTCTTTATTACATGATTGCAACTTGCTGCAAAGTGTCAACAGTGTTCCAATCATCTGGATTAAGCAGTACAGCAAAAATGGTACTTATAGAGTGCATCAAACATGATTTAGACCTTGTTTATGAAAAACTGTTTATTTCTGTATTTCATGATTGCAACTTGCTGCAAAGTGTCAACAATGTTCCTTTCATCGAGTTTAAACAGTACAGCAAAATGGTACTTACAGAGTGACTCAAACATGATTTAGACCTTGTTTATAAAAAACGTTTTTTTCTGTATTACATGATTGCAACTTGCTGAAAAGTGTCAACAGTGTTCATATCATCTGGATTAAGCAGTACATCAAAAATTGTACTTACAGAGTGCATCAAACATGATTTAGACCTTGTTTATGAAAAACTGTTTATTTCTTTATTCCATGATTGCAACTTGCTGAAAAGTGTCAACAATGTTCCTTTCATCGAGTTTAAACAGTACAGCAAAATGGTACTTACAGAGTGACTCAAACATGATTTAGACCTTGTTTATGAAAAACAGTTTATTTCTGTATTACATGATTGCAACTTGCTGAAAAGTGTCAACAGTGTTCATATCATCTGGATTAAGCAGTACATCCAAAATTGTACTTACAGAGTGCATCAAACATGATTTAGACCTTGTTTATGAAAAACTGTTTATTTCTTTATTCCATGATTGCAACTTGCTGAAAAGTGTCAACAATGTTCCTTTCATCGAGTTTAAACAGTACAGCAAAATGGTACTTACAGAGTGACTCAAACATGATTTAGACCTTGTTGATGAAAAACTGTTTATTTCTTTATTACATGATTGCAACTTGCTGCAAAGTGTCAACAGTGTTCCAATCATCTGGATTAAGCAGTACAGCAAAAATGGTACTTATAGAGTGCATCAAACATGATTTAGACCTTGTTTATGAAAAACTGTTTATTTCTGTATTTCATGATTGCAACTTGCTGCAAAGTGTCAACAATGTTCCTTTCATCGAGTTTAAACAGTACAGCAAAATGGTACTTACAGAGTGACTCAAACATGATTTAGACCTTGTTTATAAAAAACGATTTTTTCTGTATTACATGATTGCAACTTGCTGAAAAGTGTCAACAGTGTTCATATCATCTGGATTAAGCAGTACATCAAAAATTGTACTTACAGAGTGCATCAAACATGATTTAGACCTTGTTTATGAAAAACTGTTTATTTCTTTATTCCATGATTGCAACTTGCTGAAAAGTGTCAACAATGTTCCTTTCATCGAGTTTAAACAGTACAGCAAAATGGTACTTACAGAGTGACTCAAACATGATTTAGACCTTGTTTATGAAAAACAGTTTATTTCTGTATTACATGATTGCAACTTGCTGAAAAGTGTCAACAGTGTTCATATCATCTGGATTAAGCAGTACATCCAAAATAGTACTTACAGAGTGCATCAAACATGATTTAGACCTTGTTTATGAAAAACTGTTTATTTCTGTATTCCATGATTGCAACTTGCTGAAAAGTGTCAACAATGTTCCTTTCATCGAGTTTAAACAGTACAGCAAAATGGTACTTACAGAGTGACTCAAACATGATTTAGACCTTGTTTATGAAAAACTGTTTATTTCTGTATTACATAATTGCAACTTGATGAAAAGTGTCAACAATGTTCCTTTCATCGAGTTTAAACATTACAGCAAATGGTACTAACAGAGTGCATCAAACATGATTTAGACCTTGTTTATGAAAAACTGTTTATTTCTTTATTCCATGATTGCAACTTGCTGAAAAGTGTCAACAATGTTCCTTTCATCGAGTTTAAACAGTACAGCAAAATGGTACTTACAGAGTGACTCAAACATGATTTAGACCTTGTCGATGAAAAACTGTTTATTTCTTTATTACATGATTGCAACTTGCTGCAAAGTGTCAACAGTGTTCCAATCATCTGGATTAAGCAGTACAGCAAAAATGGTACTTATAGAGTGCATCAAACATGATTTAGACCTTGTTTATGAAAAACTGTTTATTTCTGTATTTCATGATTGCAACTTGCTGCAAAGTGTCAACAATGTTCCTTTCATCGAGTTTAAACAGTACAGCAAAATGGTACTTACAGAGTGACTCAAACATGATTTAGACCTTGTTTATGAAAAACAGTTTATTTCTGTATTACATGATTGCAACTTGCTGAAAAGTGTCAACAGTGTTCATATCATCTGGATTAAGCAGTACATCAAAAATTGTACTTACAGAGTTCATCAAACATGATTTAGACCTTGTTTATGAAAAACTGTTTATTTCTTTATTCCATGATTGCAACTTGCTGAAAAGTGTCAACAATGTTCCTTTCATCGAGTTTAAACAGTACAGCAAAATGGTACTTACAGAGTGACTCAAACATGATTTAGACCTTGTTTATGAAAAACAGTTTATTTCTGTATTACATGATTGCAACTTGCTGAAAAGTGTCAACAGTGTTCATATCATCTGGATTAAGCAGTACATCAAAAATTGTACTTACAGAGTGCATCAAACATGATTTAGACCTTGTTTATGAAAAACTGTTTATTTCTGTATTCCATGATTGCAACTTGCTGAAAAGTGTCAACAATGTTCCTTTCATCGAGTTTAAACAGTACAGCAAAATGGTACTTACAGAGTGACTCAAACATGATTTAGACCTTGTTTATGAAAAACTGTTTATTTCTGTATTACATAATTGCAACTTGATGAAAAGTGTCAACAATGTTCCTTTCATCGAGTTTAAACATTACAGCAAATGGTACTAACAGAGTGCATCAAACATGATTTAGACCTTGTTTATGAAAAACTGTTTATTTCTTTATTCCATGATTGCAACTTGCTGAAAAGTGTCAACAATGTTCCTTTCATCGAGTTTAAACAGTACAGCAAAATGGTACTTACAGAGTGACTCAAACATGATTTAGACCTTGTTTATGAAAAACAGTTTATTTCTGTATTACATGATTGCAACTTGCTGAAAAGTGTCAACAGTGTTCATATCATCTGGATTAAGCAGTACATCAAAAATTGTACTTACAGAGTGCATCAAACATGATTTAGACCTTGTTTATGAAAAACTGTTTATTTCTGTATTCCATGATTGCAACTTGCTGAAAAGTGTCAACAATGTTCCTTTCATCGAGTTTAAACAGTACAGCAAAATGGTACTTACAGAGTGACTCAAACATGATTTAGACCTTGTTGATGAAAAACTGTTTATTTCTTTATTACATGATTGCAACTTGCTGCAAAGTGTCAACAGTGTTCCAATCATCTGGATTAAGCAGTACAGCAAAAATGGTACTTATAGAGTGCATCAAACATGATTTAGACCTTGTTTATGAAAAACTGTTTATTTCTGTATTTCATGATTGCAACTTGCTGCAAAGTGTCAACAATGTTCCTTTCATCGAGTTTAAACAGTACAGCAAAATGGTACTTACAGAGTGACTCAAACATGATTTAGACCTTGTTTATAAAAAACGTTTTTTTCTGTATTACATGATTGCAACTTGCTGAAAAGTGTCAACAGTGTTCATATCATCTGGATTAAGCAGTACATCAAAAATTGTACTTACAGAGTGCATCAAACATGATTTAGACCTTGTTTATGAAAAACTGTTTATTTCTGTATTCCATGATTGCAACTTGCTGAAAAGTGTCAACAATGTTCCTTTCATCGAGTTTAAACAGTACAGCAAAATGGTACTTACAGAGTGACTCAAACATGATTTAGACCTTGTTGATGAAAAACTGTTTATTTCTTTATTACATGATTGCAACTTGCTGCAAAGTGTCAACAGTGTTCCAATCATCTGGATTAAGCAGTACAGCAAAAATGGTACTTATAGAGTGCATCAAACATGATTTAGACCTTGTTTATGAAAAACTGTTTATTTCTGTATTTCATGATTGCAACTTGCTGCAAAGTGTCAACAATGTTCCTTTCATCGAGTTTAAACAGTACAGCAAAATGGTACTTACAGAGTGACTCAAACATGATTTAGACCTTGTTTATAAAAAACGTTTTTTTCTGTATTACATGATTGCAACTTGCTGAAAAGTGTCAACAGTGTTCATATCATCTGGATTAAGCAGTACATCAAAAATTGTACTTACAGAGTGCATCAAACATGATTTAGACCTTGTTTATGAAAAACTGTTTATTTCTGTATTCCATGATTGCAACTTGCTGAAAAGTGTCAACAATGTTCCTTTCATCGAGTTTAAACAGTACAGCAAAATGGTACTTACAGAGTGACTCAAACATGATTTAGACCTTGTTGATGAAAAACTGTTTATTTCTTTATTACATGATTGCAACTTGCTGCAAAGTGTCAACAGTGTTCCAATCATCTGGATTAAGCAGTACAGCAAAAATGGTACTTATAGAGTGCATCAAACATGATTTAGACCTTGTTTATGAAAAACTGTTTATTTCTGTATTTCATGATTGCAACTTGCTGCAAAGTGTCAACAATGTTCCTTTCATCGAGTTTAAACAGTACAGCAAAATGGTACTTACAGAGTGACTCAAACATGATTTAGACCTTGTTTATAAAAAACGTTTTTTTCTGTATTACATGATTGCAACTTGCTGAAAAGTGTCAACAGTGTTCATATCATCTGGATTAAGCAGTACATCAAAAATTGTACTTACAGAGTGCATCAAACATGATTTAGACCTTGTTTATGAAAAACTGTTTATTTCTTTATTCCATGATTGCAACTTGCTGAAAAGTGTCAACAATGTTCCTTTCATCGAGTTTAAACAGTACAGCAAAATGGTACTTACAGAGTGACTCAAACATGATTTAGACCTTGTTTATGAAAAACAGTTTATTTCTGTATTACATGATTGCAACTTGCTGAAAAGTGTCAACAGTGTTCATATCATCTGGATTAAGCAGTACATCCAAAATTGTACTTACAGAGTGCATCAAACATGATTTAGACCTTGTTTATGAAAAACTGTTTATTTCTTTATTCCATGATTGCAACTTGCTGAAAAGTGTCAACAATGTTCCTTTCATCGAGTTTAAACAGTACAGCAAAATGGTACTTACAGAGTGACTCAAACATGATTTAGACCTTGTTGATGAAAAACTGTTTATTTCTTTATTACATGATTGCAACTTGCTGCAAAGTGTCAACAGTGTTCCAATCATCTGGATTAAGCAGTACAGCAAAAATGGTACTTATAGAGTGCATCAAACATGATTTAGACCTTGTTTATGAAAAACTGTTTATTTCTGTATTTCATGATTGCAACTTGCTGCAAAGTGTCAACAATGTTCCTTTCATCGAGTTTAAACAGTACAGCAAAATGGTACTTACAGAGTGACTCAAACATGATTTAGACCTTGTTTATAAAAAACGATTTTTTCTGTATTACATGATTGCAACTTGCTGAAAAGTGTCAACAGTGTTCATATCATCTGGATTAAGCAGTACATCAAAAATTGTACTTACAGAGTGCATCAAACATGATTTAGACCTTGTTTATGAAAAACTGTTTATTTCTTTATTCCATGATTGCAACTTGCTGAAAAGTGTCAACAATGTTCCTTTCATCGAGTTTAAACAGTACAGCAAAATGGTACTTACAGAGTGACTCAAACATGATTTAGACCTTGTTTATGAAAAACAGTTTATTTCTGTATTACATGATTGCAACTTGCTGAAAAGTGTCAACAGTGTTCATATCATCTGGATTAAGCAGTACATCCAAAATAGTACTTACAGAGTGCATCAAACATGATTTAGACCTTGTTTATGAAAAACTGTTTATTTCTGTATTCCATGATTGCAACTTGCTGAAAAGTGTCAACAATGTTCCTTTCATCGAGTTTAAACAGTACAGCAAAATGGTACTTACAGAGTGACTCAAACATGATTTAGACCTTGTTTATGAAAAACTGTTTATTTCTGTATTACATAATTGCAACTTGATGAAAAGTGTCAACAATGTTCCTTTCATCGAGTTTAAACATTACAGCAAATGGTACTAACAGAGTGCATCAAACATGATTTAGACCTTGTTTATGAAAAACTGTTTATTTCTTTATTCCATGATTGCAACTTGCTGAAAAGTGTCAACAATGTTCCTTTCATCGAGTTTAAACAGTACAGCAAAATGGTACTTACAGAGTGACTCAAACATGATTTAGACCTTGTTGATGAAAAACTGTTTATTTCTTTATTACATGATTGCAACTTGCTGCAAAGTGTCAACAGTGTTCCAATCATCTGGATTAAGCAGTACAGCAAAAATGGTACTTATAGAGTGCATCAAACATGATTTAGACCTTGTTTATGAAAAACTGTTTATTTCTGTATTTCATGATTGCAACTTGCTGCAAAGTGTCAACAATGTTCCTTTCATCGAGTTTAAACAGTACAGCAAAATGGTACTTACAGAGTGACTCAAACATGATTTAGACCTTGTTTATAAAAAACGTTTTTTTCTGTATTACATGATTGCAACTTGCTGAAAAGTGTCAACAGTGTTCATATCATCTGGATTAAGCAGTACATCAAAAATTGTACTTACAGAGTGCATCAAACATGATTTAGACATTGTTTATGAAAAACTGTTTATTTCTTTATTCCATGATTGCAACTTGCTGAAAAGTGTCAACAATGTTCCTTTCATCGAGTTTAAACAGTACAGCAAAATGGTACTTACAGAGTGACTCAAACATGATTTAGACCTTGTTTATGAAAAACAGTTTATTTCTGTATTACATGATTGCAACTTGCTGAAAAGTGTCAACAGTGTTCATATCATCTGGATTAAGCAGTACATCCAAAATTGTACTTACAGAGTGCATCAAACATGATTTAGACCTTGTTTATGAAAAACTGTTTATTTCTGTATTCCATGATTGCAACTTGCTGAAAAGTGTCAACAATGTTCCTTTCATCGAGTTTAAACAGTACAGCAAAATGGTACTTACAGAGTGACTCAAACATGATTTAGACCTTGTTTATGAAAAACTGTTTATTTCTGTATTACATAATTGCAACTTGATGAAAAGTGTCAACAATGTTCCTTTCATCGAGTTTAAACATTACAGCAAATGGTACTAACAGAGTGCATCAAACATGATTTAGACCTTGTTTATGAAAAACTGTTTATTTCTTTATTCCATGATTGCAACTTGCTGAAAAGTGTCAACAATGTTCCTTTCATCGAGTTTAAACAGTACAGCAAAATGGTACTTACAGAGTGACTCAAACATGATTTAGACCTTGTTTATGAAAAACAGTTTATTTCTGTATTACATGATTGCAACTTGCTGAAAAGTGTCAACAGTGTTCATATCATCTGGATTAAGCAGTACATCCAAAATTGTACTTACAGAGTGCATCAAACATGATTTAGACCTTGTTTATGAAAAACTGTTTATTTCTTTATTCCATGATTGCAACTTGCTGAAAAGTGTCAACAATGTTCCTTTCATCGAGTTTAAACAGTACAGCAAAATGGTACTTACAGAGTGACTCAAACATGATTTAGACCTTGTTGATGAAAAACTGTTTATTTCTTTATTACATGATTGCAACTTGCTGCAAAGTGTCAACAGTGTTCCAATCATCTGGATTAAGCAGTACAGCAAAAATGGTACTTATAGAGTGCATCAAACATGATTTAGACCTTGTTTATGAAAAACTGTTTATTTCTGTATTTCATGATTGCAACTTGCTGCAAAGTGTCAACAATGTTCCTTTCATCGAGTTTAAACAGTACAGCAAAATGGTACTTACAGAGTGACTCAAACATGATTTAGACCTTGTTTATAAAAAACGTTTTTTTCTGTATTACATGATTGCAACTTGCTGAAAAGTGTCAACAGTGTTCATATCATCTGGATTAAGCAGTACATCAAAAATTGTACTTACAGAGTGCATCAAACATGATTTAGACATTGTTTATGAAAAACTGTTTATTTCTTTATTCCATGATTGCAACTTGCTGAAAAGTGTCAACAATGTTCCTTTCATCGAGTTTAAACAGTACAGCAAAATGGTACTTACAGAGTGACTCAAACATGATTTAGACCTTGTTTATGAAAAACAGTTTATTTCTGTATTACATGATTGCAACTTGCTGAAAAGTGTCAACAGTGTTCATATCATCTGGATTAAGCAGTACATCCAAAATTGTACTTACAGAGTGCATCAAACATGATTTAGACCTTGTTTATGAAAAACTGTTTATTTCTGTATTCCATGATTGCAACTTGCTGAAAAGTGTCAACAATGTTCCTTTCATCGAGTTTAAACAGTACAGCAAAATGGTACTTACAGAGTGACTCAAACATGATTTAGACCTTGTTTATGAAAAACTGTTTATTTCTGTATTACATAATTGCAACTTGATGAAAAGTGTCAACAATGTTCCTTTCATCGAGTTTAAACATTACAGCAAATGGTACTAACAGAGTGCATCAAACATGATTTAGACCTTGTTTATGAAAAACTGTTTATTTCTTTATTCCATGATTGCAACTTGCTGAAAAGTGTCAACAATGTTCCTTTCATCGAGTTTAAACAGTACAGCAAAATGGTACTTACAGAGTGACTCAAACATGATTTAGACCTTGTTTATGAAAAACAGTTTATTTCTGTATTACATGATTGCAACTTGCTGAAAAGTGTCAACAGTGTTCATATCATCTGGATTAAGCAGTACATCCAAAATTGTACTTACAGAGTGCATCAAACATGATTTAGACCTTGTTTATGAAAAACTGTTTATTTCTTTATTCCATGATTGCAACTTGCTGAAAAGTGTCAACAATGTTCCTTTCATCGAGTTTAAACAGTACAGCAAAATGGTACTTACAGAGTGACTCAAACATGATTTAGACCTTGTTGATGAAAAACTGTTTATTTCTTTATTACATGATTGCAACTTGCTGCAAAGTGTCAACAGTGTTCCAATCATCTGGATTAAGCAGTACAGCAAAAATGGTACTTATAGAGTGCATCAAACATGATTTAGACCTTGTTTATGAAAAACGGTTTATTTCTGTATTTCATGATTGCAACTTGCTGCAAAGTGTCAACAATGTTCCTTTCATCGAGTTTAAACAGTACAGCAAAATGGTACTTAAAGAGTGACTCAAACATGATTTAGACCTTGTTTATAAAAAACGATTTTTTCTGTATTACATGATTGCAACTTGCTGAAAAGTGTCAACAGTGTTCATATCATCTGGATTAAGCAGTACATCAAAAATTGTACTTACAGAGTGCATCAAACATGATTTAGACCTTGTTTATGAAAAACTGTTTATTTCTTTATTCCATGATTGCAACTTGCTGAAAAGTGTCAACAATGTTCCTTTCATCGAGTTTAAACAGTACAGCAAAATGGTACTTACAGAGTGACTCAAACATGATTTAGACCTTGTTTATGAAAAACAGTTTATTTCTGTATTACATGATTGCAACTTGCTGAAAAGTGTCAACAGTGTTCATATCATCTGGATTAAGCAGTACATCCAAAATAGTACTTACAGAGTGCATCAAACATGATTTAGACCTTGTTTATGAAAAACTGTTTATTTCTGTATTCCATGATTGCAACTTGCTGAAAAGTGTCAACAATGTTCCTTTCATCGAGTTTAAACAGTACAGCAAAATGGTACTTACAGAGTGACTCAAACATGATTTAGACCTTGTTTATGAAAAACTGTTTATTTCTGTATTACATAATTGCAACTTGATGAAAAGTGTCAACAATGTTCCTTTCATCGAGTTTAAACATTACAGCAAATGGTACTAACAGAGTGCATCAAACATGATTTAGACCTTGTTTATGAAAAACTGTTTATTTCTTTATTCCATGATTGCAACTTGCTGAAAAGTGTCAACAATGTTCCTTTCATCGAGTTTAAACAGTACAGCAAAATGGTACTTACAGAGTGACTCAAACATGATTTAGACCTTGTTTATGAAAAACAGTTTATTTCTGTATTACATGATTGCAACTTGCTGAAAAGTGTCAACAGTGTTCATATCATCTGGATTAAGCAGTACATCCAAAATTGTACTTACAGAGTGCATCAAACATGATTTAGACCTTGTTTATGAAAAACTGTTTATTTCTTTATTCCATGATTGCAACTTGCTGAAAAGTGTCAACAATGTTCCTTTCATCGAGTTTAAACAGTACAGCAAAATGGTACTTAGAGAGTGACTCAAACATGATTTAGACCTTGTTGATGAAAAACTGTTTATTTCTTTATTACATGATTGCAACTTGCTGCAAAGTGTCAACAGTGTTCCAATCATCTGGATTAAGCAGTACAGCAAAAATGGTACTTATAGAGTGCATCAAACATGATTTAGACCTTGTTTATGAAAAACTGTTTATTTCTGTATTTCATGATTGCAACTTGCTGCAAAGTGTCAACAATGTTCCTTTCATCGAGTTTAAACAGTACAGCAAAATGGTACTTAAAGAGTGACTCAAACATGATTTAGACCTTGTTTATAAAAAACGATTTTTTCTGTATTACATGATTGCAACTTGCTGAAAAGTGTCAACAGTGTTCATATCATCTGGATTAAGCAGTACATCAAAAATTGTACTTACAGAGTGCATCAAACATGATTTAGACCTTGTTTATGAAAAACTGTTTATTTCTTTATTCCATGATTGCAACTTGCTGAAAAGTGTCAACAATGTTCCTTTCATCGAGTTTAAACAGTACAGCAAAATGGTACTTACAGAGTGACTCAAACATGATTTAGACCTTGTTTATGAAAAACAGTTTATTTCTGTATTACATGATTGCAACTTGCTGAAAAGTGTCAACAGTGTTCATATCATCTGGATTAAGCAGTACATCCAAAATAGTACTTACAGAGTGCATCAAACATGATTTAGACCTTGTTTATGAAAAACTGTTTATTTCTGTATTCCATGATTGCAACTTGCTGAAAAGTGTCAACAATGTTCCTTTCATCGAGTTTAAACAGTACAGCAAAATGGTACTTACAGAGTGACTCAAACATGATTTAGACCTTGTTTATGAAAAACTGTTTATTTCTGTATTACATAATTGCAACTTGATGAAAAGTGTCAACAATGTTCCTTTCATCGAGTTTAAACATTACAGCAAATGGTACTAACAGAGTGCATCAAACATGATTTAGACCTTGTTTATGAAAAACTGTTTATTTCTTTATTCCATGATTGCAACTTGCTGAAAAGTGTCAACAATGTTCCTTTCATCGAGTTTAAACAGTACAGCAAAATGGTACTTACAGAGTGACTCAAACATGATTTAGACCTTGTTTATGAAAAACAGTTTATTTCTGTAT
This sequence comes from Salmo salar, assembly GCF_965601325.2. Lineage (NCBI taxonomy): Eukaryota > Metazoa > Chordata > Actinopteri > Salmoniformes > Salmonidae > Salmo > Salmo salar. The sequence goes on along the minus strand of NC_138294.1, from coordinate 35,738,827 downwards.
TACATGATTGCAACTTGCTGAAAAGTGTCAACAGTGTTCATATCATCTGGATTAAGCAGTACATCCAAAATTGTACTTACAGAGTGCATCAAACATGATTTAGACCTTGTTTATGAAAAACTGTTTATTTCTGTATTCCATGATTGCAACTTGCTGAAAAGTGTCAACAATGTTCCTTTCATCGAGTTTAAACAGTACAGCAAAATGGTACTTACAGAGTGACTCAAACATGATTTAGACCTTGTTTATGAAAAACTGTTTATTTCTGTATTACATAATTGCAACTTGATGAAAAGTGTCAACAATGTTCCTTTCATCGAGTTTAAACATTACAGCAAATGGTACTAACAGAGTGCATCAAACATGATTTAGACCTTGTTTATGAAAAACTGTTTATTTCTTTATTCCATGATTGCAACTTGCTGAAAAGTGTCAACAATGTTCCTTTCATCGAGTTTAAACAGTACAGCAAAATGGTACTTACAGAGTGACTCAAACATGATTTAGACCTTGTTTATGAAAAACAGTTTATTTCTGTATTACATGATTGCAACTTGCTGAAAAGTGTCAACAGTGTTCATATCATCTGGATTAAGCAGTACATCAAAAATTGTACTTACAGAGTGCATCAAACATGATTTAGACCTTGTTTATGAAAAACTGTTTATTTCTGTATTCCATGATTGCAACTTGCTGAAAAGTGTCAACAATGTTCCTTTCATCGAGTTTAAACAGTACAGCAAAATGGTACTTACAGAGTGACTCAAACATGATTTAGACCTTGTTGATGAAAAACTGTTTATTTCTTTATTACATGATTGCAACTTGCTGCAAAGTGTCAACAGTGTTCCAATCATCTGGATTAAGCAGTACAGCAAAAATGGTACTTATAGAGTGCATCAAACATGATTTAGACCTTGTTTATGAAAAACTGTTTATTTCTGTATTTCATGATTGCAACTTGCTGCAAAGTGTCAACAATGTTCCTTTCATCGAGTTTAAACAGTACAGCAAAATGGTACTTACAGAGTGACTCAAACATGATTTAGACCTTGTTTATAAAAAACGTTTTTTTCTGTATTACATGATTGCAACTTGCTGAAAAGTGTCAACAGTGTTCATATCATCTGGATTAAGCAGTACATCAAAAATTGTACTTACAGAGTGCATCAAACATGATTTAGACCTTGTTTATGAAAAACTGTTTATTTCTTTATTCCATGATTGCAACTTGCTGAAAAGTGTCAACAATGTTCCTTTCATCGAGTTTAAACAGTACAGCAAAATGGTACTTACAGAGTGACTCAAACATGATTTAGACCTTGTTTATGAAAAACAGTTTATTTCTGTATTACATGATTGCAACTTGCTGAAAAGTGTCAACAGTGTTCATATCATCTGGATTAAGCAGTACATCCAAAATTGTACTTACAGAGTGCATCAAACATGATTTAGACCTTGTTTATGAAAAACTGTTTATTTCTTTATTCCATGATTGCAACTTGCTGAAAAGTGTCAACAATGTTCCTTTCATCGAGTTTAAACAGTACAGCAAAATGGTACTTACAGAGTGACTCAAACATGATTTAGACCTTGTTGATGAAAAACTGTTTATTTCTTTATTACATGATTGCAACTTGCTGCAAAGTGTCAACAGTGTTCCAATCATCTGGATTAAGCAGTACAGCAAATATGGTACTTATAGAGTGCATGAAACATGATTTAGACCTTGTTTATGAAAAACTGTTTATTTCTGTATTTCATGATTGCAACTTGCTGCAAAGTGTCAACAATGTTCCTTTCATCGAGTTTAAACAGTACAGCAAAATGGTACTTACAGAGTGACTCAAACATGATTTAGACCTTGTTTATAAAAAACGATTTTTTCTGTATTACATGATTGCAACTTGCTGAAAAGTGTCAACAGTGTTCATATCATCTGGATTAAGCAGTACATCAAAAATTGTACTTACAGAGTGCATCAAACATGATTTAGACCTTGTTTATGAAAAACTGTTTATTTCTTTATTCCATGATTGCAACTTGCTGAAAAGTGTCAACAATGTTCCTTTCATCGAGTTTAAACAGTACAGCAAAATGGTACTTACAGAGTGACTCAAACATGATTTAGACCTTGTTTATGAAAAACAGTTTATTTCTGTATTACATGATTGCAACTTGCTGAAAAGTGTCAACAGTGTTCATATCATCTGGATTAAGCAGTACATCCAAAATAGTACTTACAGAGTGCATCAAACATGATTTAGACCTTGTTTATGAAAAACTGTTTATTTCTGTATTCCATGATTGCAACTTGCTGAAAAGTGTCAACAATGTTCCTTTCATCGAGTTTAAACAGTACAGCAAAATGGTACTTACAGAGTGACTCAAACATGATTTAGACCTTGTTTATGAAAAACTGTTTATTTCTTTATTACATGATTGCAACTTGATGAAAAGTGTCAACAATGTTCCTTTCATCGAGTTTAAACATTACAGCAAATGGTACTAACAGAGTGCATCAAACATGATTTAGACCTTGTTTATGAAAAACTGTTTATTTCTTTATTCCATGATTGCAACTTGCTGAAAAGTGTCAACAATGTTCCTTTCATCGAGTTTAAACAGTACAGCAAAATGGTACTTACAGAGTGACTCAAACATGATTTAGACCTTGTTGATGAAAAACTGTTTATTTCTTTATTACATGATTGCAACTTGCTGCAAAGTGTCAACAGTGTTCCAATCATCTGGATTAAGCAGTACAGCAAAAATGGTACTTATAGAGTGCATCAAACATGATTTAGACCTTGTTTATGAAAAACTGTTTATTTCTGTATTTCATGATTGCAACTTGCTGCAAAGTGTCAACAATGTTCCTTTCATCGAGTTTAAACAGTACAGCAAAATGGTACTTACAGAGTGACTCAAACATGATTTAGACCTTGTTTATAAAAAACGTTTTTTTCTGTATTACATGATTGCAACTTGCTGAAAAGTGTCAACAGTGTTCATATCATCTGGATTAAGCAGTACATCAAAAATTGTACTTACAGAGTGCATCAAACATGATTTAGACATTGTTTATGAAAAACTGTTTATTTCTTTATTCCATGATTGCAACTTGCTGAAAAGTGTCAACAATGTTCCTTTCATCGAGTTTAAACAGTACAGCAAAATGGTACTTACAGAGTGACTCAAACATGATTTAGACCTTGTTTATGAAAAACAGTTTATTTCTGTATTACATGATTGCAACTTGCTGAAAAGTGTCAACAGTGTTCATATCATCTGGATTAAGCAGTACATCCAAAATTGTACTTACAGAGTGCATCAAACATGATTTAGACCTTGTTTATGAAAAACTGTTTATTTCTGTATTCCATGATTGCAACTTGCTGAAAAGTGTCAACAATGTTCCTTTCATCGAGTTTAAACAGTACAGCAAAATGGTACTTACAGAGTGACTCAAACATGATTTAGACCTTGTTTATGAAAAACTGTTTATTTCTGTATTACATAATTGCAACTTGATGAAAAGTGTCAACAATGTTCCTTTCATCGAGTTTAAACATTACAGCAAATGGTACTAACAGAGTGCATCAAACATGATTTAGACCTTGTTTATGAAAAACTGTTTATTTCTTTATTCCATGATTGCAACTTGCTGAAAAGTGTCAACAATGTTCCTTTCATCGAGTTTAAACAGTACAGCAAAATGGTACTTACAGAGTGACTCAAACATGATTTAGACCTTGTTTATGAAAAACAGTTTATTTCTGTATTACATGATTGCAACTTGCTGAAAAGTGTCAACAGTGTTCATATCATCTGGATTAAGCAGTACATCAAAAATTGTACTTACAGAGTGCATCAAACATGATTTAGACCTTGTTTATGAAAAACTGTTTATTTCTGTATTCCATGATTGCAACTTGCTGAAAAGTGTCAACAATGTTCCTTTCATCGAGTTTAAACAGTACAGCAAAATGGTACTTACAGAGTGACTCAAACATGATTTAGACCTTGTTGATGAAAAACTGTTTATTTCTTTATTACATGATTGCAACTTGCTGCAAAGTGTCAACAGTGTTCCAATCATCTGGATTAAGCAGTACAGCAAAAATGGTACTTATAGAGTGCATCAAACATGATTTAGACCTTGTTTATGAAAAACTGTTTATTTCTGTATTTCATGATTGCAACTTGCTGCAAAGTGTCAACAATGTTCCTTTCATCGAGTTTAAACAGTACAGCAAAATGGTACTTACAGAGTGACTCAAACATGATTTAGACCTTGTTTATAAAAAACGTTTTTTTCTGTATTACATGATTGCAACTTGCTGAAAAGTGTCAACAGTGTTCATATCATCTGGATTAAGCAGTACATCAAAAATTGTACTTACAGAGTGCATCAAACATGATTTAGACCTTGTTTATGAAAAACTGTTTATTTCTTTATTCCATGATTGCAACTTGCTGAAAAGTGTCAACAATGTTCCTTTCATCGAGTTTAAACAGTACAGCAAAATGGTACTTACAGAGTGACTCAAACATGATTTAGACCTTGTTTATGAAAAACAGTTTATTTCTGTATTACATGATTGCAACTTGCTGAAAAGTGTCAACAGTGTTCATATCATCTGGATTAAGCAGTACATCCAAAATTGTACTTACAGAGTGCATCAAACATGATTTAGACCTTGTTTATGAAAAACTGTTTATTTCTTTATTCCATGATTGCAACTTGCTGAAAAGTGTCAACAATGTTCCTTTCATCGAGTTTAAACAGTACAGCAAAATGGTACTTACAGAGTGACTCAAACATGATTTAGACCTTGTTGATGAAAAACTGTTTATTTCTTTATTACATGATTGCAACTTGCTGCAAAGTGTCAACAGTGTTCCAATCATCTGGATTAAGCAGTACAGCAAATATGGTACTTATAGAGTGCATGAAACATGATTTAGACCTTGTTTATGAAAAACTGTTTATTTCTGTATTTCATGATTGCAACTTGCTGCAAAGTGTCAACAATGTTCCTTTCATCGAGTTTAAACAGTACAGCAAAATGGTACTTACAGAGTGACTCAAACATGATTTAGACCTTGTTTATAAAAAACGATTTTTTCTGTATTACATGATTGCAACTTGCTGAAAAGTGTCAACAGTGTTCATATCATCTGGATTAAGCAGTACATCAAAAATTGTACTTACAGAGTGCATCAAACATGATTTAGACCTTGTTTATGAAAAACTGTTTATTTCTTTATTCCATGATTGCAACTTGCTGAAAAGTGTCAACAATGTTCCTTTCATCGAGTTTAAACAGTACAGCAAAATGGTACTTACAGAGTGACTCAAACATGATTTAGACCTTGTTTATGAAAAACAGTTTATTTCTGTATTACATGATTGCAACTTGCTGAAAAGTGTCAACAGTGTTCATATCATCTGGATTAAGCAGTACATCCAAAATAGTACTTACAGAGTGCATCAAACATGATTTAGACCTTGTTTATGAAAAACTGTTTATTTCTGTATTCCATGATTGCAACTTGCTGAAAAGTGTCAACAATGTTCCTTTCATCGAGTTTAAACAGTACAGCAAAATGGTACTTACAGAGTGACTCAAACATGATTTAGACCTTGTTTATGAAAAACTGTTTATTTCTTTATTACATAATTGCAACTTGATGAAAAGTGTCAACAATGTTCCTTTCATCGAGTTTAAACATTACAGCAAATGGTACTAACAGAGTGCATCAAACATGATTTAGACCTTGTTTATGAAAAACTGTTTATTTCTTTATTCCATGATTGCAACTTGCTGAAAAGTGTCAACAATGTTCCTTTCATCGAGTTTAAACAGTACAGCAAAATGGTACTTACAGAGTGACTCAAACATGATTTAGACCTTGTTGATGAAAAACTGTTTATTTCTTTATTACATGATTGCAACTTGCTGCAAAGTGTCAACAGTGTTCCAATCATCTGGATTAAGCAGTACAGCAAAAATGGTACTTATAGAGTGCATCAAACATGATTTAGACCTTGTTTATGAAAAACTGTTTATTTCTGTATTTCATGATTGCAACTTGCTGCAAAGTGTCAACAATGTTCCTTTCATCGAGTTTAAACAGTACAGCAAAATGGTACTTACAGAGTGACTCAAACATGATTTAGACCTTGTTTATAAAAAACGTTTTTTTCTGTATTACATGATTGCAACTTGCTGAAAAGTGTCAACAGTGTTCATATCATCTGGATTAAGCAGTACATCAAAAATTGTACTTACAGAGTGCATCAAACATGATTTAGACATTGTTTATGAAAAACTGTTTATTTCTTTATTCCATGATTGCAACTTGCTGAAAAGTGTCAACAATGTTCCTTTCATCGAGTTTAAACAGTACAGCAAAATGGTACTTACAGAGTGACTCAAACATGATTTAGACCTTGTTTATGAAAAACAGTTTATTTCTGTATTACATGATTGCAACTTGCTGAAAAGTGTCAACAGTGTTCATATCATCTGGATTAAGCAGTACATCCAAAATTGTACTTACAGAGTGCATCAAACATGATTTAGACCTTGTTTATGAAAAACTGTTTATTTCTGTATTCCATGATTGCAACTTGCTGAAAAGTGTCAACAATGTTCCTTTCATCGAGTTTAAACAGTACAGCAAAATGGTACTTACAGAGTGACTCAAACATGATTTAGACCTTGTTTATGAAAAACTGTTTATTTCTGTATTACATAATTGCAACTTGATGAAAAGTGTCAACAATGTTCCTTTCATCGAGTTTAAACATTACAGCAAATGGTACTAACAGAGTGCATCAAACATGATTTAGACCTTGTTTATGAAAAACTGTTTATTTCTTTATTCCATGATTGCAACTTGCTGAAAAGTGTCAACAATGTTCCTTTCATCGAGTTTAAACAGTACAGCAAAATGGTACTTACAGAGTGACTCAAACATGATTTAGACCTTGTTTATGAAAAACAGTTTATTTCTGTATTACATGATTGCAACTTGCTGAAAAGTGTCAACAGTGTTCATATCATCTGGATTAAGCAGTACATCAAAAATTGTACTTACAGAGTGCATCAAACATGATTTAGACCTTGTTTATGAAAAACTGTTTATTTCTGTATTCCATGATTGCAACTTGCTGAAAAGTGTCAACAATGTTCCTTTCATCGAGTTTAAACAGTACAGCAAAATGGTACTTACAGAGTGACTCAAACATGATTTAGACCTTGTTGATGAAAAACTGTTTATTTCTTTATTACATGATTGCAACTTGCTGCAAAGTGTCAACAGTGTTCCAATCATCTGGATTAAGCAGTACAGCAAAAATGGTACTTATAGAGTGCATCAAACATGATTTAGACCTTGTTTATGAAAAACTGTTTATTTCATGATTTCATGATTGCAACTTGCTGCAAAGTGTCAACAATGTTCCTTTCATCGAGTTTAAACAGTACAGCAAAATGGTACTTACAGAGTGACTCAAACATGATTTAGACCTTGTTTATAAAAAACGTTTTTTTCTGTATTACATGATTGCAACTTGCTGAAAAGTGTCAACAGTGTTCATATCATCTGGATTAAGCAGTACATCAAAAATTGTACTTACAGAGTGCATCAAACATGATTTAGACCTTGTTTATGAAAAACTGTTTATTTCTTTATTCCATGATTGCAACTTGCTGAAAAGTGTCAACAATGTTCCTTTCATCGAGTTTAAACAGTACAGCAAAATGGTACTTACAGAGTGACTCAAACATGATTTAGACCTTGTTTATGAAAAACAGTTTATTTCTGTATTACATGATTGCAACTTGCTGAAAAGTGTCAACAGTGTTCATATCATCTGGATTAAGCAGTACATCCAAAATTGTACTTACAGAGTGCATCAAACATGATTTAGACCTTGTTTATGAAAAACTGTTTATTTCTTTATTCCATGATTGCAACTTGCTGAAAAGTGTCAACAATGTTCCTTTCATCGAGTTTAAACAGTACAGCAAAATGGTACTTACAGAGTGACTCAAACATGATTTAGACCTTGTTGATGAAAAACTGTTTATTTCTTTATTACATGATTGCAACTTGCTGCAAAGTGTCAACAGTGTTCCAATCATCTGGATTAAGCAGTACAGCAAATATGGTACTTATAGAGTGCATGAAACATGATTTAGACCTTGTTTATGAAAAACTGTTTATTTCTGTATTTCATGATTGCAACTTGCTGCAAAGTGTCAACAATGTTCCTTTCATCGAGTTTAAACAGTACAGCAAAATGGTACTTACAGAGTGACTCAAACATGATTTAGACCTTGTTTATAAAAAACGATTTTTTCTGTATTACATGATTGCAACTTGCTGAAAAGTGTCAACAGTGTTCATATCATCTGGATTAAGCAGTACATCAAAAATTGTACTTACAGAGTGCATCAAACATGATTTAGACCTTGTTTATGAAAAACTGTTTATTTCTTTATTCCATGATTGCAACTTGCTGAAAAGTGTCAACAATGTTCCTTTCATCGAGTTTAAACAGTACAGCAAAATGGTACTTACAGAGTGACTCAAACATGATTTAGACCTTGTTTATGAAAAACAGTTTATTTCTGTATTACATGATTGCAACTTGCTGAAAAGTGTCAACAGTGTTCATATCATCTGGATTAAGCAGTACATCCAAAATAGTACTTACAGAGTGCATCAAACATGATTTAGACCTTGTTTATGAAAAACTGTTTATTTCTGTATTCCATGATTGCAACTTGCTGAAAAGTGTCAACAATGTTCCTTTCATCGAGTTTAAACAGTACAGCAAAATGGTACTTACAGAGTGACTCAAACATGATTTAGACCTTGTTGATGAAAAACTGTTTATTTCTTTATTACATGATTGCAACTTGCTGCAAAGTGTCAACAGTGTTCCAATCATCTGGATTAAGCAGTACAGCAAAAATGGTACTTATAGAGTGCATCAAACATGATTTAGACCTTGTTTATGAAAAACTGTTTATTTCTGTATTTCATGATTGCAACTTGCTGCAAAGTGTCAACAATGTTCCTTTCATCGAGTTTAAACAGTACAGCAAAATGGTACTTACAGAGTGACTCAAACATGATTTAGACCTTGTTTATAAAAAACGTTTTTTTCTGTATTACATGATTGCAACTTGCTGAAAAGTGTCAACAGTGTTCATATCATCTGGATTAAGCAGTACATCAAAAATTGTACTTACAGAGTGCATCAAACATGATTTAGACATTGTTTATGAAAAACTGTTTATTTCTTTATTCCATGATTGCAACTTGCTGAAAAGTGTCAACAATGTTCCTTTCATCGAGTTTAAACAGTACAGCAAAATGGTACTTACAGAGTGACTCAAACATGATTTAGACCTTGTTTATGAAAAACAGTTTATTTCTGTATTACATGATTGCAACTTGCTGAAAAGTGTCAACAGTGTTCATATCATCTGGATTAAGCAGTACATCCAAAATTGTACTTACAGAGTGCATCAAACATGATTTAGACCTTGTTTATGAAAAACTGTTTATTTCTGTATTCCATGATTGCAACTTGCTGAAAAGTGTCAACAATGTTCCTTTCATCGAGTTTAAACAGTACAGCAAAATGGTACTTACAGAGTGACTCAAACATGATTTAGACCTTGTTTATGAAAAACTGTTTATTTCTGTATTACATAATTGCAACTTGATGAAAAGTGTCAACAATGTTCCTTTCATCGAGTTTAAACATTACAGCAAATGGTACTAACAGAGTGCATCAAACATGATTTAGACCTTGTTTATGAAAAACTGTTTATTTCTTTATTCCATGATTGCAACTTGCTGAAAAGTGTCAACAATGTTCCTTTCATCGAGTTTAAACAGTACAGCAAAATGGTACTTACAGAGTGACTCAAACATGATTTAGACCTTGTTGATGAAAAACTGTTTATTTCTTTATTACATGATTGCAACTTGCTGCAAAGTGTCAACAGTGTTCCAATCATCTGGATTAAGCAGTACAGCAAAAATGGTACTTATAGAGTGCATCAAACATGATTTAGACCTTGTTTATGAAAAACTGTTTATTTCTGTATTTCATGATTGCAACTTGCTGCAAAGTGTCAACAATGTTCCTTTCATCGAGTTTAAACAGTACAGCAAAATGGTACTTACAGAGTGACTCAAACATGATTTAGACCTTGTTTATAAAAAACGTTTTTTTCTGTATTACATGATTGCAACTTGCTGAAAAGTGTCAACAGTGTTCATATCATCTGGATTAAGCAGTACATCAAAAATTGTACTTACAGAGTGCATCAAACATGATTTAGACCTTGTTTATGAAAAACTGTTTATTTCTTTATTCCATGATTGCAACTTGCTGAAAAGTGTCAACAATGTTCCTTTCATCGAGTTTAAACAGTACAGCAAAATGGTACTTACAGAGTGACTCAAACATGATTTAGACCTTGTTTATGAAAAACAGTTTATTTCTGTATTACATGATTGCAACTTGCTGAAAAGTGTCAACAGTGTTCATATCATCTGGATTAAGCAGTACATCAAAAATTGTACTTACAGAGTGCATCAAACATGATTTAGACCTTGTTTATGAAAAACTGTTTATTTCTTTATTCCATGATTGCAACTTGCTGAAAAGTGTCAACAATGTTCCTTTCATCGAGTTTAAACAGTACAGCAAAATGGTACTTACAGAGTGACTCAAACATGATTTAGACCTTGTTTATGAAAAACAGTTTATTTCTGTATTACATGATTGCAACTTGCTGAAAAGTGTCAACAGTGTTCATATCATCTGGATTAAGCAGTACATCAAAAATTGTACTTACAGAGTGCATCAAACATGATTTAGACCTTGTTTATGAAAAACTGTTTATTTCTGTATTCCATGATTGCAACTTGCTGAAAAGTGTCAACAATGTTCCTTTCATCGAGTTTAAACAGTACAGCAAAATGGTACTTACAGAGTGACTCAAACATGATTTAGACCTTGTTTATGAAAAACTGTTTATTTCTGTATTACATAATTGCAACTTGATGAAAAGTGTCAACAATGTTCCTTTCATCGAGTTTAAACATTACAGCAAATGGTACTAACAGAGTGCATCAAACATGATTTAGACCTTGTTTATGAAAAACTGTTTATTTCTTTATTCCATGATTGCAACTTGCTGAAAAGTGTCAACAATGTTCCTTTCATCGAGTTTAAACAGTACAGCAAAATGGTACTTACAGAGTGACTCAAACATGATTTAGACCTTGTTTATGAAAAACAGTTTATTTCTGTATTACATGATTGCAACTTGCTGAAAAGTGTCAACAGTGTTCATATCATCTGGATTAAGCAGTACATCAAAAATTGTACTTACAGAGTGCATCAAACATGATTTAGACCTTGTTTATGAAAAACTGTTTATTTCTGTATTCCATGATTGCAACTTGCTGAAAAGTGTCAACAATGTTCCTTTCATCGAGTTTAAACAGTACAGCAAAATGGTACTTACAGAGTGACTCAAACATGATTTAGACCTTGTTGATGAAAAACTGTTTATTTCTTTATTACATGATTGCAACTTGCTGCAAAGTGTCAACAGTGTTCCAATCATCTGGATTAATCAGTACAGCAAAAATGGTACTTATAGAGTGCATCAAACATGATTTAGACCTTGTTTATGAAAAACTGTTTATTTCTGTATTTCATGATTGCAACTTGCTGCAAAGTGTCAACAATGTTCCTTTCATCGAGTTTAAACAGTACAGCAAAATGGTACTTACAGAGTGACTCAAACATGATTTAGACCTTGTTTATAAAAAACGTTTTTTTCTGTATTACATGATTGCAACTTGCTGAAAAGTGTCAACAGTGTTCCAATCATCTGGATTAAGCAGCACAGCAAAAATGGTACTTACAGAGTGGATGAAACATTATTTAGACCTTGTTTATGAAAACTGTTTATTTCTTTATTACATGATTGTGTAGTAGAGTTAAAATGGTTATTCCAGCAAACTTCAAATTATTAGAATAGTACACAACGCAGAACAGAACAATCAGGTTGAGGGTCAGTGGCCAAAAGCCCGCGAACAGGAATGTTCCAAGTTCAGACAGATGGGGGGAGTCAGATCGCCAGGAACTTTACTTTTGGTTTCTAATTTTAATTGTTGCGCTACTGGTGATGCCTGTTGATGTTAGGTAGGCAGCTACAGTAGCTGAATGATGTTAACATCTTCAGGTTTTGTTTCATTAAATGTATTTTATTTTATCTGGGTGCTTACGTCACCTACTGACACCCTGGTACTACCCATAGATCCCGCTCTCCTCAGTCTGAGAAAACACTGAGAGAGAAAGGTACGGGTTGCAGATTACTCCTTTGTAGAAGTCCGTAACGTGAAATAAATAAACGTCCCAAGGTTAATGCTGTAGATATTGTTATAAGGGGATGTGAGACTATCGAAACACGTAACTTTCAGAGTTTTATTGTTGTTATTAATATAGTTACAGAGTGCTAAAAGTGTTGCTAGCTAGTATGACTTTCTTTCTGTGATGCAGACGGCTAGCTGAGCTGCCGACTAGTGATGGTGTTGCATTATGGGGGATGTAGTTTTGCCCTCTAAGGCGATTTTATGTTGTAACTTGTTTGTGTTGCAGTGGTTTTGTACATGAGTTGTTGTATTTTGCTACTATCAACACTGAAAGCACCTAGCAATGTATTGGGGATGTGAGACAGGATATGTGTTTTACCTTTCTTCATGCTCCTGTGTAGAACAACTTGTCAGGTGGTGCATTGGAGACTGATGTGTTCCTGTCCTGTCTTTTCATAATACTATTGCAGGTATGGTTCTATTGTCTAAGAATTAAGATTATACATTCTTTGTATTAAGGACTGGTTATTATTTTATACTATACATTATGGCTTTATGTATGAGTGTGATTGTGAGAGTCTGAGAAAACACTGAGAGAGAAAGAACAACTTGTCAGGTGGTGCATTGGAGACTGATGTGTTCCTGTCCTGTCTTTTCATAATACTATTGCAGATCGACATAAAAGCCTAAAAGACAGCCGTGGTGTTGCTCTTCATTTCTTGGTTCTCCTGTGGTGCATAAGAAACCCGCTACAGATTGGTGCCGTGACCCGGATCAACAGATCAGCTGCAGCAGATCGCCGAGGGACCCCTAAACAGAACTGGATCGACATCACACGTTTAAAACATTTGAGGGCAAGGTGAACTTTGGACAATATGTTGCATATGCCTCAGTTGTGTGAGATTACAGAACAGGAGAGAGAAGACATATCAGGTGTTGGTGATAACAATGTACATGTTACTCCGGTTGGTGTTACTGTGAGAGGTTCACAAGGTATGGCCACTGGGGTGGGGCGGGGGGCTCAGTTGGCCAGTATGGGGGAACATAGTGCTAGAGCCAGTCCTCTTAGATACCCAGCAGTCGACACTAGAGTGCCAAGTGTCAGTAGTAGCCAACCAGAGCATGTTAGCAGTAGCCAACCAGGCAACGATGACAGTGAAGAGTCCCAGAAGGCCATAGGGGGTGAAAATGAGAACCGAACCCAATTGCAAGCCCTAGCAGAGTTAGTCAAACAACTGGGCTGTGAAATAGGTAATCAAGTTGCCGCTAGTCTAGCAGGGGCTGGTCCAAGCACTTCCCCTCCCCAACCAATAGTAGAAATACCTGATTGGTCAAAGGTCAACCTAATTCTGAAGTCAGACGTCAGAGAACCACCCCACTTCCGGGGTGATAGCACAGACCGGTGCACAGTGACTGAATGGCAAGAACTTATGCAAGCTTACTTGAAAAAGAAGGGATGCAGTATATCAGAACAGGGGCAAGAAATACAGGACAGACTAATGGGGCGGGCTAAAGACATAGTCAGAATTGGGCTCCGTGGAAACCCCCTTGTTAACATAAGCAGAGATCCTGAAGCCATATACAATATCTTGAGGCAGCACTTTGGAGAGGCAATCTCATCAACAATCCCATTAGGATACTTCTATGAAACCTTACCAAGACAGTCAGAGAGCTGCTTGGATTATTGGGTTAGACTGAACAAAGCAATTGACCTTGCCAATGAGTGCTTGCAAAGACAGGGAAAAAGAGTGGATGATCCAGGTCACGAGGTGACCATGATGTTTGTTAAGCACTGCCCTGATCCGGCACTGTATGCTGCTCTTAGGTGCAGGCCTATTGAAAATTGGACCGTTGGAGATTTGCAGGCAATGATTGACAGCCATCACCGAGACAAACAATCAGCCAGACACAGGGCGCAAAGTACTGCCAAGGTAGAAGTTGTGATGACCCCCGACGCTTGGTGTATGACTCAACAACAAGCAGTCGGTCAAAATAATTCAGCCACGCCCACTAACAGCGATCAGGCTCCATTGAACAAAGTGATTTCTCTCCTGGAAAAGCTCCTGTCAACCCAGGAACAAAATCAAAGGAGAACTTCAGCCAGAACACCACAAACTAATACTGCTGCTGGTCCCTGTAGAATTTGTAAGGCCTCAGACCATTCAACTCAGTCGCACTGCTTTAAGGAGGGGTTATGTTTCAAGTGTCACAGGACAGGCCACAGAGGCTTTGAATGTCCAGCAAGAAAACAAGTTGGAGAGGCAACCGCCGAGGCTCCCCCTGGCCCCGCTTTAAACTAACATGCTCACACCAAGAGGGGGGCGGTGTGGGCGAACATGTTACACCTCCACAGAACACTACAGATATAAGGACTGGAAACACAATGAAAACCGAGGTGATTTATCCAAAAATAGAGAGTAATGACAGTCTTTTCTATGTTCCAGTAATGGTGCAAGAAATTGTAGAACTTCAAGCTCTGATAGATAGTGGGTCTATGACCTGCACGTTAAGTGAGTCAGCTGAAGACACACTTCTGAGATGTAATGTGATAAAACCAGAGTCTAGAAAGCCAACTCAAGTAGTTCTTGTAGGCTGTGGGGGCAACCAGGCACAGCCTAAGTATGAATATGACTTGAACATTGATCTTTTAGATTGCAAGATGGCAGTGTCTGTTTTAGTTGTACCTGGACAGACAGATGACATGATAGTTGGATCGAACGCCATAAAACACATAATGCAACAGGTTAAGAAAACAAAGTGGTATTGGGACAGCCTCTCCAAACCTGCCAAAGGAGATTCACATGGACTTTTACTCAGCATGCTAGCCAACGTGAACCGTTGGCACGGTGACAAAATACCAGACAAAGTGGGAACTGTAATGCTCAAGCAGAGTGTGACTCTCATGCCTCAACATGAACATTTGGTCTGGGGAAAACTGAAAGAAAAGGTACCGCTATCAGTCGGTAGTACTGTAGTCATAGAGGCCACTACAGCACGATCTGCACCAAGAAATGTCCTAGTAGGACGCACTGTATGTCCTTTGAGGGGTGACAAGTGGGTCCCCATGAAAGTGATCAACATGTTGGACCACCCTATTATTCTCCGCCGTAACACCAAGTTGGCCGATGTGCACCCATGCCTAGCCCTAGAAGACCTAGAGCTCTATGCCAGCCATGCTGAGAACCCCAGTAAGGTCCAGTCTGCCCTTCAGAATGTCACCCAAGCTGGGGAAGGATGTTCATTTGGTGGAAAAAGGGCAAAGAAAGAGTATCTACAAAAGTTGGAAGAGTTGGGCTTAAAAGAAGTTGACATAGAGTCCTGTGAAGTGTCTGACATGTGGAAAGGAAAACTAGTGGACCTTATTTCTCAGTATGAAGGCATCTTCTCCAGGGACCGACTTGACTGTGGAGAAGCGAAGAACGTCATCCACCGTATCCGACTCAAAGATGAAAAGCCTTTCCGGCTGCCGTACAGGAGGGTCTCTCCATCCGACTACCAGAAACTGAGACAGACGCTGGAGGAAATGGAGGAGCGGGGCATCATCCGAAAGTCCAGTAGTGAGTGGGCCTCCCCCCTTGTCCTGGTTTGGAAGCCGTCAGGAGAGTTGAGAATTTGCACTGATTTCAGATGGTTGAACCAGAGGACAGAGAAAGATGCATACCCATTGCCCCATCAAGCCGATGCTCTCGCTGCTTTGGGGGGGAACTGCTTCTTCAGTACTATGGATTTGACTTCGGGATTCTACAACATCCCCATACATGAAGATGACCGCAAGTACACAGCGTGCACAACACCCACGGGTTTATTTGAGTACAACAGAATGGCTCAGGGGTTATGTAACAGCCCAGCAACATTCGCCAGAATGATGACCTCGATCTTCGGCGACCAGAACTACTTGTCCCTCCTGTGCTACTTGGATGATCTCCTGGTTTTCGGGAAGACTGAGCAGGAAGCCCTGGACCGTCTCGAAATGGTGTTCTCCCGCCTTAAGGAACACAACCTGAAGCTAGCGCAAAAAAAATGTTACCTCCTCAGAAAATCTGTCAAGTTTTTAGGCCATATCGTCACGGCAGAGGGCATTGCAACCGACCCAGGAAAAGTGTCTGCAATCAACGACATCACAGCAGCTGACCTGATGGAAAATGATGGGAAAACACCTTCACCCACCAAGGTCAGATCATTTCTTGGTATGGCAAACTATTATTCCCACTTCATTGCGAGTTTCTCAGGTTTAGCCAAACCACTGTTTCGTCTGATTGCAGGACAGAAAAGTAAGCGGAAAGGAGAAAAAGGAAAACCTCATGGCATGGCCCATAAACGTCTGAAACCTGAAGACTGGACTTCTGAATGTGGGGAGGCGCTGGAGAAGCTAAAAGCTGCTGTCTCCCAAAAAGCCGTGCTGGCTCACCCAGACTTTAACAGACCATTTCTCCTATCAACTGATGCATCAATGGATGGCTTAGGTGCAGTACTTAGCCAGACATTTGAGGGTGAGAGTAGGCCCAGACCAGTAGCTTTTGCAAGCAAGACTCTGTCGAGGTCCCAGTCCCGTTACCCAGCACACAGATTAGAGTTCTTCGCTCTTAAGTGGGCTGTGTGTGATAAGTTCACCCATTGGCTGAAGGGGAATAGATTCACAGTCCTAACAGATAACAACCCCCTGACATATATAATGACGAAACCAAAGCTAGATGCCTGTGAGCAGCGGTGGGTCTCTAAACTGGCCCCCTTCGACTTTGACTTGAAGTACATCCCCGGGCCCCAGAATGTCCCAGCAGACCTGCTTAGTCGACAGCCATTCGTTGGAGCTAGGAAGGCAAGTGAGTTCCCAGAGTATGTGACTTCAGAGTCCATCCAGGACGCATTCAAACTGTCAGTCAATATCCAAGGTGGTGAGATCCTGGCTCAAGTCTCTTCTGAAGGGGTGAAAGCAGTTTTGGAGTCCTGTCTGGAGTGGGATGCGAGTGTGCCAGTGCGCACATTCCAATTAGCCCAGTATTCGGCCAGCATCCCTCAGCATGAAGGGGGAGTGGCTACTCTTCCAGTCCTTTCTCCTGATGTGATACGGAGAAAACAGAAGGCGGATCAGGTGCTGGCCCGAGTGGCGTACTTTGTTGAGAGGAGGAGGAGACCTTCGCGGAGAGAGAGGGCTCATGAGACTGCCCAAGTGTTGAGAATGCTGAAGCATTGGGATAAACTCGAAATCAAGGATGAGATCCTCTACCGAAGATCTAAGGACAGAGTTGTCAAGAAGAGGTACCAGCTGGTGGTGCCAGACTCCCTTAAAGCCATCGTTCTGAGGGGAACCCATGATGAAGCCGGCCACCAAGGCCAGACTAGAACACTCCATTTGGTACGTCAAAGGTTCTTCTGGACTGGAATGGAAGGGGAAGTGAAGAAGTATGTCTCCTACTGTAAGCGCTGTCTGGTTGGCAAGACAATGGAGCCAGAGGCTAGGGCACCGTTGGAATCTATTCAGACCAGCACAGCGTTGGAACTGGTGTGCATAGACTTCTGGTCAGCAGAAGGAAGGGATGGAGAGAGCGTTGATGTACTCGTCATCACAGATCATTTTACGAAGCTGGCACATGCGTTTCCTTGCCCGAACCAGACAGCAAAGGTGGTTGCCCAGAAGTTATGGAACCAGTTCTTCTGTGTCTATGGGTTTCCCCAGCGGATACACTCTGACAAAGGAGCAAACTTTGAGAGTCACTTAATCGCAGAATTGCTACAAGTCTCAGGAGTCAAAAAGTCCCATACCACTCCATATCATCCTATGGGCAACGGTCAGACGGAAAGATTCAACCGCACGCTCGGAAACATGGTCCGATCATTGCCAGCGAGAGCAAAAGAAAGATGGCCCCAGATGATACAGACGCTCACCTTCTCGTACAACTGTACCACACACGAAACGACAGGATTCGCACCGTTCTTCCTAATGTTCGGCCGAATTCCACGGCTGCCAGTGGACATCATGTTTGGAAGTACCCTGAAAAACGAAGACGTGTTGACTCATGACGAGTATGTTGACTCGTTCCAAAAGGACCTGCGAGAGGCTGTCAGGATCGCTCAGGCCAACACCACTGAAGCTCAGAAAAAGCAAGCCAGGCAGTATAACAAGAGAGTGAAGGGTACTGCCCTGGAGATTGGGGACCGAGTTCTCTTGGCAAACCGAAAGGAAAGAGGAAAAGGTAAACTTGCCGACTTGTGGGATTCAACGGTCTATGTGATCACATGGAAAGACCCGTCTGTGCACATCTACAGAGTCGAAGATCCTACTACCAAGAAGAGTAAAGTAGTTCATCGAAACTTCATACTGCCAGTGAACTTCCTGCCGGTGGGACAGACAGACGAGATGTCCACAGTAGCCTCTACTGCTTCAGAGGAGGACATAAACGCAGACAGCGGTGACGAAAGACCGGTATTCGATGTGGATGAGGATTCAGAGGATCGAAGGACTGCTGTCTGGATTCTCGAGGGCCAGAACCCTGAGGGGCCCACGGAAGCTGAAGGTCAAAAATCTTCGGGACCGGAAGATGGCGTGAACATGAGAGAAGCTGCTCCTCAATGCCCAGCGAAGGACATGATCTCAGGACAAGCAGCTAAATCAAGCACAGGAAGCTCCTCAATGATGCCTGGTGATGATTCAAGTGATCCTTCTGAAGATGACACAAGTAGAGAAGCAACGTCAGTGAGCAGTCTAGATGGCATCAGCAGTAGAAGTTCATCAGTCAGCGGCTCTGTATGCATAAGATCTACTAAGAAGAGAATGAGTAACCAGAGAGAGGTAGAGCGCAGAAACAGCCAGACATCTGAGCTCACTGATACAGTCCTGAGACCAAGTGAAGGCACTTTGAGAACTCGAACTGGAAGAGTTGTGAAGCCTGTCAGAAGACTTTTAGAGTCAATGAGTCAAGTGATTGCTGAGCCGGACAAAAGAGAGCATCTAGCCGCCCTGATTCAAGCCTTATCAACTTTTGTTGAAGTGACAGTACCCCAGTGACACAGAAGCCAGAAGATAGATTAAGGAAATGAGAAATACTTTATTAGGGGGTCATAGGTTGTATGTATATGGGCATATTTCTACCTGGCAAAGTCTCTTTGCTGTCCTTCTGGACGACTCTTGGTCAAGGTTACCCCTGTGGAGGAAGAAGTCTTACCTTATGTCTTGAAGTTTGCTGAAATCAAGAAGGGGTGAGTGTAGTAGAGTTAAAATGGTTATTCCAGCAAACTTCAAATTATTAGAATAGTACACAACGCAGAACAGAACAATCAGGTTGAGGGTCAGTGGCCAAAAGCCCGCGAACAGGAATGTTCCAAGTTCAGACAGAAGGGGGGAGTCAGATCGCCAGGAACTTTACTTTTGGTTTCTAATTTTAATTGTTGCGCTACTGGTGATGCCTGTTGATGTTAGGTAGGCAGCTACAGTAGCTGAATGATGTTAACCTCTATGGGACCGGCGGGACGAATTCGTCCCACCTACGTAACAGCCACTGCCAGCCTGTGGCGCGATTTTCAAAACCTTAAAAATCCTATTACTTCAATTTCTCAAACATATGACTATTTTACAGCCATTTAAAGATAAGACTCTCGTTAATCTAACCACACTGTCCGATTTCAAAAAGGCTTTACAACGAAAGCAAAACATTAGATTATGTCAGCAGAGTACCAAGCCAGAAATAATCAGACACCCATTTTTCAAGCCAGCATATAATGTCACCAAAACCCAGAAGACAGCTAAATGCAACACTCACCTTTGATGATCTTCATCAGATGACAACCCTAGGACATTATGTTATACAATACATGCATGTTTTGTTCAATCAAGTTCATATTTATATCAAAAACCAGCTTTTTACATTAGCATGTGACGTTCAGAACTAGCATACCCCCCGCAAACTTCCGGGGAATTCGCTAACATTTTACTAAATTACTCACGATAAACGTTCACAAAAAGCATAACAATTATTTTAAGAATTATAGATACAGACCTCCTCTATGCACTCGATATGTCCGATTTTAAAATAGCTTTTTGGTGAAAGCACATTTTGCAATATTCTAAGTACATAGCCCAGGCATCACGGGCTCGCTATTTAGACACCCGGCAAGTTTAGCACTCACCATAATCATATTTACTATTATAAAAATGTCATTACCTTTTGTTGTCTTCGTCAGAATACACACCCAGGACAGCTACTTCAATAACAAATGTTGGTTTGGTCCAAAATAATCCATCGTTATATCCGAATAGCGGCGTTTTGTTCGTGCGTTCCAGACACTATCCGAAATAGTAAAGAAGTGTCGCGCGCTTGGCGCAATTCCTGACAATAAAATTCAAAGTATTCCATTGCCGTACGTCGAACCATGTCAACCGCTGTTTAAAATCAATTTTTACGTCATTTTTCTCGTAGAAAAGCGATAATATTCCGACAGGGAATCTCCTTTTCGGCAAACAGAGGAAAAAATCCCAAAGGCGGGGGCGGTCGGGGTCACGCGCATAAGCTAGTGTCTCTTGATGGGCCACTTGAGAAAGGCGATAATGTGTTTCAGCCTGGGGCTGGAATGACGACATTCTGTTTTTTCCCGGGCTCTGAGAGCGTATGGAAGACGTGGGAAGTGTCACGTTAAAGCAGAGATCCTTAGTAAATGATAGAGATGGAAAACAAGTTCAACAAATGGTCAGACAGGCCACTTCCTGTAAAGGAATCTCTCAGGTTTTGACCTGCCATTTGAGTTCTGTTATACTCACAGACACCATTCAAACAGTTTTAGAAAATTTAGGGTGTTTTCTATCCATATGTAATAAGTATATGCATATTCTAGTTACTGAGTAGGAGTGGTAACCAGATTAAATCGGGTATGTTTTTTATCCAGCCGTGTCAATGCTGCCCCCTAGCCCTAACAGGTTAACATCTTCAGGTTTTGTTTCATTAAATGTATTTTATTTTATCTGGGTGCTTACATCACCTACTGACACCCTGGTACTACCCATAGATCCCGCTCTCCTCAGTCTGAGAAAACACTGAGAGAGAAAGGTACGGGTTGCAGATTACTCCTTTGTAGAAGTCCGTAACGTGAAATAAATAAACGTCCCAAGGTTAATGCTGTAGATATTGTTATAAGGGGATGTGAGACTATCGAAACACGTAACTTTCAGAGTTTTATTGTTGTTATTAATATAGTTACAGAGTGCTAAAAGTGTTGCTAGCTAGTATGACTTTCTTTCTGTGATGCAGACGGCTAGCTGAGCTGCCGACTAGTGATGGTGTTGCATTATGGGGGATGTAGTTTTGCCCTCTAAGGCGATTTTATGTTGTAACTTGTTTGTGTTGCAGTGGTTTTGTACATGAGTTGTTGTATTTTGCTACTATCAACACTGAAAGCACCTAGCAATGTATTGGGGATGTGAGACAGGATATGTGTTTTACCTTTCTTCATGCTCCTGTGTAGAACAACTTGTCAGGTGGTGCATTGGAGACTGATGTGTTCCTGTCCTGTCTTTTCATAATACTATTGCAGGTATGGTTCTATTGTCTAAGAATTAAGATTATACATTCTTTGTATTAAGGACTGGTTATTATTTTATACTATACATTATGGCTTTATGTATGAGTGTGATTGTGAGAGTCTGAGAAAACACTGAGAGAGAAAGAACAACTTGTCAGGTGGTGCATTGGAGACTGATGTGTTCCTGTCCTGTCTTTTCATAATACTATTGCAGATCGACATAAAAGCCTAAAAGACAGCCGTGGTGTCGCTCTTCATTTCTTGGTTCTCCTGTGGTGCATAAGAAACCCGCTACAATTGCAACTTGCTGAAAAGTGTCAACAATGTTCCTTTCATCGAGTTTAAACAGTACAGCAAAATGGTACTTACAGAGTGACTCAAACAAGATTTAGACCTTGTTTATGAAAAACTGTTTATTTCTGTATTTCATGATTGCAACTTGCTGAAAAGTGTCAGCAATGTTCCTTTCATCGAGTTTAAACAGTACAGCAAAATGGTACTTACAGAGTGACTCAAACATGATTTAGACCTTGTTGATGAAAAACTGTTTATTTCTGTATTATATGATTGCAACTTGCTGAAAAGTGTCAGCAATGTTCCTTTCATCGAGTTTAAACAGTACAGCAAAATGGTACTTACAGAGTGCATCAAACATAATTTAGACCTTGTTTATGAAAAACTGTTTATTTCCTTATTACATGATTGCAACTTGCTGAAAAGTGTCAACATTGTTCCAATCATCTGGATTAAGCAGTACAGCAAAAATTGTACTTACAGAGCGCATCAAACATGATTTAGACCTTGTTTATGAAAAACTGTTTATTTCTGTATTTCATGATTGCAACTTGCTGAAAAGTTTCAACAATGTTCCTTTCATCTGGATTAAGCAGTACAGCAAAAATGGTATTTACAGAGTGCATCAAACATGATTTAGACCTTGTTTATGAAAAACTGTTTATTTCTGTATTTCATGATTGCAACTTGCAGAAAAGTGTCAACATTGTTCCTTTCATCGAGTTTAAACAGTACAGCAAAATGGTACTTACAGAGTGACTCAAACAAGATTTAGACCTTGTTTATGAAAAACTGTTTATTTCTGTATTCCATGATTGCAACTTGCTGAAAAGTGTCAGAAATGTTCCTTTCATCGAGTTTAAACAGTACAGCAAAATGGTACTTACAGAGTGACTCAAACATGATTTAGACCTTGTTGATGAAAAACTGTTTATTACTGTATTATATGATTGCAACTTGCTGCAAAGTGTCAACAGTGTTCCAATCATCTGGATTAAGCAGTACAGCAAAAATGGTACTTACAGAGAGCATCAAACATTATCTGGACCTTGTTTATGAAAAACGGTTTATTTCTGTATTTCATGATTGCAACTTGCTGCAAAGTGTCAACAATGTTCCTTTCATCGAGTTTAAACAGTACAGCAAAATGGTACTTACAGAGTGACTCAAACATGATTTAGACCTTGTTTATGAAAAACGTTTTTTTCTGTATTACATGATTGCAACTTGCTGAAAAGTGTCAACAG
Source organism: Salmo salar (assembly GCF_965601325.2). Lineage (NCBI taxonomy): Eukaryota > Metazoa > Chordata > Actinopteri > Salmoniformes > Salmonidae > Salmo > Salmo salar. The sequence goes on along the minus strand of NC_138294.1, from coordinate 35,715,350 downwards.
TGTTCCAATCATCTGGATTAAGCAGCACAGTAAAAATGGTACTTACAGAGTGGATCAAACATTATTTAGACTTTGTTTATGAAAACTGTTTATTTCTTTATTACATGATTGCAACTTGCTGAAAAGTGTCAACAATGTTCCTTTCATCGAGTTTAAACAGTACAGCAAAATGGTACTTACAGAGTGACTCAAACATGATTTAGACCTTGTTTATGAAAAACAGTTTATTTCTGTATTACATGATTGCAACTTGCTGAAAAGTGTCAACAGTGTTCATATCATCTGGATTAAGCAGTACATCAAAAATTGTACTTACAGAGTGCATCAAACATGATTTAGACCTTGTTTATGAAAAACTGTTTATTTCTTTATTCCATGATTGCAACTTGCTGAAAAGTGTCAACAATGTTCCTTTCATCGAGTTTAAACAGTACAGCAAAATGGTACTTACAGAGTGACTCAAACATGATTTAGACCTTGTTTATGAAAAACAGTTTATTTCTGTATTACATGATTGCAACTTGCTGAAAAGTGTCAACAGTGTTCATATCATCTGGATTAAGCAGTACATCAAAAATTGTACTTACAGAGTGCATCAAACATGATTTAGACCTTGTTTATGAAAAACTGTTTATTTCTGTATTCCATGATTGCAACTTGCTGAAAAGTGTCAACAATGTTCCTTTCATCGAGTTTAAACATTACAGCAAATGGTACTAACAGAGTGCATCAAACATGATTTAGACCTTGTTTATGAAAAACTGTTTATTTCTTTATTCCATGATTGCAACTTGCTGAAAAGTGTCAACAATGTTCCTTTCATCGAGTTTAAACAGTACAGCAAAATGGTACTTACAGAGTGACTCAAACATGATTTAGACCTTGTTTATGAAAAACAGTTTATTTCTGTATTACATGATTGCAACTTGCTGAAAAGTGTCAACAGTGTTCATATCATCTGGATTAAGCAGTACATCAAAAATTGTACTTACAGAGTGCATCAAACATGATTTAGACCTTGTTTATGAAAAACTGTTTATTTCTGTATTCCATGATTGCAACTTGCTGAAAAGTGTCAACAATGTTCCTTTCATCGAGTTTAACCTCTTGGGGCTAGGTGGGACGCTAGCGTGCCACCTGTGGTGCACTCCATCAACAGCAGGTGCATTTCAAGAGCGGCAAATTTGAATCCAAATAAATGTCAAAATTCAAATTTTTCAAAAATACAACTATGTTACACCATTTGAAAGATAAACATCTCCTTAATCTAACCACGTTTTACGATTTCAAAAAGGTTTTACGGCGAAAGCATAAATTTAGAGTATGTTAGGACAGTACATTTACAAGAGTTGTGTGTAATGTTTTGTCAAGTCAAAGACAGGGTCACCAAAACCATAAAACCAGCTAAAATGATACACTAACCTTTTACAATCTCCATCAGATGACACTCCTAGGACATTATGTTAGACAATGCATGCATTTTTAGTTCTATCAAGTTCATATTTATATACAAAAACAGCGTTTTACTATGGCATTGATGTTGAGGAAATCGTTTCCCTCCAATAACCGGCAGTCAAGTCAGCGTCACAAATTAAATAATTAAAATTAGAAAACATTGGTAAAATATTATATTGTCATTTAAAGAATTATAGATTTACATCTTTTGAACGCAATCAACTTGCCAGATTTAAAAATAACCTTACTGGGAAATCACACTTTGCAATAATCTGAGCACTGTGCCCAGAAAAATACGCGTTGCGATACAGACTAGACGTCATGTTGGGGAGATCTAAAATCGAAAATACTATGTAAATAATCCATTACCTTTGATTCTCTTCATCAGATGTCACTTCCAGGTATCACAGGTCCATAACGAATGTAGTTTTGTTCAAAAAAGCTCATCATTTATGTCCAAAAATCTCCGTCTCGTTAGCACATGATGTAAGCCAGCCGGACTTCTCGTCATGAACGAGGGGAAAAAATATATTTCCGTTCGTTCAAACATGTCAAACGTTGTATAGCATAAATCATTAGGGCCTTTTTTAACCAGAACATGAATAATATTCAAGGTGGACGAATGCATAGCCTTTTATAACGTATTGGAACGAGGGTACCCAACATGAAGTAGCGCGCCAGGTGTCTAATGGGACATCACCGTTCCATGGCTCTTGTTCGGTCAGATCTCCCTCCAGAAGACTCAAAACACTTTGTAAAGGCTGGTGACATCTAGTGGAAGCAATAGGAAGTGCCAAAATATTCCTAAACCCCTGTGTTTTTCAATGGGAGAGGTTTAAAGTCAATACAACACATCAGGTATCCACTTCCTGTCAGAAAATGTCTCAGGGTTTTGCCTGCCAAATGAGTTCTGTTATACTCACAGACACCATTCAAACAGTTTTGGAAACTTTAGAGTGTTTTCTATCCATATATAATAAGTATATGCATATTCTAGTTACTGGGTAGGATTAGTAACCAGATTAAATCGGGTACATTTTTTTTATCCAGACGTGCAAATGCTGCCCCCTAGACCCAACAGGTTAAGCAGTACAGCAAAATGGTACTTACAGAGTGACTCAAACATGATTTAGACCTTGTTTATGAAAAACTGTTTATTTCTGTATTACATAATTGCAACTTGATGAAAAGTGTCAACAATGTTCCTTTCATCGAGTTTAAACATTACAGCAAATGGTACTAACAGAGTGCATCAAACATAATTTAGACCTTGTTTATGAAAAACTGTTTATTTCTTTATTACATGATTGCAACTTGCTGAAAAGTGTCAACATTGTTCCAATCATCTGGATTAAGCAGTACAGCAAAAATTGTACTTACAGAGCGCATCAAACATGATTTAGACCTTGTTTATAATTAACGGTTTATTTCTTTAATACATGATTGCAACTTGCTGCAAAGTGTCAACAGAGTTCCAATCATCTGGATTAAGCAGTACAGCAAAAATGGTACTTACAGAGTGCATCAAACATGATTTAGACCTTGTTAATGAAAAACTGTTTATTTCCTTATTACATGATTGCAACTTGCTGAAAAGTGTCAACATTGTTCCAATCATCTGGATTAAGCAGTACAGCAAAAATTGTACTTACAGAGCGCATCAAAGATGATTTAGACCTTGTTTATGAAAAACTGTTTATTTCTGTATTTCATGATTGCAACTTGCTGAAAAGTTTCAACAATGTTCCTTTCATCTGGATTAAGCAGTACAGCAAAAATGGTATTTACAGAGTGCATCAAACATTATCTAGACCTTGTTTATGAAAAACGGTTTATTTCTGTATTTCATGATTGCAACTTGCTGCAAAGTGTCAACAATGTTCCTTTCATCGAGTTTAAACAGTACAGCAAAATGGTACTTACAGAGTGACTCAAACATGATTTAGACCTTGTTTATGAAAAACGTTTTTTTCTGTATTACATGATTGCAACTTGCTGAAAAGTGTCAACAGTGTTCCAATCATCTGGATTAAGCAGCACAGTAAAAATGGTACTTACAGAGTGGATCAAACATTATTTAGACTTTGTTTATGAAAACTGTTTATTTCTTTATTACATGATTGCAACTTGCTGAAAAGTGTCAACAATGTTCCTTTCATCGAGTTTAAACAGTACAGCAAAATGGTACTTACAGAGTGACTCAAACATGATTTAGACCTTGTTTATGAAAAACAGTTTATTTCTGTATTACATGATTGCAACTTGCAGAAAAGTGTCAACAGTGTTCATATCATCTGGATTAAGCAGTACATCAAAAATTGTACTTACAGAGTGCATCAAACATGATTTAGACCTTGTTTATGAAAAACTGTTTATTTCTTTATTCCATGATTGCAACTTGCTGAAAAGTGTCAACAATGTTCCTTTCATCGAGTTTAAACAGTACAGCAAAATGGTACTTACAGAGTGACTCAAACATGATTTAGACCTTGTTTATGAAAAACAGTTTATTTCTGTATTACATGATTGCAACTTGCTGAAAAGTGTCAACAGTGTTCATATCATCTGGATTAAGCAGTACATCAAAAATTGTACTTACAGAGTGCATCAAACATGATTTAGACCTTGTTTATGAAAAACTGTTTATTTCTGTATTCCATGATTGCAACTTGCTGAAAAGTGTCAACAATGTTCCTTTCATCGAGTTTAAACAGTACAGCAAAATGGTACTTACAGAGTGACTCAAACATGATTTAGACCTTGTTTATGAAAAACTGTTTATTTCTGTATTACATAATTGCAACTTGATGAAAAGTGTCAACAATGTTCCTTTCATCGAGTTTAAACATTACAGCAAATGGTACTAACAGAGTGCATCAAACATGATTTAGACCTTGTTTATGAAAAACTGTTTATTTCTTTATTCCATGATTGCAACTTGCTGAAAAGTGTCAACAATGTTCCTTTCATCGAGTTTAAACAGTACAGCAAAATGGTACTTACAGAGTGACTCAAACATGATTTAGACCTTGTTTATGAAAAACAGTTTATTTCTGTATTACATGATTGCAACTTGCTGAAAAGTGTCAACAGTGTTCATATCATCTGGATTAAGCAGTACATCAAAAATTGTACTTACAGAGTGCATCAAACATGATTTAGACCTTGTTTATGAAAAACTGTTTATTTCTGTATTCCATGATTGCAACTTGCTGAAAAGTGTCAACAATGTTCCTTTCATCGAGTTTAAGCAGTACAGCAAAATGGTACTTACAGAGTGACTCAAACATGATTTAGACCTTGTTTATGAAAAACTGTTTATTTCTGTATTACATAATTGCAACTTGATGAAAAGTGTCAACAATGTTCCTTTCATCGAGTTTAAACATTACAGCAAATGGTACTAACAGAGTGCATCAAACATAATTTAGACCTTGTTTATGAAAAACTGTTTATTTCTTTATTACATGATTGCAACTTGCTGAAAAGTGTCAACATTGTTCCAATCATCTGGATTAAGCAGTACAGCAAAAATTGTACTTACAGAGCGCATCAAACATGATTTAGACCTTGTTTATAATTAACGGTTTATTTCTTTAATACATGATTGCAACTTGCTGCAAAGTGTCAACAGAGTTCCAATCATCTGGATTAAGCAGTACAGCAAAAATGGTACTTACAGAGTGCATCAAACATGATTTAGACCTTGTTAATGAAAAACTGTTTATTTCCTTATTACATGATTGCAACTTGCTGAAAAGTGTCAACATTGTTCCAATCATCTGGATTAAGCAGTACAGCAAAAATTGTACTTACAGAGCGCATCAAACATGATTTAGACCTTGTTTATGAAAAACTGTTTATTTCTGTATTTCATGATTGCAACTTGCTGAAAAGTTTCAACAATGTTCCTTTCATCTGGATTAAGCAGTACAGCAAAAATGGTATTTACAGAGTGCATCAAACATGATTTAGACCTTCTTTATGAAAAACTGTTTATTTCTGTATTTCATGATTGCAACTTGCAGAAAAGTGTCAACATTGTTCCTTTCATCGAGTTTAAACAGTACAGCAAAATGGTACTTACAGAGTGACTCAAACATGATTTAGACCTTGTTGATGAAAAACTGTTTATTTCTGTATTATATGATTGCAACTTGCTGAAAAGTGTTAGCAATGTTCCTTTCATCGAGTTTAAACAGTACAGCAAAATGATACTTACAGAGTGCATCAAACATAATTTAGACCTTGTTTATGAAAAACTGTTTATTTCCTTATTACATGATTGCAACTTGCTGAAAAGTGTCAACATTGTTCCAATCATCTGGATTAAGCAGTACAGCAAAAATTGTACTTACAGAGCGCATCAAACATGATTTAGACCTTGTTTATGAAAAACTGTTTATTTCTGAATTTCATGATTGCAACTTGCTAAAAAGTGTCAGCAATGTTCCTTTCATCGAGTTTAAACAGTACAGCAAAATGGTACTTACAGAGTGACTCAAACAAGATTTAGACCTTGTTTATGAAAAACTGTTTATTTCTGTATTTCATGATTGCAACTTGCTGAAAAGTGTCAGCAATGTTCCTTTCATCGAGTTTAAACAGTACAGCAAAATGGTACTTACAGAGTGACTCAAACATGATTTAGACCTTGTTGATGAAAAACTGTTTATTTCTGTATTATATGATTGCAACTTGCTGAAAAGTGTCAGCAATGTTCCTTTCATCGAGTTTAACCTGTTGGGTCTAGGGGGCAGCATTTGCACATCTGGATAAAAAAAATGTACCCGATTTAATCTGGTTACTAATCCTACCCAGTAACTAGAATATGCATATACTTATTATATATGGATAGAAAACACTCTAAAGTTTCCAAAACTGTTTGAATGGTGTCTGTGAGTATAACAGAACTCATTTGGCAGGCAAAACCCTGAGACATTTTCTGACAGGAAGTGGATACCTGATGTGTTGTATTGACTTTAAACCTATCCCATTGAAAAACACAGGGGTTTAGGAATATTTTGGCACTTCCTATTGCTTCCACTAGATGTCACCAGCCTTTACAAAGTGTTTTGAGTCTTCTGGAGGGAGATCTGACCGAACAAGAGCCATGGAACGGTGATGTCCCATTAGACACCTGGCGCGCTAGTTCATGTTGGGTACCCTCGTTCCAATACGTTATAAAAGAGTATGCATTCGTCCACCTTGAATATTATTCATGTTCTGGTTAAAAAAGGCCCTAATGATTTATGCTATACAACGTTTGACATGTTTGAACGAACGGAAATATATTTTTTCCCCTCGTTCATGACGAGAAGTCCGGCTGGCTTACATCATGTGCTAACGAGACGGAGATTTTTGGACATAAATGATGAGCTTTTTTGAACAAAACTACATTCGTTATGGACCTGTGATACCTGGAAGTGACATCTGATGAAGAGAATCAAAGGTAATGGATTATTTACATAGTATTTTCGATTTTAGATCTCCCCAACATGACGTCTAGTCTGTATCGCAACGCGTATTTTTCTGGGCGCAGTGCTCAGATTATTGCAAAGTGTGATTTCCCAGTAAGGTTATTTTTAAATCTGGCAAGTTGATTGCGTTCAAGAGATGTAAATCTATAATTCTTTAAATGACAATATAATATTTTAACAATGTTTTCTAATTTTAATTATTTAATTTCTGACGCTGACTTGACTGCCGGTTATTGGAGGGAAACGATTTCCTCAACATCAATGCCATAGTAAAACGCTGTTTTTGGATATAAAAATGAACTTGATAGAACTAAAAATGCATGCATTGTCTAACATAATGTCCTAGGAGTGTCATCTGATGGAGATTGTAAAAGGTTAGTGCATCATTTTAGCTGGTTTTATGGTTTTGGTGACCCTGTCTTTGACTTGACAAAACATTACACACAACTCTTGTAAATGTACTGTCCTAACATACTCTAAATTTATGCTTTCGCCGTAAAACCTTTTTGAAATCGTAAAACGTGGTTAGATTAAGGAGATGTTTATCTTTCAAATGGTGTAACATAGTTGTATTTTTGAAAAATTTGAATTTTGACATTTATTTGGATTCAAATTTGCCGCTCTTGAAATGCACCTGCTGTTGATGGAGTGCACCACGGGTGGCACGCTAGCGTCCCACCTAGCCCCTAGACACAGTACAGCAAAATGGTACTTACAGAGTGCATCAAACATAATTTAGACCTTGTTTATGAAAAACTGTTTATTTCCTTATTACATGATTGCAACTTGCTGAAAAGGGTCAACATTGTTCCAATCATCTGGATTAAGCAGTACAGCAAATATTGTACTTACAGAGCGCATCAAACATGATTTAGACCTTGTTTATGAAAAACTGTTTATTTCTGTATTTCATGATTGCAACTTGCTGAAAAGTTTCAACAATGTTCCTTTCATCTGGATTAAGCAGTACAGCAAAAATGGTATTTACAGAGTGCATCAAACATGATGTAGACCTTGTTTATGAAAAACTGTTTATTTCTGTATTTCATGATTGCAACTGGCAGAAAAGTGTCAACATTGTTCCTTTCATCGAGTTTAAACAGTACAGCAAAATGGTATTTACAGAGTGACTCAAACATGATTTAGACCTTGTTTATGAAAAATGTTTTTTTTCTGTATTACATGATTGCAACTTGCTGCAAAGTGTCAACAGTGTTCCAATCATCTGGATTAAGCAGTACAGCAAAAATGGTACTTACAGAGTGCATCAAACATGATTTAGACCTTGTTTATGAAAAACTGTTTATTTCTGTATTTCATGATTGCAACTTGCTGCAAAGTGTCAACAATGTTCCTTTCATCGAGTTTAAACAGTACAGCAAAATGGTACTTACAGAGTGACTCAAACATGATTTAGACCTTGTTTATAAAAAACGTTTTTTTCTGTATTACATGATTGCAACTTGCTGAAAAGTGTCAACAGTGTTCCAATCATCTGGATTAAGCAGCACAGCAAAAATGGTACTTACAGAGTGGATCAAACATTATTTAGACCTTGTTTATGAAAACTGTTTATTTCTTTATTACATGATTGCAACTTGCTGAAAAGTGTCAAAAATGTTCCTTTCATCGAGTTTAAACAGTACAGCAAAATGGTACTTACAGAGTGACTCAAACATGATTTAGACCTTGTTTATGAAAAACAGTTCATTTCTGTATTACATGATTGCAACTTGCTTAAAAGTGTCAACAGTGTTCATATCATCTGGATTAAGCAGTACATCAAAAATTGTACTTACAGAGTGCATCAAACATGATTTAGACCTTGTTTATGAAAAACTGTTTATTTCTGTATTCCATGATTGCAACTTGCTGAAAAGTGTCAACAATGTTCCTTTCATCGAGTTTAAACAGTACAGCAAAATGGTACTTACAGAGTGCATCAAACATGATATAGACCTTGTTTATGAAAAACTGTTTATTTCTGTATTCCATGATTGCAACTTGCTGAAAAGTGTCAACAATGTTCCAATCATCTGGATTAAGCAGTACAGCAAAAATGGTACTTACAGAGTGCATCAAATATAATTTAGACCTTGTTTATGAAAAACTGTTTATTTCTTTATTACATGATTGCAACTTGCTGAAAAGTGTCACCATTGTTCCAATCATCTGGATTAAGCAGTACAGCAAAAATTGTACTTACAGAGCGCATCAAACATGATTTAGACCTTGTTTATAAAAAACTGTTTATTTCTGTATTTCATGATTGCAACTTGCTGAAAAGTGTCAGCAATGTTCCTTTCATCGAGTTTAAACAGTAGAGCAAAATGGTACTTACAGTGACTCAAACAAGATTTAGACCTTGTTTATGAAAAACTGTTTATTTCTGTATTACATAATTGCAACTTGATGAAAAGTGTCAACAATGTTCCTTTCATCGAGTTTAAACAGTACAGCAAATGGTACTAACAGAGTGCATCAAACATGATTTAGACCTTGTTTATGAAAAACTGTTTATTTCTGTATTCCATGATTGCAACTTGCTGAAAAGTGTCAACAATGTTCCTTTCATCGAGTTTAAACAGTACAGCAAAATGGTACTTACAGAGTGCATCAAACATGATATAGACCTTGTTTATGAAAAACTGTTTATTTCTGTATTCCATGATTGCAACTTGCTGAAAAGTGTCAACAATGTTCCAATCATCTGGATTAAGCAGTACAGCAAAAATGGTACTTACAGAGTGCATCAAATATAATTTAGACCTTGTTTATGAAAAACTGTTTATTTCTTTATTACATGATTGCAACTTGCTGAAAAGTGTCACCATTGTTCCAATCATCTGGATTAAGCAGTACAGCAAAAATTGTACTTACAGAGCGCATCAAACATGATTTAGACCTTGTTTATAAAAAACTGTTTATTTCTGTATTTCATGATTGCAACTTGCTGAAAAGTGTCAGCAATGTTCCTTTCATCGAGTTTAAACAGTAGAGCAAAATGGTACTTACAGTGACTCAAACAAGATTTAGACCTTGTTTATGAAAAACTGTTTATTTCTGTATTACATAATTGCAACTTGATGAAAAGTGTCAACAATGTTCCTTTCATCGAGTTTAAACAGTACAGCAAATGGTACTAACAGAGTGCATCAAACATGATTTAGACCTTGTTTATGAAAAACTGTTTATTTCTGTATTCCATGATTGCAACTTGCTGAAAAGTGTCAACAATGTTCCTTTCATCGAGTTTAAACAGTACAGCAAAATGGTACTTACAGAGTGCATCAAACATGATATAGACCTTGTTTATGAAAAACTGTTTATTTCTGTATTCCATGATTGCAACTTGCTGAAAAGTGTCAACAATGTTCCAATCATCTGGATTAAGCAGTACAGCAAAAATGGTACTTACAGAGTGCATCAAATATAATTTAGACCTTGTTTATGAAAAACTGTTTATTTCTTTATTACATGATTGCAACTTGCTGAAAAGTGTCAACATTGTTCCAATCATCTGGATTAAGCAGTACAGCAAAAATTGTACTTACAGAGCGCATCAAACATGATTTAGACCTTGTTTATGAAAAACTGTTTATTTCTGTATTTCATGATTGCAACTTGCTGAAAAGTGTCAGCAATGTTCCTTTCATCGAGTTTAAACAGTAGAGCAAAATGGTACTTACAGTGACTCAAACAAGATTTAGACCTTGTTTATGAAAAACTGTTTATTTCTGTATTTCATGATTGCAACTTGCTGAAAAGTGTCAGCAATGTTCCTTTCATCGAGTTTAAACAGTACAGCAAAATGGTACTTACAGAGTGACTCAAACAAGATTTAGACCTTGTTTTTAAAAAACTGGTTATTTCTGTATTTCATGATTGCAACTTGCTGAAAAGTGTCAGCAATGTTCCTTTCATCGAGTTTAAACAGTACAGCAAAATGGTACTTACAGAGTGCATCAAACATAATTTAGACCTTGTTTATGAAAAACTGTTTATTTCCTTATTACATGATTGCAACTTGCTGAAAAGTGTCAACATTGTTCCAATCAACTGGATTAAGCAGTACAGCAAAAATTGTACTTACAGAGCGCATCAAACATGATTTAGACCTTGTTTATGAAAAACTGTTTATTTCTGTATTTCATGATTGCAACTTGCTGAAAAGTGTCAGCAATGTTCCTTTCATCTGGATTAAGCAGTACAGCAAAAAAGGTATTTACAGAGTGCATCAAACATGATGTAGACCTTGTTTATGAAAAACTGTTTATTTCTGTATTTCATGATTGCAACTTGCAGAAAAGTGTCAACATTGTTCCTTTCATCGAGTTTAAACAGAGCAAAATGGTATTTACAGAGTGACTCAAACATGATTTAGACCTTGTTTATGAAAAACATTTTTTTTCTGTATTACATGATTGCAACTTGCTGAAAAGTGTCAACAGTGTTCCAATCATCTGGATTAAGCAGCACAGCAAAAATGGTACTTACAGAGTGGATCAAACATTATTTAGACCTTGTTTATGAAAACTGTTTATTTCTTTATTACATGATTGCAACTTGTAGAAAAGTGTCAACAATGTTCCTTTCATCGAGTTTAAACAGTACAGCAAAATGGTACTTACAGAGTGACTCAAACATGATTTAGACCTTGTTTATGAAAAACTGTTTATTTCTGTATTACATAATTGCAACTTGATGAAAAGTGTCAACAATGTTCCTTTCATCGAGTTTAAACAGTACAGCAAATGGTACTAACAGAGTGCATCAAACATGATTTAGACCTTGTTTATGAAAAACTGTTTATTTCTGTATTCCATGATTGCAACTTGCTGAAAAGTGTCAACAATGTTCCTTTCATCGAGTTTAAACAGTACAGCAAAATGGTACTTACAGAGTGCATCAAACATGATATAGACCTTGTTTATGAAAAACTGTTTATTTCTGTATTCCATGATTGCAACTTGCTGAAAAGTGTCAACAATGTTCCAATCATCTGGATTAAGCAGTACAGCAAAAATGGTACTTACAGAGTGCATCAAATATAATTTAGACCTTGTTTATGAAAAACTGTTTATTTCTTTATTACATGATTGCAACTTGCTGAAAAGTGTCAACATTGTTCCAATCATCTGGATTAAGCAGTACAGCAAAAATTGTACTTACAGAGCGCATCAAAAATGATTTAGACCTTGTTTATGAAAAACTGTTTATTTCTGTATTTCATGATTGCAACTTGCTGAAAAGTGTCAGCAATGTTCCTTTCATCGAGTTTAAACAGTAGAGCAAAATGGTACTTACAGTGACTCAAACAAGATTTAGACCTTGTTTATGAAAAACTGTTTATTTCTGTATTTCATGATTGCAACTTGCTGAAAAGTGTCAGCAATGTTCCTTTCATCGAGTTTAAACAGTACAGCAAAATGATACTTACAGAGTGACTCAAACAAGATTTAGACCTTGTTTTTAAAAAACTGGTTATTTCTGTATTTCATGATTGCAACTTGCTGAAAAGTGTCAGCAATGTTCCTTTCATCGAGTTTAAACAGTACAGCAAAATGGTACTTACAGAGTGACTCAAACATGATTTAGACCTTGTTGATGAAAAACTGTTTATTTCTGTATTATATGATTGCAACTTGCTGAAAAGTGTCAGCAATGTTCCTTTCATCGAGTTTAAACAGTACAGCAAAATGGTACTTACAGAGTGCATCAAACATAATTTAGACCTTGTTTATGAAAAACTGTTTATTTCCTTATTACATGATTGCAACTTGCTGAAAAGTGTCAACATTGTTCCAATCAACTGGATTAAGCAGTACAGCAAAAATTGTACTTACAGAGCGCATCAAACATGATTTAGACCTTGTTTATGAAAAACTGTTTATTTCTGTATTTCATGATTGCAACTTGCTGAAAAGTGTCAGCAATGTTCCTTTCATCTGGATTAAGCAGTACAGCAAAAATGGTATTTACAGAGTGCATCAAACATGATGTAGACCTTGTTTATGAAAAACTGTTTATTTCTGTATTTCATGATTGCAACTTGCAGAAAAGTGTCAACATTGTTCCTTTCATCGAGTTTAAACAGAGCAAAATGGTATTTACAGAGTGACTCAAACATGATTTAGACCTTGTTTATGAAAAACATTTTTTTTCTGTATTACATGATTGCAACTTGCTGAAAAGTGTCAACAGTGTTCCAATCATCTGGATTAAGCAGCACAGCAAAAATGGTACTTACAGAGTGGATCAAACATTATTTAGACCTTGTTTATGAAAACTGTTTATTTCTTTATTACATGATTGCAACTTGTAGAAAAGTGTCAACAATGTTCCTTTCATCGAGTTTAAACAGTACAGCAAAATGGTACTTACAGAGTGACTCAAACATGATTTAGACCTTGTTTATGAAAAACGGTTTATTTCTGTATTACATGATTGCAATTTGCTGAAAAGTGTCAAAAGTGTTCCTATCATCTGGATTAAGCAGTACATCAAAAATTGTACATACTGAGTGCATCAAACATGATTTAGACCTTGTTTATGAAAAACTGTTTATTTCTGTATTCCATGATTGCAACTTGCTGAAAAGTGTCAACAATGTTCCTTTCATCGAGTTTAAACAGTACAGCAAAATGGTACTTACAGAGTGACTCAAACATGATTTAGACCTTGTTTATGAAAAACACTTTATTTCTGTATTACATGATTGCAACTTGCTGAAAAGTGTCAACAGTGTTCCTATCATCTGGATTAAGCAGTACATCAAAAATTGTACTTACAGAGTGCATCAAACATGATTTAGACCTTGTTTATGAAAAACTGTTTATTTCTGTATTCCATGATTGCAACTTGCTGAAAAGTGTCAACAATGTTCCTTTCATCGAGTTTAAACAGTACAGCAAAATTGTACTTACAGAGTGCATCAAACATGATATAGACCTTGTTTATGAAAAACTGTTTATTTCTGTATTCTATGATTGCAACTTGCTGAAAAGTGTCAACAATGTTCCAATCATCTGGATTAAGCAGTACAGCAAAAATGGTACTTACAGAGTGCATCAAATATAATTTAGACCTTGTTTATGAAAAACTGTTTATTTCTTTATTACATGATTGCAACTTGCTGAAAAGTGTCAACATTGTTCCAATCATCTGGATTAAGCAGTACAGCAAAAATTGTACTTACAGAGCGCATCAAACATGATTTAGACCTTGTTTATGAAAAACTGTTTATTTCTGTATTTCATGATTGCAACTTGCTGAAAAGTGTCAGCAATGTTCCTTTCATCGAGTTTAAACAGTACAGCAAAATGGTACTTACAAAGTGACTCAAACATGATTTAGACCTTGTTTATGAAAACTGTTTATTTCTGTATTACATAATTGCAACTTGATGAAAAGTGTCAACAATGTTCCTTTCATCGAGTTTAAACAGTACAGCAAATGGTACTAACAGAGTGCATCAAACATAATTTAGATCTTGTTTATGAAAAACTGTTTATTTCTGTATTTCATGATTGCAACTTGTTGAAAAGTGTCAACAGTGTTCCTATCATCTGGATTAAGCAGTACATCAAAAATGGTACTTACAGAGTGCATCAAACATGATTTAGACCTTGTTTATGAAAAAATGTTTATTTCTGTATTCCATGATTGCAACTTGCTGAAAAATGTCAACAATGTTCCAATCATCTGGATTAAGCAGTACAGCAAAAATGGTATTTACAGAGTGCATCAAACATGATGTAGACCTTGTTTATGAAAAACTGTTTATTTCTGTATTTCATGATTGCAACTTGCAGAAAAGTGTCAACATTGTTCCTTTCATCGAGTTTAAACAGTACAGCAAAATGGTATTTACAGAGTGACTCAAACATGATTTAGACCTTGTTTATGAAAAACGTTTTTTTTTCTGTATTACATGATTGCAACTTGCTGAAAAGTGTCAACAGTGTTCCAATCATCTGGATTAACCTCTATGGGCTAGGTGGGACGCTAGCGTGCCACCCGTGGTGCACTCCATCAACAGCAGGTGCATTTCAAGAGCGGCAAATTTGAATCCAAATAAATGTCAAAATTCAAATTTTTCAAACATACAACTATTTTACACCCTTTGAAAGATAAACATCTCCTTAATCTAACCACGTTTTACGATTTCAAAAAGGTTTTACGGCGAAAGCATAAATTTAGAGTATGTTAGGACAGTACATTTACAAGAGTTGTGTGTAATGTTTTGTCAAGTCAAAGACAGGGTCACCAAAACCATAAAACCAGCTAAAATGATGCACTAACCTTTTACAATCTCCATCAGATGACACTCCTAGGACATTATGTTAGACAATGCATGCATTTTTAGTTCTATCAAGTTCATATTTATATCCAAAAACAGCGTTTTACTATGGCATTGATGTTGAGGAAATCGTTTCCCTCCAATAACCGGCAGTCAAGTCAGCATCACAAATTAAATAATTAAAATTAGAAAACATTGGTAAAATATTATATTGTCATTTAAAGAATTATAGATTTACATCTCTTGAACGCAATCAACTTGCCAGATTTAAAAATAACCTTACTGGGAAATCACACTTTGCAATAATCTGAGCAGTGCGCCCAGAAAAATACTCGTTGCGATACAGACTAGACGTCATGTTGGGGAGATCTAAAATCGAAAATACTATGTAAATAATCCATTACCTTTGATTCTCTTCATCAGATGTCACTTCCAGGTATCACAGGTCCATAACGAATGTAGTTTTGTTCAAAAAAGCTCATCATTTATGTCCAAAAATCTCCGTCTTGTTAGCACATGATCTAAGCCAGCCGGACTTCTCGTCATGAACGAGGGGAAAAAATATATTTACGTTCGTTCAAACATGTCAAACGTTGTATAGCATAAATCATTAGGGCCTTTTTTAACCAGAACATGAATAATATTCAAGGTGGACGAATGCATACTCTTTTATAACGTATTGGAACGAGGGTACCCAACATGAACTCGCGCGCCAGGTGTCTAATGGGACATCATCGTTCCATGGCTCTTGTTCGGTCAGATCTCCCTCCAGAAGACTCAAAACACTTTGTAAAGGCTGGTGACATCTAGTGGAAGCAATAGGAAGTGCCAAAATATTCCTCAGCCCCTGTGTTTTTCAATGGGATAGGTTTAAAGGTAATACAACACATCAGGTATCCACTTCCTGTCAGAAAATGTCTCAGGGTTTTGCCTGCCAAATGAGTTCTGTTATACTCACAGACACCATTCAAACAGTTTTAGAAACTTTAGAGTGTTTTCTATCCATATATAATAAGTATATGCATATTCTAGTTACTGGGTAGGATTAGTAACCAGATTAAATCGGGTACATTTTTTTTATCCAGACGTGCAAATGCTGCCCCCTAGCCCTAACAGGTTAAGCAGCACAGCAAAAATGGTACTTACAGAGTGGATCAAACATTATTTAGACCTTGTTTATGAAAACTGTTTATTTCTGTATTTCATGATTGCAACTTGCTGAAAAGTGTCAACAATGTTCCTTTCATCGAGTTTAAACAGTACAGCAAAATGGTACTTACAAAGTGACTCAAACATGATTTAGACCTTGTTTATGAAAAACTGTTTATTTCTGTATTACATAATTGCAACTTGATGAAAAGTGTCAACAATGTTCCTTTCATCGAGTTTAAACAGTACAGCAAATGGTACTAACAGAGTGCATCAAACATAATTCAGATCTTGTTTATGAAAAACTGTTTATTTCTGTATTTCATGATTGCAACTTGTTGAAAAGTGTCAACAGTGTTCCTATCATCTGGATTAAGCAGTACATCAAAAATGGTACTTACAGAGTGCATCAAACATGATTTAGACCTTGTTTATGAAAAAATGTTTATTTCTGTATTCCATGATTGCAACTTGCTGAAAAATGTCAACAATGTTCCAATCATCTGGATTAAGCAGCACAGCAAAAATGGTACTTACAGAGCGCATCAAACATGATTTAGACCTTGTTTATAATTAACGGTTTATTTCTTTAATACATGATTGCAACTTGCTGCAAAGTGTCAACAGAGATCCAATCATCTGTATTAAGCTGTACAGCAAAAATGGTACTTACAGAGTGCATCAAACATGATTTAGACCTTGTTTATGAAAAACGGTTTATTTCTGTATTCCATGATTGCAACTTGCTGAAAATTGTCAACAATGTTCCAATCATCTGGATTAAGCAGTACAGCAAAAATATTACTTACAGAGTGCATCAATCATAATTTAGACCTTGTTTTTGAAAAACTGTTTATTTCTTTATTACATGATTGCAACTTGCTGCAAAGTGTCAACGGTTTTCCAATCATCTGGATTAAGCAGTACAGCAAGAATGGTACTTACAGAGTGCATCAAACATGATTTAGACCTTGTTTATGAAAAACGGTTTATTTCTGTATTCCATGATTGCAACTTGCTGAAAAGTGTCAACAATGTTCCTTTCATTGAGTTTAAACAGTACAGCAAAAATGGTACTTACAGAGTGCATCAAATATAATTTAGACCTTGTTTATGAAAAACTGTTTATTTCTTTATTACATGATTGCAACTTGCTGAAAAGTGTCAACATTGTTCCAATCATCTGGATTAAGCAGTACAGCAAAAATTGTACTTACAGAGCGCATCAAACATGATTTAGACCTTGTTTATGAAAAACTGTTTATTTCTGTATTTCATGATTGCAACTTGCTGAAAAGTGTCAGCAATGTTCCTTTCATCGAGTTTAAACAGTACAGCAAAATGGTACTTACAAAGTGACTCAAACATGATTTAGACCTTGTTTATGAAAACTGTTTATTTCTGTATTACATAATTGCAACTTGATGAAAAGTGTCAACAATGTTCCTTTCATCGAGTTTAAACAGTACAGCAAATGGTACTAACAGAGTGCATCAAACATAATTTAGATCTTGTTTATGAAAAACTGTTTATTTCTGTATTTCATGATTGCAACTTGTTGAAAAGTGTCAACAGTGTTCCTATCATCTGGATTAAGCAGTACATCAAAAATGGTACTTACAGAGTGCATCAAACATGATTTAGACCTTGTTTATGAAAAACGGTTTATTTCTGTATTCCATGATTGCAACT
Source organism: Salmo salar (assembly GCF_965601325.2). Lineage (NCBI taxonomy): Eukaryota > Metazoa > Chordata > Actinopteri > Salmoniformes > Salmonidae > Salmo > Salmo salar. The sequence continues at coordinate 35,697,272 of NC_138294.1, read as the reverse complement.
TGCTGAAAAGTGTCAACAATGTTCCTTTCATTGAGTTTAAACAGTACAGCAAAAATGGTACTTACAGAGTGCATCAAATATAATTTAGACCTTGTTTATGAAAAACTGTTTATTTCTTTATTACATGATTGCAACTTGCTGAAAAGTGTCAACATTGTTCCAATCATCTGGATTAAGCAGTACAGCAAAAATTGTACTTACAGAGCGCATCAAACATGATTTAGACCTTGTTTATGAAAAACTGTTTATTTCTGTATTTCATGATTGCAACTTGCTGAAAAGTGTCAGCAATGTTCCTTTCATCGAGTTTAAACAGTACAGCAAAATGGTACTTACAAAGTGACTCAAACATGATTTAGACCTTGTTTATGAAAACTGTTTATTTCTGTATTACATAATTGCAACTTGATGAAAAGTGTCAACAATGTTCCTTTCATCGAGTTTAAACAGTACAGCAAATGGTACTAACAGAGTGCATCAAACATGATTTAGACCTTGTTTATGAAAAAATGTTTATTTCTGTATTCCATGATTGCAACTTGCTGAAAAATGTCAACAATGTTCCAATCATCTGGATTAAGCAGTACAGCAAAAATGGTATTTACAGAGTGCATCAAACATAATGTAGACCTTGTTTATGAAAAACTGTTTATTTCTGTATTTCATGATTGCAACTTGCAGAAAAGTGTCAACATTGTTCCTTTCATCGAGTTTAAACAGTACAGCAAAATGGTATTTACAGAGTGACTCAAACATGATTTAGACCTTGTTTATGAAAAACGTTTTTTTTCTGTATTACATGATTGCAACTTGCTGAAAAGTGTCAACAGTGTTCCAATCATCTGGATTAACCACACATGGAATTTTAAAAGTTTTATTTTTTGAGTGGCTCTAGGAAACATTCCAAAAATAGACAATGAAATCCCCATTTTCCCAAAGAAAACACAAAACACTTTGTTAGCATTCATTATACTACACCAATTCAGAAACCCAAAAGTTAACTTCAAACAAAACCTAATAATAATGATAATTCCACTGTACTCCCTCAAATCATTAATCATTAGTTTTAATCTACATCAATGTATATGAATACTTAATTGAAAATGCTTAGATACAATTATCCTGGTTTCATTACTAGACCAATGTCCAACAAATATGTGATAGCCTTTTCTCCTTTGGATTGTTCCTGTTAACACACTAAATGAAAAAAAAATTATGTTGCAAATGTAGTACATTTCTCAGTGTAAGGAATCAGTGATATTTAATCCCAGCCATTCAAGAAAAATGTAGACGTGTTTTGCCATGTCTCCTTTAACATACATACTTTAGTTGACTTCCATCTGTCCCGGAAGAAAGAATCCTACTCAAACACAACAGATAATACAATGTTTAATGAAGTGAAATCAACATCCAAAATAAACAGTAAACAATAAACAAACCCATAACCCCTTTCCAGCAATCAAATCATTTCAACCTGTTGCATAAATGTAGTAAAAACACACATTTTGTTTAACAAACTTTCAAAAGTTGGTGCTGTCTCATCAGCCTAAGAATCAAAACAATTTTTTTCCCACTCATAATGTTTTCATTCCCGAAAGGTCAATACATTTGACATTTTAGTCATTTAGCAGACGCTCTTATCCAGAGCGACTTACAGTAGTGAATGCATACATTTCATTTCATACAATTTTTTTCTTCTTCGTACTTGGCCCCCCGTGGGAATCGAACCCACAACCCTGGCGTTGCAAACACCATGCTCTACCAACTGAGCTACGGGGAAGGCATACTGTTCAGCTCGTACATTAATGATCTTCCTTCTGTCTGTACAGGGTCTGAAGTTCCAATGTATGCAGATGATACAGTGATAAATGCATGCAAATAACAAACAACAAGCTACACAAGAACTCACTACTGTAATGGTTCAGATGACAAAGTTGCTCAGGGACTCATGTTTGTATCTCAATAAAAACAAAACACAGTCTGCATGTTCCTCACAAAGAAAACAACTGATGCCCCTGAGACAGATGTCTATGTATCAGGGGAAAAGCTCCAATGTGATATCTGATTTTAAGTTCCATGGCATCATACTTGATTCCAACCTCTCTTTTAAAAAGCAAATTAAAAATGTAATTCAAATAACCAAATTCAACCAAGCTAATTTCCAAAACATATGAAATTGTTTAACCATAGAGGTAAGAAAACTATACTTCAAATCTATGATACTCCCCCACTTAACATACTACTTTACTAGTATGGCCCAAGCTTGCTGTACAACATTAAAACCCATTCAGTCTATCTGCAAACAGGCTCTCAAAGTGCTTGATAGGAAGCCCAATAGCTATAAAAAGCATAAGCTCCTGAGTTGGAAAAATATCTTGTGCAATACATTGACGCCTATCTTGTATTCAAGATCCAGGCTCCAGACACACACACACACACACACACACACACACACACACACACACACACACACACACACACAACTGTGATTAATGTGCACTGTCCCTGTGAAAATAAAAATAAACTCAAACTGCAATCCACTTTAATGACCTGACATTGTTCCACGTAATGGAAACAGATTATAATGTTAGAATACATGAACTTCCTGCTCAAATTCACTGGTGTTACCTAAACAATAAACTAAGAAACAATAATCAGAATACATTATCACAAAATGTTTCCTTATTCACACCTGAATTCCTTACAGCCAAACAGCCCAACATAGCCCTGCGCACACAACTCTCCTATCCTTACCAGTACGCCAAAATATAACCCCTACTCAAACAACGTTCTGCCTTACCTCTATCGTAAGATTAAAACCAAACTTTACAACTTAATCAATTTTTATGCGATTTTTCTTGTAAAATAGCAATAATATTCCAACCGGGCGACGACGTATTCGTTCAAACACTGAAAGAAAAAAATGGAGCTGTCTCATGCACGAGTGCCTCAGTGTCATTGTTCCCAGAAAGACCACTCACCAAAACCCCTGCTGTTTTTCGCCCAGAGACTGCAGAGCTATCATTCAACTTTCTGGCGCCTTCCTAGAGCCAATGAAAGCCTTAGAAAATGTCACGTTACAGCAGAGATGCTGTATTTTTGTTAGAGATGCCCTAGAAGGACAAGAAATGGTCAGACATGGCACTTCCTGTATAGAATCTTCTCAGGTTTTGGCCTGCCATATGAGTTCTGTTATACTCACAGACACCATTCAAACAGTTTTAGAAACTTTAGAGTGTTTTCTATCAAAATCTACTAATTATATGCATATTCTAGTTTCTGGGCAGGAGTAGTAACCAGATTAAATCGGGTACGTTTTTTATCCGGCCGTGAAAATACTGCCCCCTATCCCAAACAGGTTAAATCTACCTAGGATAATTTGGCACTTAGGCGGTCCCTCTGGTCACGATTAAAACCTGCACTGTGTACTAACTAGTACACTGACAATCTAAAATGATAAATCCAAAGGGTATCATGTCACACAGATTTAATTTGGTCTTGATTGGGCCAATTCCAAAACGTTTCTTTGTTATTAGTTAATAACATAATATATATGAGCATAAATATGATACAGTAAGTTTGTAAAACTGATGGGCATCAAAATTATTTTAATTTTTCAAGTCCATTTCTGTTTGATACCTGGTATGTCAAATTGCAGTGTGTTTTTTGTCAATATAATTTTTTGTAAATAAACTGTGCAATTTATGTAACACACAAATGCTATCTTATCTGGATATCATAAGGTGAATGCACCATTTTGTAAGTCGCTCTGGATAAGAGCGTCTGCTAAATGACTTAAATGTAATGTAATGTAAATGTAAGTGAATTATCACTTCTACCTCTAATCAGCAATCATAAGATGTATTCATGCGATCTCCCCCTATCTGCATGCGGGGCTAATCACAACACGCCTTATTGTCATCAGAGTTGAACCAACCAATAAGAATGCTTGAACATTGAATACACCTTTCTTTTGAGGCAAGTGGAAACATAACCAACCCTGTTACATATGGACCCCTGAAGTAGCCTTGGACACCCCCTAGCCACCCCATGTATAAAACTCTAGTTCCGCCACTGTTAAGTAGTACTTTAAATCATTTTTACTTGAGTACTTTACACAGCTGTTTGTATGAAGGTTCCCCAACCTCCACAAATATTTTCCGGTTTTGGGATATACTTTCAACATGCACAGTAGGTGGCGGCATGCACATTCGAACGCCATTATTCCAGAGAAGAAGAAGGAAACTACTGGTGTGTGGACTTTAATACCAGACGTGTCGTATCTTAAACAAGCGAAGTGCCGCTAGTTAACACAGCCAAGCGCGGTTTTTTTAATGATTTTTTTTTTAAATCAGGCCCCGGGAGTTTTTATTTTTTTCCCCGTTAACTAACGTTAGTACTGTACCAAAGAGCATCTATATACGGACTAGATGTTGATAGCCTTCTGGTAACGTTAGCTAGAAGCTACCACTGAAGAATAGCTTGGTACTGTAGTTAGCTATCCACTACCTTTTCGCGCCCGGGAGTTTTCCGGTGGTAGCGGGAACGTACACAGCCACTCTCAACCGAAAGGTAGGGTGGGATTGTGTTCTTGTTAGCCTAACCAGAGTCATACTAAACTAATGACGCTTGTTAGCTAGCTGAGTTTGTTTTACCGTTATGCGTCACTATGATCTACAGTACGCTAGCTTGATTTGAAGATGTATAGCTAGTTAGCTATTTGCTAGCAATATCTCACTTGTTGGTCTCCCATATATTGCTAGCTGTCGTCATAACTTTATACAGCCATTTCTTAGGATTAGTCACTTTCCTGTTGCTGGACTAACGACATTGCCACAACAAACAAACGGCATCAAAATTGCCTATTTAACGTTAGTTGGCTAACATTACCTCAGTCTTATTTGCTCACTAAGTTGGCTAACGTTAATTATTTGGTTTATTTTGTTGCTATTTAACTTGCGAATTAAATAGGAACTTTTTTTAGAGCAATCAAATGTACTGCAACAGTTAACGTTAGTTAGTTTGCTAGCTAAGTAACGTTAGCTGACGAATGAGTTCACTGCGAAAGCTATTGTTTGTGAACATAAGCAACTAACATTAGTTAGCTATGAACCGTAACTAGCTCATGTGGTTGGTGATTGTACAGAATCTCTTTGACTGATTTAGTGTTTTCTACACTGACTGTGTTTACTCTGTTTAGGGATGGCATCAACCAGGTGTGAAGAACTACTAAGTGACAAAGAACCTTTGCCTATATCAGCCCCCACCTCTCCTCCCCCCATTTCCCTCCTCACTGCTTCCCTTTCTAAACTAGCCCCCCCCTCCCCCTCTCTGATCCGCTCCTGGCCTTCCTCGCACCGTTCCCCGTGGGATGAATCTTGTGAGGTCAAAGCTCGCCTCTACTCCTCGCTGCAACTCACCCGAGACCTCCATGCCAAAGGTCAACCATCACCAGGCCACACTCACAGGTAACCCTGGCCCTGTCCAGAAACAATCCCTATGCTCCCAGAAACAACCTCACCCCCCTCTTGCCCAGAAATAAGACTGGGTTTTCAAAATGCAAATAGACAGACTGGTTGACGGCCAGTGTCATGTTTCGCTCTTAACTATCTCTGTCTCCAGACAGGTGTCATTTCAGTTTTCTTCTCCTCGGCTGGGGGGGGAGGGAGGGGGTAAGGCTAGACCCCCCCTGAATCTCCACACCCCCTCCCCCGGGGGGAGACAGGAGGAGGAGGGAGAGGAAGATAGGGTGTTGGTAGAGGAGATGGGTGTTAATCTCCAGACCAGTGTGGACTACAGCAACAGACTCACTGTAACTAACCCCTTACATCCGACACATGTTTGTTGTATGTGTGCGACTGTGTGTGTGTGTGTGTGACTTCATGTTGGTATGTTGGTTGCAGAATGGCAGGAGACATATCCAGGACATGGAGAATGTCAGAGCTCACCTTCAAACCATGCTGAGAAGCACACCCAAATTGGAGACAGAGGGTGAGACCCTGGAGACTCTCCTTCTATCCCAAATCAACCCATAGCCCATAGCCTGTACCCCCATAGGCACAGATCGTAGAGGAATGGATGGATATCCACAATATGGCAAAAAAATCCGCCTGACTTGTCAGAGGGCAAGATGGAGGTGAAACTAGGGTTGGGCGATATGATGGCATTATCTATTGACGATGATTGACAGCCATCGTCTACGGTGACGACATGTGACAGACGATGGTTTAGCGTATTTGAACTTGACTAGTGCCGTGTAGTAAAAAAAGTATTGCAGGACAAGTGACATTCTAATTTGCCTATTCCTATTTGCTATAGCCCAGTGGTCACCAACCTTTTCAAGCCTAGGATCACATCCCAAGTCCAAATGTAAACGAAGATCTACCAAACAAGGCCACAATGTAGTTCCACTTTGACATTCTTTATTTTGTTATCTGTCAGTCACAAGCAAAGTATTCATTTATGTAAATAGAATAATCAGAAGTGCAACTATCATTGGTAAGTCATATTACATTTTTCAATATTTCCACAGGCCTATTACTCATTAACCATTCATATACAGTTGAAGTTATTTTTCAACCACTCCACAAATTTCTTGTTAAACTATAGTTTTGGCATGTCGGTTAGGACATCTACTTTGTGCATGACAATTGTTTACAAAAATATTATTTCACTTATAATTCACTGTATCAAAATTCCAGTGGGTGAGAAGTTTACGTACACTAAGTTGACTGTGCCTTTAACCTCTTACATCTAGATGTTCCGCTAGCGGAACACCTGCTCCAATATCCAATGATAGGCGTGGCGCGAATTACAAATTCCTCAAAAATGCAAAAACTTCAATTTTTCAAACATATGACTATTTCACAGCATTTTAAAGACAAGACTCTCCTTTATCTAACCACACTGTCCGATTTCAAAAAGGCTTTACAGCGAAAGCAAAACATTAGATTATGTCAGCAGAGCACCAAGCCAGAAATAATCAGACACCCATTTTTCAAGCTAGCATATAATGTCACAAAAACCCAGAAGACAGCTAAATGCAGCACTAACCTTTGATGATCTTCATCAGATGACACACCTAGGACATTATGTTATACAATACATGCATGTTTTGTTCAATCAAGTTCATATTTATATCAAAAAACAGCTTTTTACATTAGCATGTGACGTTCAGAACTAGCATACCCCCCCGCAAACTTCCGGGGAATTTGCTAACAATTTACAAAATTACTCACGATAAACGTTCACAAAAAGCATAACAATTTTTTAAAGAATTATAGATACAGAACTCCTCTATGCACTCTATGTCCGATTTTAAAATAGCTTTTTGGTGAAAGCACATTTTGCAATATTCTAAGTACATAGCCCAGGCATCACGGGCTAGCTATTTAGACACCCGGCAAGTTTAGCACTCACCAATATCAGATTTACTATTATAAAAGTTTGATTACCTTTTGTTGTCTTCGTCAGAATGCACTCCCAGGACTGCTACTTCAATGACAAATGTTGGTTTGGTCCAAAATAATCCATCGTTATATCCGAATAGCGGCGTTTTGTTCGTGCGTCCCAGACACTATCCGAAATGGTAAATCAGGGTCGTGCGCATGGCGCAATTCGTGACAAAAAAATTCTAAATATTCCATTACCGTACTTCGAAGCATGTCAACCGCTGTTTAAAATCAATTTTTATGCAATTTATCTCGTAGAAAAGCGATAATATTCCGACAGGGAATCTCCTTTTCTGCAAACAGAGGAAGAATCACAAAGACGGGGGCGGCCAGGGCACGCGCCTAAGCCCACAGTCCCTTGATCGGCCACTTGAGAAAGGCGATAATGTGTTTCAGCCTGGGGCTGGGATGACGACATTCATGTTTTTCCCGGGCTCTGAGCGCCCATGGAAGACGTAGGAAGTGTCACGTTAGAGCAGAGATCCTTTGTAAAAAATAGAGATGGCAAAGAAGTTCAAGAAATGGTCAGACAGGCCACTTCCTGTAAAGGAATCTCTCAGGTTTTGACCTGCCATTTGAGTTCTGTTATACTCACAGACACCATTCAAACAGTTTTAGAAACATTGGAGTGTTTTCTATCCAAAGCCAATAATTATATGCATATTCTAGTTACTGGGCAGGAGTAGTAACCAGATTAAATCGGGTACGTTTTTTATCCAGCCGTGAAAATACTGCCCCCTAGCCATAACAGGTTGGAAAATTCCAGAAAATGATGTGATGGCTTTAGAAGCTTCTAATTGACATCATTTGAGTCAATTGGAGGTGTACCTGTGGATGTATTTCAAGGCCTACCTTCAAACTCAGTGCCTCTTTTCTTGACATCATGGGAAAATCAAAAGAAATCAACCAAGACCTCAGAAAAAAAATTGTTGACCTCCACAAGTCTGGTTCATCATTGGGAGCAATTTACAAACACCTGAAGGTACCGCGTTCATCTGTGCAAACATTAGTACGCAAGTATAAACACCATGGGATCACGCAGCCGTCATACCGCTCAGGAAGGTGATGCGCTCTGTCTCCTAGAGATGAACGTACTTTGGTGCGAAAAGTGCAAATCAATCCCAGAACAACAGCAAAGGACCTTGTGAAGATGCTGGAGGAAATGGGTACAAAAGTTCTACACCTGCATTGCTTGCTGTTTGGGGTTTTAGGCTGGGTTTCTGTACAGCACTTTGAGATATCAGCTGATGTAAGAAGGGCTTTATAAATAAATTGGATTTGATGTATCCACAGTAAAACGAGTCCTATATCGACATAACCTGAAAGGCCGCTCAGCAAGGAAGAAGCCACTGCTCCAAATCCGCCATAAAAAAGCCAGACTATGGTTTGCAATTGCAAATGGGGACAAAGATCATACTTTTTGGAGAAATGTCCTCTGCTCTGATGAAACAAAAATAGAACTGTTTGGCCATAATGACCATCGTTATGTTTGGAGGAAAAAAGGTTATGCTTGCAAGCCGAAGAACACCATCACAACCGTGAAGCACGGGGGTGGCAGCATCATGTTGCGGGGGTGCTTTGCTGCAGGAGGGACTGGTTTACTTCACAAAATAGATGGCATCATGAGGCAGGAAAATTGTGGATATATTGGAAGCAACATCTCAAGACATCAGTCAGGAAGTTATAGCTTGGTCGCAAATGGGTCTTCCAAATGGACAATGACCCCAAGCATACTTCATAAGTTGTGGCAAAATGGCTTAAGGACAACAAAGTCAAGGTATTGGAGTGGCCATCACAAAGGCTTGACCTCAATCTTATAGAAAATTTGTGGGCAGAACTGAAAAAGCGTGTGTGAGTAAGGAGGCCTACAGGCCTGACTCAGTTACACCAGCTCTGTCAGGAGGAATGGGCCAAAATTCACCCAACTGATTGTGGGAAGCTTGTGGAAGGCTACCGGAAACGTTTGACCCAAGTTAAACAATTGAAAGGCAATGCTACCAAATACTTATTGAGTGTATTTAAACTTCTGACCCACTGGGAATGTGATGAAATAAATAAAATCTGAAATAAATCATTCTCTCTACTAATATTCTGACATTTCATATTCTTAAAATAAAGTGGTGATCCTAACTGACCTATGACAGGGAATTTTTACTAGGATTAATTGTATTTCCTCGTCCCTGGGCCTGCTGTTTCAACAGGTTCTTGGTGCTGTCTGTCTTCTGCTTTTCTCACACTCTTTACCTTTTTGTAGTGTGTGAGACTACACAATGTCTTGTGGGAACCTGCACAATGTTATTACAATACTGAATTTTTCACAATGTATCAAAATAAAGTATTTTCCCACACTACCTCAACCAGGTGCAAATTAGGGGAGGAACACAAAAAGTAAATAGCTTTGCATGTGTGACTCCTTACCACAATCAATCAGTATGGCAAAAATAATCTCTACTCAGAGGCCCTTAAAAATACTTTTTGCAGAGAGAGGAGTGTCTTCCACTTTGGAAGATTAACAATTTTCCAAATGTGAGGATCATGTGTCTGTCAATTCGTACTCTGACAGTGAGTTGGAAGAAGAGGATGAGATTGACCCTCAGCCAGTCCCATGACCAGCCCGTCAGCAACACGGACTCCATGGCCACATCACATGCAATAACTTTTTTACTTTCGCACAAGCTGGGACAGGAGCTCCTCAAGAGGAAGCTGAAGATTGTAGGAACAGTACAAAAAAACAAGCCAAACTGCCACCTCAGCTGTTGAATACACAGAACAGGTCTATCAATTCCTATAAATTTGTGTTCACGGCCGACGTGTCCCTAGTGTCCTACGTGCCAAAGAAAGGGAAAATGTGGTACTCATGAGTGCCCTGAATTAAAAAAAAAAAAAAAAAAAAAAAAGAATAATGGATTATAATGCCACAAAAGGAGGGGTGGACCATTTAGACAAGCTGGTGACTGGCTACAGCTGCGAACATTGGGTGAATAACAGCATGAACACCACACAAGGGGTAAGCTTATTAACCTGTCTGGGAACGTGGGACGCTTGCGTCCCACCCTAGTCAACAGCCAGTGGAACTGCGTCGCGCGAAATACAAAACCTCATAAATGCTATAACTTCAATTTCTCAAACATATGACTATTTTACACCATTTTATAGATGCACCTCTCCTGAATTGAACCACGTTGTCCGATTTTCAAAAAGGCTTTACAGCAAAAGCAAAACATTAGATTATGTTAGGAGAGTACCCTGCCAAAAAAAATCACACTGCCATTTTCAAAGCAACTAGCATGCATCACAAATACCCAAAACACAGCTAAATGCAGCACTAACCTTTGACAATCAGATGACACTCCTAGGACATCATGTTACACAATACATGCATTTTTTTGTTCGATAAAGTTGATATTTATATATAAAAACAGCATTTTACATCGGCGCGTGACGTTCCGAAAATATTTTCCCTCAAATGCTTCCGGTGAAACAGCGCTACAATTTACAAAATTACTATTTGAAAACATTGTTAAAATGTAATATTGTCATTCAAAGAATTATAGATTAACATCTCGTGAATGCAACCGCATTGCCAGATTTAAAAATAACTTTACTGGGAAATCACACTTTGCAATAAACGACGTGGTATGCTCAGAAAAATAGGCTAGACGATACATGTTAGGGCCATCTTGGAACCATCTAAAATCAAATATACTATTGTAAATATTCCCTTACCTTTGATTATCTTCATCAGAAGGCACTTCCAGGGTTCCCAGGTCCACAACAAATGTAGTTTTGTTCGAAAAACGTAATAATTTATGTCCCAATAGTTCCTTCTTGTTAGCGCGTTCCGAAGGCTACTCATAATGTACTGAAGCGCGCGGGACTTGTCGTCACGAATGTGCAAAAAATATATATTTACGTTCGTTCAAACGTGTCAAACATTGTATAACATAAATCTTTAGGGCCTTTTTCAACCAGAGCTTCAATAATATTCAAGGCGGACGATTGCATTGTCTTACTAAACGTTTCGGAACAAAAGGGTTCCCATGGGCGCCCGCGTAATAGTAGTAATGGCCCTCCCCCTGTGACCAACTTCCCAAGCCTCTCTTTGGGTCAGTTTCTACCATAGAAGACTCAAACCACTTTGTAAAGACTGTTGACATCTAGTGGAAGCCTTAGGAAGTGCTAAATGATTAATAAGTCCCTGTGTGTTTCCATGGCAAAGGCTTTGAAGTGATTCCACACATCAGATTTCCACTTCCTGTTAGGATTTGTCTCAGGGTTTTGACTGCCATATGAGTTCTGTTATACTCACAGACACCATTCAAACAGTTTTAGAAACTTTAGTGTTTTCTATCCAAAGCCAATAATTATATGCATATTCTAGTTACTGGGCAGGAGTAGTAACCAGATTAAAGTAGGCCTACCAGAGTTCTGTGACTTTGACAACCTTGGCTTATTAGTGCAAGCTAGTTTTCTAGTTGACTGTTAACCTCCCTCGGAGTCTGGATTGCGCTGCTGTGATCATTTGCCTGTATTCTTCCTCTGATCGCAGGCCTCCTGGTTCTCTGACCCACCTTTGGATTATTGCCTAGGGAATTTATCTATTTTGGATGTGCCTCGCCATACCTCCCTCTGGAATACTTATCGGGTTTCCCTCTGACTCTCCTGCGGCCCGGTGTAGCTCCTGCCGCTACCTGCTTTTTCTCTGGCTAGTTATAGGGCCTCTCCACTGAAGCGCTTCCCTACCTGGCTCCACTCTTCTACCTACCTGGCTCCACTCTTCTCCACCTGCTTTTTCTCTGGCTAGTTATAGGGCCTCCACTGAAGCGCTTCCCTACCCAGTCTCCACTCTTCTGCCATCGCATGGACTCCTGCCGTCAATCTCATTTAGGTTTCCGCTCTCTCTTTCTTTTGCTCTGCTGGCGAGGATTGTGTTTGACGTGTTTTTGACTGTGGGTTCTAGTGCTAGCTTGTTTAGAGTAGGCTAGTTGGGCTCTGGCTTGCTGATCTAAATCGCTGTCATGCACCTGCCCATGGGCTCCTCTGTTCCTCCTGTTTGCTCTCTGCCCTGGAATAGTATGGATTCCCACTCCCTGTTTTATTCCAACCAAATTTCTACTCCCCCCTGATTTTTGCCGCATGAATAATAACTATCGGCTCCGGCTCTCCTATGACGTCCTTATTCCTCCCACTCATCGGGCATCCTATGTAGACGCTGCTACCTGCATCGTGGCTCACGTCGACACTGGTGTCAACTATACTACTGGTAGCAACATTAACTCTCTCTCGTCTCACTCACGCCCTACTTCCAATCCATCTTGTACAGTAAACCATGACTACCTACGTCCCCTTCAACCTACTGTTCCATTATCCATAAACTCACCTCTGTCTCACAATACTAACTTTGCTCGCCTCAACACTCGATCAATGAACAAAGCCCCCTTGCTCCATGAACTAATATCTGACAACAAGCTAGACTTCCTCCTCCTAACTGAAACTTGGCAACAACCAAGTGATTTATTTTCTCTTAACCTGTTGGGGCTAGGGGGCAGTATTTGCACGGCCGGATAAAAAAACGTACCCGATTTAATCTGGTTACTACTCCTGCCCAGTAACTAGAATATGCATATAATTATTGGCTTTGGATAGAAAACACCCTAAAGTTTCTAAAACTGTTTGAATGGTGTCTGTGAGTATAACAGAACTCATTTGGCAGGCCAAAACCTGAGAAGATTCCTTACAGGAAGTGGCCTGTCTGACCATTTCTTGCCCTCCTTGATCATCTCTAACAAATACAGGGGATCTCTGGCATGACGTGACACTTCCTACGGCTCCCATGGGCTCTCAGAAGGCGGGAAAAAGCTGAACGATGTAATTCCATCCCCAGGCTGAAACACATTAGCGCGTTTGGCAAGTGCTCTATCAGAGGGCCATTAGACTGAGGATCGTGCATGAGGGGATTGCATACTTTTACTTTCACTCTCTTTGTAATAAAAAACAATTTCCCGGTCGGAATATTATCGCTTTTTTACGAGAAAAATGGCATAAAAATTGATTTTAAACAGCGGTTGACATGTTTCGAAGTACGGTAATGGAATATTTAGAATTTTTTTGGTCACGAAATGCGCCGTGCTCATAACCCTTATTTACCCTTTCGGATAGTGTCTTGAACGCACGAACAAAACGCCGCTATTTGGATATAACAATGGATTATTTGGGACCAAACCAACATTTGTTATTGAATTAGAAGTCCTGGGAGTGCATTCTGACGAAGAACAGCAAAGGTAATAAAATGTTTCTTATAGTAAATCTGACTTTGGTGAGTGCTAAACTTGGTGGGTGTCTAAATAGCTAGCCCTGTGATGCCGGGCTATCTACTTAGAATATTGCAAAATGTGCTTTCACCGAAAAGCTATTTTAAAATCGGACATATCGAGTGCATAGAGGAGTTCTGTATCTATAATTCTTAAAATAATTTATGTTTTTTGTGAACGTTTATCGTGAGTAATTTAGTAAATTCACCGGCAGTGTTCGGTCGGAATGCTAGTCACATGCTAGTCACATGCTAATGTAAAAAGCTGGTTTTTGATATAAATATGAACTTGATTGAACAAAACATGCATGTATTGTATAACATAATGTCCTAGGGTTGTCATCTGATGAAGATCATCAAAGGTTAGTGCTGCATTTAGCTGTGGTTTGGGTTTATGTGACATTATATGCTAGCTTGAAAAATGGGTGTCTGATTATTTCTGGCTGGGTACTCTGCTGACATAATCTAATGTTTTGCTTTCGTTGTAAAGCCTTTTTGAAATCGGACAGTGTGGTTAGATTAACGAGAGTCTTGTCTTTTAAAATGGTGTAAAATAGTCATATGTTTGAAAAATTGAAGTTTTTGCATTTTTGAGGTATTTGAATATCGCGCCACGGGATTACACTGGCTGTTGACTAGGTGGGACGCTTGCTCCTGCTGGTTATGGCTACTTGTGTCACCTCCACTCCACCAGCCGTGGTGGTGGCCTTGCAGTACTGTATACTGTAACTCCAAATCAAAATAACTAAACGCTGTCCCTACTGTCTCATTTGAATACATTGCTTACAAATCATCCAGCTCTATTACCACTATCCTTGTGTACCGTCTTCCTAAAGCTAATGAATCATTCTTGTCTGGACTACTCACCATTGCTGTCCCACTCTCCCCCTACTTGGAGATTGTGAATATTTACGTGGACTCATCAAACTCAAAACCTGCCTCTTTCATTGCTGTTCTGGACTTCAGTTTCAATACTGCCCAACATGTACATTTTCCCACTCACATCAAGGGACACACACCAGATCTCATCTGTTCTGTTGGCCTCAACTTAACTAATATTTTCCCCTCTCTGTTCCCACTATCTGACCACAAGATACTTAATTTCTCCCCTCATACTCACCCTACAACACTGACAAATGCCTTATCTCCTTCCATAACATCAAAGCTGTTGACCTCCTCCAACTCTGATGCCAATTGTGATTCCCTGCCCCTTGACCACACCCCAACACACCTGGTGAACTAGCTGCTCAATTCAAACAATGCTCTGTCTCCCTCAACTCTCTGGACCCAATCCAAACTAAACCCGTTTCCTTCTCCTCCCCCTGGTTTATCCCTGAGCTCCGCGCCCTGAAGCAAGCTGGCTGCCAACTGGAGCGCCTGAGCTGGAAGTCTGGGCTCACTGCCCACGCTGAGGCCTATTGTGGAGTAACTACAATGTTGTTAACCTCAGTTTTCTCCTATCACAGCCATTAAACTCTGTAACTGTTTTAAAGTCACCATTGGTCTCATGGCGAAATCCTTGAGCGGGATATTCAATGCTGCTTTTTTCATTTATTTTTACCCATCTACCAATAGGTGCCAAGGAGGCATTGGAAAACCTTGGGCTTTGTAGTTGAATCTGTGTTTAAAATGCACTGCTTGTCTGAGAGACCTTAAAGATAAATGGGGATTTCAGCTTTTTAATTTTTAATTAATTAGTATATTAAAAAAAAGAAAAACATTCTACTTTGGCCTACCCCATAATGTAAATGGCAAAATAATCTCAATCCATTTTAAACTCAGGCTGTAACACAAAAACATTTGGAAAAAGTAAAGGGAATACTTTCTGAAGGCACTGTAGTGGTTTTATGAGTTCCCACTTATTCAGGTGGTAAATTATGTAGCATATATGCAAAGCCTAGGCCAATATAAAAAACTAAATGCAGGCAAACGAATCTAAAGAGCCCAAAAATATATTATTCTGGATCCTATTTTGACATGTTGCAAATCAAAATATTGGTCATGCTTTCCCTGAAGATGTTAGATGAAATAGCTAACTACTTCCATGTCTTACTTGGCACTGGAAAAAGTCATTCTAGAGTCCTCACGCTTAGCTACTTGGCTTCAAAGTATAGCCATTGATACCAGATTCACTGAATGAGGGAATTCTTTTTTTACTTTTTGGTTGTAGGCCAATGTTCTAATGTTATAGCATAATACCTCCAAGAGTTACTGGTTGTGTAGACTTTTGTTCCAGCCCTACTCTTTTATACACCTGCTTCAACAAATAAACTGCACAACAGGAACTTGTTGAGCTGACTCAGGTGTGTTTGAGCAGTGCTGGATCAAAAGGCTGCTAGCTCTCCGGATTTAGAGTTGACCACGTTTTATACAGTAACAGTGCTGTATATTTGACTTTAAGGCATTTTTTTCATAGTGGTATCATTATGGTATTATCATTCTAAGCTGATATTGGTATCAAAGGAAACATTTTGACCACTTAGTTTATCTAGTGAATGATTAGCCCATTGGGAAACCCCATGCTTCAGCCATCTATAGTCTAGCCAGTATGCTACAACATCCGTTAGGCTACAGGAGAATGCTCATTGCTAAAATAGCACACCTGCCTGATATGAGCCATGTAGGCTGTAGCCTTTGGTGAAAGAGCCAACCCTAAAAATACAACTTTTTGCCAACATGGGCTCCTTTCTAGAAAGGAATATAGGCAGTTGTGTGGCGCATGCAGGCCTCAACATTTTTATTAAATTGCATTCTAAGTGGCATTAAAAAGGTGTTAAGTCTTAACCTCCCTGGGCAAGGTGGGACGTTTGCGTCCCACCTAGTCAACAGCCAGTGGAATCGTGTGGCGTGAAATACAAATACCTCATAAATGCTATAACTTCAATTTCTCAAACATATGACTATTTTACACCATTTTAAAGACAAGACTCTCGTTAATCTAACCACACTGTCCGATTTCAAAAAGGCTTTACAGCGAAAGCAAAACATTAGATTATGTCAGGAGGGTACCCTGCCAAAAATAATCACACAGCCATTTTCAAAGCATGCATATATGTCACAAAAACCAAAACCACAGCTAAATGCAGCACTAACCTTTGATCTTCATCAGATGACACTCCTAGGACATTATGTTATACAGTACATGCATGTTTTGTTCAATCAAGTTCATATTTATATCAAAAACCAGCTTTTTACATTAGCATGTGATGTTCAGAACTAGCATACCCACCGCAAACTTCCGGTGAATTTACTTAATTACTCACGATTAACGTTCACAAAATACATAACAATTATTTTAAGAATTATAGATACAGAACTCCTTTATGCAATCGCGGTGTCAGATTTTAAAATAGCTTTTCGGCAAAAGCACATTTTGCAATATTCTGTGTAGATAGCCCGGCCATCACGGCTAGCTAATTTGACACCCACCAAGTTTGGCCCTCACCAAACTCAGATTTACTATTAGAAAAATTGGATTACCTTTGCTGTTCTTCGTCAGAATGCACTCCCTGGACTTCTACTTCAACAACAAATGTTGTTTTGGTTCGAAATAATCCATAGTTATATTGAAATAGCTCCGTTTTGTTCGTGCGTTGAGGTCACTATCCGAGGTCACTTTCGAAATATTCCATTACCGTACTTCGAAGCATGTCAAACGCTGTTTAAAATAAATTTTTATGCGATTTTTCTCGTAAAATAGCGATAATATTCCAACCGGGCGACGTTGTATTCGTTCAAAGAGAGAAAGAAAAAAATGGATTCCTCTCGTGCACGCTCCAGTGTCAGTGTTCCCTGCCTGACCACTCACAAAAACTCCCTAGCCCCAACAGGTTAAATTCAATTTCATGGGACCTGCAGATATCCTGAACCTATTCTCCAACTATCATAAAAGCTTTAAGATAACTTTAACTTATCAATACTAGCTTATTTCCCAAATATTCTAACCTACGAAGGTGTTGTCCTAAAGTTGTGGCTTTCAAAAATAACAAGAATTAAAGTCCATAGACTAGGCTATTCTCAATCACAGCTTTATGAAAGATCAAACAAAGCTTTATGAAAGGTGGAACAAACAATGTTATTATCCAGTTCTGACTACTATAGACCGCTTCTATCCAGCCTGTAGCCTATAACCTAGCTCACTACGGTAAGACAGCCTGTTCCTCATCGGTCACTGCTGCATCATGTGTGCGCCACACACAAACCTTTTCTGCTCCTCCACAAGAAAGGAATATTAGAAAAGATTTGCCGTTGCCTTCATTTAGCCTCTGCTCAGGCTTTCAACAACATTATCTTTCGCCATGATTCGTCCAGTTGCATTTTATTTTGCGCTGTAGCACAACTGTAGTTTTAGCACACTTTTAGGGGG
This sequence comes from Salmo salar, assembly GCF_965601325.2. Taxonomy (NCBI): domain Eukaryota; kingdom Metazoa; phylum Chordata; class Actinopteri; order Salmoniformes; family Salmonidae; genus Salmo; species Salmo salar. The sequence continues at coordinate 35,679,145 of NC_138294.1, read as the reverse complement.
GTGATCGCATCGTATATAACAATGTTTTATGGGAACATATTCACGATAGGACAAAGGTTGACATCGCCCAACCCTAGGTGGAACCACCACCATATTGCTTACACCTATCCAATCCTCTTAGATCTGTGCCAAGGGGGTAGGGGCTGATTTTGTATTTGGGATTCAGGGAATGGATTACACACACTGAAGAAAAAGGAGACAGACAGACACGCCACTCTCACAAACACACACACACAAACTTTGCCAATATGGTATTCCCTGTATTGTCCTGCAGGAGGCAGCAGTGTTACAGAGAGTCCCAACCAGTCATTTAACAGTGACAGCACCTCACAGCTACTCGGGTAACACTACACATCTTCTCTATTTTAGTTTTTCAATACCTTTTTGTGTTCTATATAATAGCTATGTTGTCGGTACATATTTCACTAAATGTAAAACAAATTGCACTTTTCTTATTTTCTTCTCCAGTGGTGGGGTAGGAGGTTTAGAGGAGTTGTTCCCGCGGTATTCTTTTCATCTGCGTTCTGACGGTGTCTTCTCCTCCTCGGAAGCCACTGTCCTTAGGGAGAACCTAGACAGGGAGAGGACCAGCCGCAAGGTAAACACACACACACTGATCCTGATATATTCTTTGGCCTCAATACCTTCCAATTCCTGATGATCAGCCCTGCTTTAGCCTGCTCTAGCCTGGTCAGTGTCTAGCCCCTCTATGTGCCAGTATGAGGGGCAGATGTGTGTGTGAGGGGCAGGTGCTGCCTGGTGTGTAACTGTGCGTCTGTAGTAGGGTTGTCATGGTACCACTATCCCAATACTGGTATCGGGACAACCCTAGTCTGGAGCAGTGTGAGGGGCAGGGGCTGCAGGTTTGTGACGTTATGTGTGTCTCTAGCAGTGTGAGGGGCAGGTGCTGGTGTTGCAGAGTAAGGCTCTGGAGCTGCAGCAACGATTGGCTCTCGCTATATCAGCTGACCGGAAGAAGGACATCATGATCGAGCAGCTTGATAAGGTGTGGACACACCTTACACTCATACACACTCTTGCGCTCTCTCTGTTTATTTCTCTCTCTCTAGCTCTCTTTTTCCCACACACATGCAAATCTTTAGGATGGGTGTTATCTACAGTGCCAGTCAAAGGTTTGGACACACCTTCAACTGGAATGTTTTTCCAACAGTCTTGAAGGAGTTCCCACATATGCTGAGCACTTGTTGGCTGCTTTTCCTTCACTCTGCGGTCCAACTCATCCCAAATCATTTCAATTGGGTTGAGGTCGGGTGATTGTGAAGGCCAGGTCATCTGATGCAGCACTCCATCACTCCCCTTACACAGCCTGGAGGTGTGTTTTGGGTCATTGTCCTGTTGAAAAACAAATGATAGTCCCAGTAAGTGCACACCAGATGGGATGGTGTATCGCTGTGGTAGCCATGCTGGTTAAGTCTGCCTTGAATTCTAAATTGTATTTATTTATTTCACCTTTATTTAACCAGGTAGGCAAGTTGAGAACAAGTTCTCATTTACAATTGCGACCTGGCCAAGATAAAGCAAAGCAGTTTGACACATACAACAACACAGAGTTACACATGGAGCAAAACAAACATACAGTCAATAATATAGTAGAAAAATAAGTCTATATACAAAGTGAGCAAATGAGGTGAGATAAGGGAGGTAAAGGCAAAAAAGGTCATGGTGGCGAAGTAAATACAATATAGCAAGTAAAACACTGGAATAGTAGATTTGCAGTGGAAGAAAGTACAAAGTAGAAATAGAAATAATGGGGTGCAAAGGAGCAAAGTAAATAAATACAGTAGGGGAAGTGGTAGTTGTTTGGGCTAAATTATAGATGGGCTATGTACAGGTGCAGTAATCTCTGAGCTCCTCTGACAGCTGGTGCTTAAAGCTAGTGAGGGAGGTAAGTGTTTCCAGTTTTAGAGATTTTTGTAGTTTGTTCCAGTCATTGGCAGCAGAGAACTGGAAGAAGAGGCGGCCGAAGGAGGAATTGGCTTTGGGGGTGACCAAAGAGATACAGTGAGGGGGGGAAAAGTATTTGATCCCCTGCTGATTTTGTACGTTTGCCCACTGACAAAGAAATGATCAGTCTATAATTTTAATGGTAGGTTTATTTGAACAGGGAGAGACAGAATAACAACAACAAAAAATCCAGAAAAACACATATATAAATTGATTTGCATTTTAATGAGGGAAATAAGTATTTGACCCCCTCTCAATCAGAAAGATTTCTGGCTCCCAGGTGTCTTTTATACAGGTAACGAGCTGAGATTAGGAGCACACTCTTGAAGGGAGACCAAAGGACAGATTTTCACCTGTTTAATATCCATTGATTCTCGCAGTCTCCTCTGAACAGTCGATGTTGAGATGTGTCTGTTACTTGAACTCTGAAGCATTTATTTGGGCTGCAATCTGAGGTGCAGTTAACTCTAATGAACTTATCCTCTACTGCAGAGGTAAGTATGGGTCTTTCTTTCCTGTGGTGGTCTTCATGAGAACCAGTTTAATCCTAGCGCTTGATGGTTTTTGCATCTGCACTTGAATAAACTTTAAAGTTATTGACATTTTCCGTTTTGACTGACCTTCACGTCTTAAAGTAATGATGGACTGTCGTTTGTCTTTGCTTATTTGAGCTGTTCTTGCCATAATATGGACTTGGTCTTTTACCAAATAGGGCTATCTTCTATGTACCAACCCTCCCTTGTCACAACACAACTGATGGCTCAAACGCATTAAGGAAAGAAATTCCACAAATTAACTTTTGACATATTTTGATTTGTTTAACACTTTTCTGGTTGCTACATGATTCCATATGTGTTATTTAATAGTTTTTATGTTTTCTCTATTATTCTACAATGTACAAAGTAGTACAATTAAAGAAACCCTTGAATGAGAGACACAGGTACAAACACATGCTTACGCACACATTGTGATGTTGTATGGTGGTATTGAAAATGTTGTGTAGTGGATATGCGGTGGTGTAGGGTTTTATCTTTAGCTCATTCATTACAAACATACCGTCATTTCCGGACTATTGAGCGCACCTGAATATAAGCCGCACCCACTGAATTTAAATGTTTTATTTATTTTGAACATAAATAAGCCGCACATGTCTATAAGCCGCAGGTGCCTACCGGTACATTGAAACAAATTAACTTTACACAGGCTTTAACGAAACACGGCTTGTAACAAAAATAAATAGGCTTTAACGAAACACGGCTTGTAACAAAAATGAATAGGCTTTAACAAAACACGGCTTGTAACAAAAATAAATAGGCTTTAACGAAACACTGCTTGTAACAAAAAATAAAGCTCCCGTGCAGCAGCTCTATTTCCTTTTCCAACAGCCAGATCAATCGCCTTCAACTTGAAAGCTGCATCATATGCATTTCTCCATGTCTTTGCCATGATGTTGGTGACAAAATGACTACCGTAATCAGAATGATGGGAAGTTTGAGAGCGCTCGATTTAATCTAAACAGTAAACAAAAAAGTTGTTTGACCTTAACCCGTTCGGCAATTTCATTGGTCTAATGAAAGCTTCATGCTGCCAAAAAACTGAGCACGTTACAGAATGTGTTTTTTTGGAGAAAATCATTTTGAAAGCGGGAAAAATCCATATATTAGCCGCGTCATTGTTTAAGCCGCGAGGTTCAAAGCATGGGAAAAAAGTTGCGGCTTATAGTCCGGAAATTACGGTAGTTCACTGTTTTATATTTTGTTTTACACTGTGGAAATAATTGCATTTAAGAAGCATTGCTAACTGCTGATCTTTGTCTTTCTGCCGATGTTAGCATTTTGTAATATGACACTCAGACGTGATTATTGCCAATCCTGGGGAACCTGGGTGTTTTCATGTTTAAAACAGCTTGCACAAGAAATTAAATCAAGCAGCACTACCCTTTTTTTACTTTCTACATGACTTTGTTGATAGAGGAACATCACCATAGCCAAGGAGTTAGAGTATTGAATAAAAATGTTTATTTTTTATATAATGTGGGTGCTTTGGTGTGTTTGGACCCCAGGAAGAGCAGCTGCTGCCTTGGCAGAGGCCAAGGTGGAGCAGTCACCATATATTACTAATAACCTGTGTGTGTATCTATCAGACCCTGGCTAAGGTGGTTGAAGGCTGGAGGAAACATGAGCAGGAGAAGAGTGAGGGAGTGAAGAGACTACAGCAAGAGAAGGAGCTGGCGGAGAGACGACATACAAAGCAGCAAGAGGTAGCACAAACACAGTATTTATGTGCCAACAAAGATTTAACATGTTGCTGCCTTGCATCCATACCTCTGTTTGAATTTGACAGTGGTTACATTTCCACACCACCATCCCACATCTTTATACCAAACCAAGTGGCGGGACTGTCATTGGCTTTTGTTATCATCACATATACATAGGACTGTATATAGTGTGTGTGTGTGTGCGTGCGTGTGCGTGCGTGCATGTGTATTTTCCAGACCCTTGGTCAATTAGAGCAGTCTCTGGCTCAGGTTGCCGAGGCCTTGGAGCAAGAGCAGAAACACACTGAGGAACTACAGAGAACCAACAGACAGCTGGTGAGTAACACACACACAGTCACATTCTCTCGCACTATAATTTACACCTATCTGACTGTGTGTGTGTGTAGGAGCTGCGGCTGGTGGAGTTGGAAGGGTCTCTGTGTGATTGTAGGCGTGAGTATGAGCTCTTGTGTGTGGAGCGAGACAGGCTGCATCTACAGGCCCAGGAAGCCCAGGCTGCTCTGACCTGCCTCCAGGAGCAAACAGCCAATGAGAGAAGATTGCTGGAGGACCAGACAGTCCAGCTAGCCAATCAACTGCAAGAGGAGAGGGTGGGTTTGTCTCATGTCCAACATTTTGGAATGTCTGTTTAAATCACTCAACTGAAATTGTTACTAAGAAACATGTTTTCCGCAAACGGAAGCCTTGAAAGCAGCTCTGGTCTGTTATTTAGCAACTAACAGCAGTCTCTAACTAGTATTTCCATGTATGAAGCGTTTTTTTAATTGCGTATGAAGCGTACCTAATGGAATCAATGTCCTTTAAAAAACTCAAAGCATCTTGAATTGGAGTTAATTCCAAAATTCTAAATTGACCCCATCCTGTGTGTGTGTGCGCATGCATGCGTTTGTTTGTAGGAGTGCAAGCAGCGAGAGGAGCAGCATTTGTTGGAGGTAAGACAGGTGTTGGAGGAGGTGAGAGGAGAGTTGGCCAAAGTGAGGGGGAGACTGCTACAGCTGGAGGAGGAGAAACTGGAGGCTCGGAGAGAGGGGGACACAGAGCGCATGGACTGGGCTTTGGAACAGGTACACATCTATTTGTCTGTGTTTACAAGATCTTATGACTCTGGGGGTTTGTTAACAAAGTTGGGGGTTTGTTTACAAAATTGTGTGTGTGTGTGTGTGTGTGTGTGTGTGTGTGTGTGTGTGTGTGTGTGTGTGTAGGCCCGATTTGAAGCCCAGCGTTCTCAGTTGGAAGTTAAACTGAAACAGGAGACTGAGACACTGTCAGCTTTACAGCAGGAACACATTGCCCTGAAAGAACAGCACAGGTACACACAAACGCCACTAGGGGTGGTAAAGTCCTAGACCACAGTTATTTTACCCACAAGCAAGGCCCTCCCTCGTCCACCATTTGGCAAATCAGATCATGACTCTGTACTCCTGCTAACTGTTTACAAGCAGAAACTAAAACAGGAAGTACCCGTGACTTGCTCCATTGAGAAATGGTCACCAGAAACAGAGATTATGCTACAGGACTGCTTTGCTAACGCTGATTGGAATATGTTTTGAGACTGTGCCGATAACATTGATAAGCTAACCACCTCTGTTACAGGCTTTATTAGAAAATGCATCACGGTGAGGGTTCGCTGCTTCCCCAATCAAAAACCTTGGATTAACACCGATGTTGGTGCTAAACTAAAGGACGGGGCTACCACACACAGCTATCATAGACACCCCTAAAGCTACGGCCATGGACAGGAATAAGTACAAGAAGTCCTGCTATGACCTCTGCAGAGTCATCAAATGAGCAAGACAATATAGGAATAAAGTGGAATCATATTACACAGCCTCCGACGTCCGCCGCATGTGGCAGGCGGACGTCCTTTATGGATTAAAAAGGAAGACCCAACCGTGATCTGCCCAACGATGCCTCTTTACCAGACAAACTCAATGCATTTTATGCATGCTTTGACAACAACAACTTTGTGACGGGTGTGAGGGCCTTCCCCGACCAAGAGGATTGGGTGATCTCGCTCTCCGAGGCCGACATGAGAAAGGTCTTCAATCAGGGCAACATCTGCAATTCCGTGGAGGCGGGCGGTATTCCAGGGCGTGTTCTCAGAGCATCCGCAGGACAGTTGGCAGGCATATTCAGTCATTTTCAACCTCTCCTTGTCCCAGTCTGTGATCACCATCATGTAGCACTCACTTCTGTAATCATGAAGTGCTTTGAGAGGCTGGTTATGGCACACATTAACTCCACTTTCCCAGACACCCTAGACCCACTCCAATTTGCATAGCCTTCCCTGTAGCTCAGTTGGTAGAGCATGGTGTTTGCAACGCGTGGTGTTTGCAACGCCAGGGTTGTGGGTTCGATTCCCACGGGGGGCCAGCACAGAAAAAAAAATATAATAATAATAAAATGTATGAAATGAAATGTATGCATTCACTACTGTAAGTCGCTCTGGATAAGAGCGTCTGCTAAATGACTAAAATGTCAAATGTAAGTGATACCGCTCCAACAGATCCTCTACACACTGCCCTCACCCACCTAGATAAGTGGAATACCTATGTGAGAATGCTGTTCATTCTCACATTTGGCCCAGCGTCGTCCGGGTTTGGCCTGTGTAGGCCGTCATTGTAAATAAGCTCACCAAGCTTAGGACTCTGGGTCTGAACACCTCCCTCAGGAACTGGATCCTGGACTTCCTGACGGGCCGACCCGTGGTGGTGAGGGTAGGCTACATCACCTCTGCCATGCTGACCCTCAAAACAGAGTTCCCTCCTGTACTCCCACGTACGACTCCAACACCATCAACTTTGCTGACGACACGACGGTGGTAGCCCTAATCACCGTCAACAAGTCAGCCTACAGGGAGGAGGTCAGTGACCTGGCAGTGTGGTGCCAGAGCAACAACCTCTCCCTTAAGACCAAGGAGCTGATCGTGGACTACAGGAAACGAAGTACTCCACATCGACAGTGGAGCAGGTCGAGAACTTCAAGTTCCTCATTGTCCAAAGCACTAAAGAATTAAAACATGTCATGAAGAAGGCCCGGCAGCGCCTCTTCCCCCTCAGGAGGTTGAAAAAGTTTGGCTTGGGCCCTCATCCTCAAAACGTTCTACAGCTGTACCATTGAGAGCATCTTGACTGGCTGTATCACTGCTTGGTATGGCAACAGCACCGCCGTCGATCACATGGCGCTACAGAGGGTTGTGCGGACAGCCCAGTACATCACTGGGGCCTAGCTCCCTGCTATCCAAGACATCTATATCAGTCAGTGTGGAAGGAAGGCCCGGAAAATTGCTAAAGACTCTATCCACCCAAACCATAGACTACTCTCTCTGCTTCTGCATAGCAAGCGGCACCGGTGCAACATGTCTGACACCAACAGGCTCTTGAACAGCTTCTATCTAAGCAATAAGACTTATAAATAGCTATCAAAATAGCTACATGGACTATCTGAGTTAACTTTATTTTTGCACTGTCTGTGCACACTCACTCCATCTGTTCACTCACACATAATATGCACATACATGTATAGTGACTACGCACACCCACTCACATACAAGCTGCTGCTACTCTGTTGTCTTATATCCTGTTGCCTAGTCACCTTACCCCTATACATATCTACCTCCATCACTCCAGTATCCCTGCACATTGTAAATATGCTATTGGAACTGTCCCTTTATATAGTACGCTTATTTACTTACTTATTGTGTTCTTCATACTTCTTATTTCTCGTGTGTTTTATATAGTATCACATTGTTATTGATTGTTGGGTTTTGAGTTTGCAAGAAACGCATTTCACTGTACTTGTGCATGTGACATTGAAACTTGAAAACACATACACACACACTTCCACAGTGTTTGACGTGTGTTTTCAGGAATCAGCTGCTGGATCTGAGTGCTCGCCATGAGAGAGAACTTTCCTCCCAGTTACAGCAGCAACAGCAGCACACACTGACACTCACCCAGGACTACCAGACCAGGTAACACAGACACACACACACACGGAAAGTTTATCACATCAGGTTGGTTTTTGCATTTGTAGTGGTTTCTGCCCATTTTGTGTGTGTGTCAGGCTGGCCCACTCCAAGCAGCAGTCTGCTTTGTTGGAGGAGAGCAGGAGGAGGCTCGAAGGGCAGAGAGAGGAGCTTGTGAGCAGACTGCAGAGTTTACTACGCTCCCATTGGACAGAAGCACTGAGACTGCTCAGCACACAGGTACACATACTCACACTCAAACAGTGTTTCCACACAGATTATTTCTGTCACCTCCTGTTAAGAGAGATACTGACTTACACTTTTGCTTTCTGCCTCTGCTAATGTTGGTTCGGTGTAGCATGCCAAAAACTATGCTTATGGGACTCTTGAATTAGGCTTGTGGTGTAGTTGATTTGCTATCATCCGTTTTTTCAATGGTCAAGGCACAGCCTTCTGAGCCAGCCAGTAGAGGTACCTGTGTGTTTGTTTTGCAGGCAGAAGGGTCTTCTCTTCCTTCGCTGTGGTACGAGCCCAAAGACTGGATGAACCAACATCCACTACAGGAACCATCATCTAGTTCACACATTACAGTGCAGTACAGAGCTGCAGCTGACACGCACATGGTGCAGAGAGAGCAGGAGGGGGAGAAAGTTGCTCGCTTGGCACAAGGTAATCAATAGGAACATTTTAATGTTTTAAACCACTCTGCTTAAACTCACTGATTGGACCACTCAATCCTGAAAGTGCTAGCTTCTTAAACCTTCAAACGGTGCCAGAGATCAAGCACGGATTCTCTATTCCCAAGAATACGGTGTTGATGTCTGACTTGTGAGACTACATTCAAATCAAACATTGCATGCTGAGAAAAACACACATAAACAACACTTTCAAGGTAAATGGTGGCAAATCCACAAGCCCCCATTGCCATATTTTTTGTCAGTCACTTTTATTTAGCGATTTCAAAGCTCAATAATAATTTTGAAAATGTGCTCATGAAACATTAATATGGTTTGCACCGGCCCAAGAGTGTGTGTAATGGTTGCACTGTAGAGTCCTGCAGTGTCTCAGTTGAGAGAAGTGCTTTCTCTATTGTTATTGTTGTTATTATATTTTTGTTAGTATAATTATTATATTTGTTTCACCAGACGCTCAAGCAGTGGTCCTCCGACTCTCCAGAGAGAGAGGGGAATTAAGTGGAGAGGGTGAAGCAAGAGCGATAACAGAGGGAAGAGAGAGAAGATGGGAGAGAGGGGCAGGTAGAGAAGAGAGTGGAAACCTCAGCGTGCTGAACCACACTCTCTCCTTCAACCTTCTGGAGCCACAACTAGACACCACCAACATCACAGGTACCCACACACACACACGTCCAGCTAGAAACCACCAACATGACGGTAGGGCTGGGAATTGCCAGGGACCTCACGATACGATATTATCACGATACTTTGGTGCCGATACTGTGATTTTATTGCGATTTGTTGTTCCAATCATATTGCTCATCATATGTCTGCTGCTGAGGGACAAAAGAGAGCTATGAGAAAACAAGTTTTGATCAGTCATTGAAATAAAAGTGCTGAAAACAAATTGTCTCCCTATTTAAAAAGATGGAGAACAGGCTATGAAGGAAAAATACTGGAGTTTTGGTCCAAGTACAGCGAACTACCGCAAAAATAATATTGCGATTATAGTCCAAACAATACGATATATATCGTCAAAAATAGTATCCTTTTATTTTAACTGTCACATTTCCCCCCCCCCCAATCACAACATGATGGGTACACACGTGTTCGCAGGCACAAACACACACGTGCACGTTTTGTTCTTCTATCCTCGTGGGGACCTAAAATGAATTTATATTCAAAATCCTTTTTACCCTAACCTGTAACCCAAACCCTAAACCTCTTACCCCTAACCCTCATTGTAATCCTAACCCTAATTTTAACCCTAAACCTAACCACTGACTTTAAAATAGCATTTGTCCTCATGGGGATGTGGGAAATGTCCCCACGAGGGAGAATTTTCCATGCGGGAACCTTTGGGGATTTTTGGTCCCCACAAGGATAGAAGAACCAACCACACACACACACACACAGCCAGAAACCACCAACCTGACAAGAACTCAGGTGTGTGTGTTGTGTAGGTATCACAGGAGGTTGGTGGCACCTTAATTGGGAAGGACAGGGTCGTGGTAATAGCTGCAGCGGAATAGGTGGAATGGTATTCAACACATCAAACACATGATTTCTACGTGTTTGATGCCATTCCATTAGCTCCGTTCCAGCCATTATTATGAGCAGTCCTCCCCTCAGCAGCCTCCACTGGTAGGTATTACACTCACACATTCGGGTGTGTGTGACATGACTGTGCAGTAGCCTAATAGTCATCTCACCTCTAATCCGTTAATGTCAGAATTGGATTTATGCAGTCTCCCTGAATCCTTCTGCCACAAGGGGCCAAAAAATGTACAGTAATGCCAACACACTCTTACACACACTAATACACACTTAACACACTATCACAATTTTGTCTGCCCTCATCTATCTGCTACCAGAGCCAAATATACACTCACACTAACACACAATGACACACACTAACACAATTGTCTCTTCTGCAACCTAAGCTAAATATACGATAATGCTGCCCTGGGTGTGACCAGGGTGAAATCTAATTTTATTAGCCTCATGCGCCGAATACAACAGGTGTAGTAGACCTTACAGTGAAATGCTTACTTACGAGCCCCTAACCAGAAATGCTGTTTTAAAAAAATACAGATAAGAATAAGAAATAAAAGTTACAAGTAATTAAAGAGCAGTAGTAAAATAACAATAGCGAGACTATATACAGGGGGGTACCGGTACAGAGTCAATGTGCGGGGGCACCGGTGTCGAGGTAATTGAGGTAAAATGTACATGTAGGTAGAGTTATTAAAGTGACTATGCATAGATAACAGAGAGAAGCAGCAGCGTTCCAGAGGGGGGGAGGCAATGCAAATAGTCTGGGTAGCCTAGGTGTCCAGGAGTCTTATGGCTTGGGGGTAAAAGCTGTTTAGAAGCCTCTTGGACCTGGACTTGGCGCTCCGGTACCGCTTGCCATGCCGTAGCAGAGAGAACAGTCTAAGACTAGGGTGGCTGGAGTCTTTGACAATTTTTAGGGCCTTCCTCTGACACCACCTTGTGTAGAGGTCCTGGATGTCAGGAAACTTGTCCCCAGTGATGTACTGATTCATTAGCACTACCCTCTGTTAGTGCCTTGCGGTCGGAGGCCAAGCAGTTGCAGCCAGTCAGGATGCTGTCGATGGTGCAGCTATAGAACTTTTTGAGGATCTGAGGACCCATGCCAAATCTTTTCAGTCTCCTGAGGGTGAATAGGTTTTGTCGTGCCCTCTTCACGACTGTCTTGGTGTGCTTGGACCATGTTAGCCTGGCCGTGCAGTCATGAGTGAACAGGGAGTACAGGAGGGGACTGAGCACGCACCCCTGAGGGGCCCCTGTGTTGAGGATCTGCATGGCGGATTTGTTATTAGCTACCCTTACCACCTGGTGGTGTACCGTCAGGAAGTCCAGGATCCAGTTGCAGAGGGAAGTGTTTAGTCCCAGGGTCCTTAGCTTATTGATGAGCTTTGAGGGCACCATGGTGTTGAACACTGAGCTGTAGTCAATGAATAGCATTCTCACGTGGGTGTTCCTTTTGTCCAGGTTGGAAAGGGCAGTGTGGGATGCACTGATTGCATCATCTGTGGATCTGTTGGGGTGGTATGCAAATTGGAGTGGGTCTAGGGTTTCTGGGATAACGGTGTTGTTGTGAGACATGACCAGCCTTTTGAAGCACTTCATGGCTACAGATGTGAGTGTTACGGGTCGGTAGTCATTTAGGCAGGTTACCTTAGTGTTTTTGGGCACAGGCACTATGGTGGTCTGCTTAAAAGATGTTGATATTACAGACTTGGACAGGGAGAGGTTGAATTTGTCAGTGAAGACACTTGCCAGTTGGTCAGCGCATGCTCGCAGTACACGTCCTGATAATCCGTCTGGCCCTGCTGCCTTGTGAATGCTGACCTGTCTAAAGGTCTTACATCGGCTGCGGAGAGCGTGATCACACAGTCTTCCGGAACAGCTGATGCTCTCATGCATGTTTCAGTGTTATTTGCCTCGAAGCGAGCATAGAAGTAGTTTAGCTCGTCTGGTAGGTTTGTGTCACTGAGCAGCTCTCGGCTGTGCTTCCCTTTTGTAGTCTGTAATGGTTTGAAAGCCCTGCCACATCCGACGAGCGTCAGAACCGGTGTAGTACGATTCGATCTTAGTATTGTATTGACAGTTCGTCGGAGGGCATAGCGGGATTTCTTATAAGCTTCCGGGTTAGAGTCCCGCTCCTTGAAAGTGGCAGCTCTAGCCTTTAGCTCTGTGTGAATGTTGCCTGTAATCCATGGCTTCTGTTTGGGGTGTGTACGTACGGGCACAGTGGGGACGACGTCATCGATGCACTTATTGATGAAGCCAATGACTGATGTGGTGTACTCCTCAATGCCATCGAAGGAATCCCAGAACATATTGCAGGCTGAGTTCATCTCAGCCTATGCTACCCTCCAGTCCCTAGACTTCCTGGCGCTGACGGAAACATGGATTACCACAGATAACACTGCTACTCCTACTGCTCTCTCTTCGTCTGCCCACGTGTTCTCGCATACCCCTAGAGCATCGAGCCAGCGGGGTGGTGGCACTGGAATCCTCATCTCTCCCAAGTGGACATTCTCTCTTTCTCCTCTGACCCATCTGTCTATCTCCTCATTTGAATTCCATGCTGTCACAGTTACCAGCCCTTTCAAGCTTAACATCTATATCATTTATCGCCCTCCAGGTTCCCTTGGAGAGTTCATCAATGAGCTTGACGCCTTGATAAGTTCCTTTCCTGAGGATGGCTCACCTCTCACAGTTCTGGGTGACTTTAACCTCCCCACGTCTACCTTTGACTCATTCCTCTCTGCCTCCTTCTTTCCACTCCTCTCCTCTTTTGACCTCACCCTCTCACCTTCCCCCCCTACTCACAAGGCAGGCAATACGCTTGACCTCATCTTTACTAGATGCTGTTCTTCCACTAATCTCATTGCAACTCCCCTCCAAATCTCCGACCACTACCTTGTATCCTTTTCCCTCTTGCTCTCATCCAACACTTCTCACTCTGCCCCTACTCGGATGGTATTGCGCCGTCCCAACCTTCGCTCTCTCTCTCCCGCTACTCTCTCCTCTTCCATCCTATCATCTCTTCCCTCTGCTCAAACCTTCTCCAACCTATCTCCTGATTCTGCCTCCTCAACCCTCCTCTCCTCCCTTTCTGCATCCTTTGATTTTCTCTGTCCCCTATCCTCCAGGCCGGCTCGGTCCTCCCCTCCTGCTCCGTGGCTCGACGACTCACTACGAGCTCACAGAACAGGGCTCCGGGCAGCCGAGCGGAAATGGAGGAAAACTCGCCTCCCTGCGGACCTGGCATCCTTTCACTCCCTCCTCTCTACATTCTCCTCTTCTGTCTCTGCTGCTAAAGCCACTTTCTACCACTCTAAATTCCAAGCATCTGCCTCTAACCCTAGGAAGCTCTTTGCTACCTTCTCCTCCCTCCTGAATCCTCCTCCCCCTCCCCCCCCCCCCCCTCCTCCCTCTCTGCGGATGACTTCGTCAACCATTTTGAAAAGAAGGTTGACGATATCCGATCCTCGTTTGCTAAGTCAAACGACACCGCTGGTCCTGCTCACACTGCCCTACCCTGTGCTTTGACCTCTTTCTCCCCTCTCTCTCCAGATGAAATCTCGCGTCTTGTGACGGCCGGCCGCCCAACAACCTGCCCACTTGACCCTATCCCCTCCTCTCTTCTCCAGACCATTTCCGGAGACCTTCTCCCCTTCCTCACCTCGCTCATCAACTCATCCTTGACCGCTGGCTACGTCCCTTCCGTCTTCAAGAGAGCGAGAGTTGCACCCCTTCTGAAAAAACCTACACTCGATCCCTCCGATGTCAACAACTACAGACCAGTATCCCTTCTTTCTTTTCTCTCCAAAACTCTTGAACGTGCCGTCCTTGGCCAGCTCTCCTGCTATCTCTCTCAGAATGACCTTCTTGATCCTAATCAGTCAGGTTTCAAGACTGGGCATTCAACTGAGACTGCTCTTCTCTGTGTCACGGAGGCTCTCCGCACTGCTAAAGCTAACTCTCTCTCCTCTGCTCTCATCCTTCTAGACCTATCTGCTGCCTTTGATACTGTGAACCATCAGACCCTCCTCTCCACCCTCTCCGAGTTGGGCATCTCCGGCGCGGCCCACGCTTGGATTGCGTCCTACCTGACAGGTCGCTCCTACCAGGTGGCGTGGCGAGAATCTGTCTCCGCACCATGCGCTCTAACCAATGGTGTCCCCCAGGGCTCTGTTCTAGGCCCTCTCCTATTCTCGCTATACACCAAGTCACTTGGCTCTGTCATATCCTCACATGGTCTCTCCTATCATTGCTATGCAGACGACACACAATTAATCTTCTCCTTTCCCCCTTCTGATAACCAGGCGGCGAATCGCATCTCTGCATGTCTGTCAGACATATCAGTGTGGATGACGGATCACCAGCTCAAGCTGAACCTCGGCAAGACGGAGCTGCTCTTCCTCCCGGGGAAGGACTGCCCGTTCCATGATTTCGCCATCACGGTTGACAACTCCCTTGTGTCCTCCTCCCAGAGTGCTAAGAACCTTGGCGTGATCCTGGACAACACCCTGTCGTTCTCCACTGACATCAAGGCGGTGACCCGATCCTGTAGGTTCATGCTCTACAACATTCGCAGATTACGACCCTGCCTCACACAGGAAGCGGCGCAGGTCCTAATCCAGGCACTTGTCATCTCCCGTCTGGATTACTGCAACTCGCTGTTGGCTGGGCTCCCTGCCTGTGCCATTAAACCCCTACAACTCATCCAGAACGCCGCAGCCCGTCTGGTGTTCAACCTTCCCAAGTTCTCTCACGTCACCCCGCTCCTCCGCTCTCTCCACTGGCTTCCAGTTGAAGCTCGCATCCGCTACAAGACCATGGCGATTGCCTACGGAGCTGTGAAGGGAACGGCACCTCCATACCTTCAGGCTCTGATCAGGCCCTACACCCAAACAAGGGCACTGCGTTCATCCACCTCTGGCCTGCTGGCCCCCCTACCTCTGAGGAAGCACAGTTCCCGCTCAGCCCAGTCAAAATTGTTCGCTGCTCTGACACCCCAATGGTGGAACAAGCTCCCTCACGACGCCAGGACAGCGGAGTCAATCACCACCTTCCGGAGACACCTGAAACCCCACCTCTTTAAGGAATACCTAGGATAGGATAAAGTAATCCTTCTGACCCCCCCCCCCCCCCCAAAAGATTTAGATGCACTATTGTAAAGTGGTTGTTCCACTGGATATCATAAGGTGAATGCACCAATTTGTAAGTCGCTCTGGATAAGAGCGTCTGCTAAATGACTTAAATGTAATGTAATGTAAATGTTCAGCCACGTCGCTGTGAAGCATAAGGTATTACAGTTTTGAATGTCCCATTGGTAGTTTAATCTTCCGCTTAGGTCATCTATTTTTATTGTCCAAAGATTGCAAGTTTGCTAGCAGAATGGAAGGAAGTGGGGGTTTTTTCCGATCACATACGAATTCTCAGAAGGCAGCCCGCCCTCCAGCCCCTTTTTCTCTGCCTCATCTTCACGCAAATCACGGGGATCTGGCCTGTTCACGAGAAAGCAGTATATCGTTCGCGTCGGCCTCGTCAGACTCGTTAAAGGAAAAAAAGGATTCTGCCAGTCCGTGGTGAGTAATCAAAGTCCTGATCGCCAGAAGTTATTTTTGGTCATAAGAGAAGGTAGCAGCAACATTATGTACAAAATAAGTAAAAAAAAATAAATAAAGTTACAAACAACGCAAATAAACGAACAAAAAAACACAATCGTACACATCCTGGGTTAATCTCTCTACACAGCTAAATATACTCTATGCTTGTGTCTACATCGCCACTTTTCTGTGTGTGTTTGTGTAGCAGGACTTGAGGAGCTGTGTGACAGAGGGGGAGATCTGAGGGGATGTGTGGCGGAGGAAGAGGAGCATAAGGGAGAAAGACAGAGAGCTGAGAGTGGAGAGAGGCAACAGTGGACGGAGAGGGGTCCCAGCCTCACCTCTGGCCCCAGCCCTAGCTTTGACCCCGGAAGGAGGAGTGAACTACAGTACTATGTCTCCATGGTGAGTACCTCTCACTTGCTCTCTGTGACACACACACTCTGTCTATGTTCTCTTTACTTTCACTTACACACAGTTCTCTAAAACTATGAACTAGGTTTGAATATTTCCCAGTTATTTTACAAAAGTTCCATCCCGAGAATTAATCACTTTTCTCCCTGTATTTTCTGCCAAAACTGTAAGTGTATTTCGGAAGCATATGCAGTGCATTCGGAAAGTATTCAGACCCCTTGACTTTTTCCACATTTTGTTACGTTACAGCCTTATTTTAAAGTTGATAAATAGTTTTTTTCCCTCATCAATCTACCCATAATGACAAAGAAAAAACAGGTTTACATTTTTTTTGTGCAAATTTATACAAAGAAAGCCCAGGAAATATCACCTTTACGTAAGTATTTAGACACTTTACTCTGAAGCAGCTTTTGCAGCAATTACAAGCTTTGCACACCTGTATTTGGGGAGTTTCTCCCATTCTTCTCTGCAGATCCTCAAGTTCTGTCAGGTTGGATGGGGAGCGTTACTGCACAGCTATTTTCGGGTCTCTCCAGAGATGTTCGATCGGGTTCAAGTCCGGGCTCTGGCTGGGCCACTCAAGGACATTCGGAGACTTGTCCCGAAGCCACTCCTGCTTTGTCTTGGCTGTGTGCTTAGGGTCGTTGTCCTGTTAAAAGAGGAACCTTCGTCCCAGTCTGAGGTCCCGAGCGCTTTGAAGCTGGTTTTCATCAAGGATCTCTTTGTACTTTGCTCTGTTCATCTTTCCCTTGATCCTGACTAGTCTTCCAGTCCCTGCCACTGAAATCATCCCAGAGAATCTTATTTCTCATGGTTTGAAAGTCTTTAGGTGCCTTTTGGCAAACTCCAAGCGGGCTGGCATGTGCTTTTTACTGAGGAGTGGCTTCTGTCTGGCCACTCTACCATAAAGGCCTGATTGGTGGAGTGCTGCAGAGATTCCTTCTGGAAGGTTCTCCACAGATGAACTCTGGAGCTCTGTCAGAGTGACCATCGGGTTGTTTGTCACCTCCCTGTGCAAGGCCATTCTCCCCTGATTGCTCAGTTTGGCCAGGCAGCCAGCTCTAGGAAGAGTCTTGGTGGTTCCAAACTTCTTCCATTTAAGAATGATGGAGGCCACTGTGTTCTTGGGGACCTTTAATGCTGCAGAAATGTTTTGGTACCCTTCCCCAGATCTGTGACTCAACACAATCCTGTCTTGGAGCTCTATTCCTTTGACCTCCTGGCTTGGTTTTGGCTCTGAAATGCACTGTCAACTGTTACATAAAGTTTTACATATACTGATTTTACTGTAATTTTTACTGTGACATTTGCAAAAATTTCTAGACTTGTTTTCACTTTGTCAGTATGGGATGTTTATTTGTTATTTAACCTCTCTAGGGGAGGTGGGACGAAATCGTCCCACACTTTTCAACAACCAGTGACAAATCAGAGCGCCAAATTTAAAACCACAAAATGTCATAATTCAAAGTTCTCAAACATAGGACTATTTTACACCATTTTATAGATACACTTCTCCTGAATCGAACCACTTTTCCCGATTTTCCGAAAGGTTTTACAGCGAAAACAAAACATTAGATTATGTTAGGAGAGTACATAGACACAAAAAAACCACACAGCCATTTCCAAGCAACTAGCATGCATCACAAATACCCAAAACACAGCTAAATGCAGCACTAACCTTTGATCTTCATCAGATGACACTCCTAGGACATTATGTTATACAATACATGCATGTTTTGTTCAATCAAGTTCATATTTATATCAAAAACCAGCTTTTTACATTAGCATGTGATGTTCAGAACTAGCATACCCACCGCAAACTTCCGGTGAATTTACTAAATGACTCACGATAAACGTTCCCAAAAAACATAATTATTTTAAGAATTATAGATACAGAACTCCTTTATGCAATTGCGGTGTCAGATTTTAAAAGAGCTTTTTGGCAAAAGCACATTTTGCAATATTCTGAGTACATAGCTCGGCCATCACAGGCTAGCTAATTTGACACCCACCAAGTTTGGTGCTCACTAAACTCGTAATTACTATTAGAAAAATTGGATTACCTTTGCTGTTCTTCGTCAGAATGCACTCCCAGGACTTCTACTTCAACACCGTTTTGTTCATGCATTCAGGTAACTATCCAAACGGTGACGCACGAGCACATTTCGTGTCAAAAAAAATTCAAAATATTCCATGTCAAACGCTGTTTAAAATCAATTTTTATGCTACTTTTCTCGTAAAATAGCGATAATATTCCAACCGGGCGACGTTGTATTCATTCAAAGGCTGAAAGAATAAAATTGAGAATTCTCATGAACACGCATCTCCAGCGTCACTGTCCCCAGCCTGACCACTCACAAAATCTCCTGCTGTTCTTCGCCCAGAGACAGGAGACACGTCATTCCACTTCTGGCGCCTTCTGAGAGCCAATGGAAGCCTTAGAAAATGTCACGTCACAGCAGAGATGCTGTATTTTTGATAGAGATGCAACAGAAGGATAACAAATTGTCAGACAGGGCACTTCCTGTATGGAATGTTCTCAGGTTTTGGCCTGCCATATGAGTTTTGTTATACTCACAGACACCATTAAAACAGTTTTAGAAACTTTAAGGTTTTCAATCCAAATCTACTATTTATATGCATATTCTCGTTTCTGGGCAAGAGTAGTAACCAGTTTAAATCGGGTACGTTTTTTATCCGGCCGTGCAAATACTGCCCCCTAGCCCCAACAGGTTAAGGTAATGATGGACTGTCGTTTCTCTTTGCCTATTTGAGCTGTTCTTGCCATAATATGGTATTTTACCAAATAGGGTTATCATCTGTATACAAACCCTACCTTGTCACAAAAAAAATTAATAATAATTGACCCATGGTCACTCTGACAGAGCTCTAGAGTTCCTCTGTGGAGATGGGAGAACCTTCCAGAAGGACAACCATCTCTGTAGCACACCACCAATCAGGCCTTTATGGTAGAGTGGCTAGACTGAAGCCACTCTTCAGTAAAAGGCACATGACATCCCTCTTGGAGTTTGCCAAAAGGCACCTAAAGACTTTGACCATGAAAAACAAGATTATCTGGTCTGATGAAACGAAGATTGAACTCTTTAGCCTGAATACCTAAGCGCACAGCCAAGACAATGTGGGAGTGGCTTCGGGACAAGTCTCAATGTCCTTGAGTGGACCCGCCAGAGCCCGTACTTGAACCCAATTGAACATCTCTGGAAAGACCTGAAAAAAGCTGTGCAGCAATGCTCTCCATCCAACCTGACAGAGCTTGAGAGGATCTGCAGAGGATAATGGGAGAAACTCCCCAAATACAGGTGTGCCAAGCTTGTAGCGTCATACCCAAGAAGACTCGAGGCTGTAATCGCTGCCAAAGGTGCTTCAACAAAGTACTGAGTAAATGGTCTGAATACGTATGTAAATTATATTTCCATTATTTTTTTTTATACATTTGCAAACATTTCTAAAAACCTGTTTTTGCTTTTGGGTATATTGTGTTGAGGGAAAAAATGATTTAATCAATGTTATAATAAAGCTGTAACGTAACAAAATGTGGAATAAGTCAAGGGGTCTGAATACTTTCCGAATGCACTGTATCTTGATTAGATAAGTATTCAACCCCCTGAGTCAATACATATTGATACAACTGTAGCTAATATGGGGAGAAGTCTGTCCATAATAAAGTGTTGTTCTACCTTCTTAACAGCACTATCAACAAGGCTCTACAGGCTCTAGTTTTGTCACACCTGGACTACTGTTCAGTCAATTGGTCAGGTACCACAAATAGGGACTTAGGACAATTGCAATTGTCTCAGAACAGGGCAGCACAGCTGGCCCTTGGATGTACACAGCAAACATGAATAATATCTCTCCTGGCTCAAAATAGAGAGATTGACTTCACAAATTTTATTTGTGAGAGGTATTGACATGTTGAAAGCACCGAGCTGTCTGTTTAAACGACTAACACAGCTCAGGCACCCATGCATACCCCACAACACATTTCACAGTCCCTAAGTCCAGAACAGACTTTGGGAGGCGCACAGTACTACATAGAGCCATGACTACATGGAACTCTATTCTACGTCAGGTAACTGATGCAAGCACAAATATAGGCACAGACACATGCATACACACACGCTAACATACGCACTATACACATACATGCACATGGATTTTGTGTTGTAGATATGTGGTAGTGGAGTATGGGCCTGAGGGCACACACTTAGTGTGTTGTGAATTCTGTAATGAATGTATTGTAATATTTTTTTTAAATTGTTTAACTGCCTTAATTTTGCCGGACCCCAGGAAGAATAGCTAGGCGGCAACTAATGGGGATCCATAGTAAATAGATGTTAGACACACCTTTGGCTGCGATTACAACTTAGTCGTTCTGGGCAGGTTTCTAAGAGCTTTCCACACCTGGATTGTGCAACATTCCCAAAATTATTTTCAAAATTCTTCAAGCTCTGTCAAATTGGTTGTTAATCATTGATGGACAACCATTTTTCAGGTCTTGCCATAGATTTCCAAGTCGATTTAATTCAAAACTGAAACTTGGCCACTCAGGAGCATTCACTTTCTTCTTGGTGAGCAAATCCAGTGTAGATAATGCCTTGTGTTTTAGGTTATTGTCCTCCAGTGTCTGCTGATGAGCAGACTGAACCAGGTTTTCCTCTAGGATTTTGCCTGTGCTTTTATCCTAAAAAAAACTCCCCTATCCTTAACGATTACAAGTATACCCATAACATGATATGTAGATATGCCCCAAACATAACTTTTGTATTACTTTCCCACATTTTTTGCAGTATTACGTTAGTGCCTTGTTGCAAACAGGATGCAAGTTCTGGAATATTTTTATTCTGTTCAATTCTGTCAATTGGGTTAGTATTGTGGAGTAACTAATATGTTGTTGATCCATCCTCAGTTTTCTCCTGTCACAGCCATTAAACTCTAACTGTTTTAAAGTCACCATTGGCCTCATGGTAAAATCCCTGAGTGGTTTCCTTCCTCTCCGGCAAGGAAGTTGGGAATGCGCCTGTATCTTTGTAGTGTTGGGAAACCGCCCTGGTCTTTGTAGTTGAATCTGTATTTGAAATTCACTGCTCGACTGAGGGATCTTACAGATAATTAATTGTATGTGTGTGGTACAGAGATGAGGTAGTCATTCAAAAATCATATTGAACACTATTATTGCACACAGAGTGAGTCCATGCAACTTATTATGTGACTTGTTAAGCTTATAATTTACCTGCTCTTCAGTTATTTATTCATAGAAAGAGAGTGGGTTTGGGTGTTAAATCTTAGTAAGCCTCGGTAACACGGTTCCCACTTTTTAACCCTGCTATGAACTGCCTAGTAAGGGAAACCAATGAGACCCCTCTCTCCATCTGTCTTTCTATCAGTTGTTAGATCGTTCTCCAGGAGAGCCCGTGGAGAGTCCAGCTCAGGACAACACAGGTAACCATGGCAACTAATATTACAAGGTTTAATTACATTTACATTACATTACATTTAAGTCATTTAGTCGCTCTTATCCAGAGCGACTTACAAAATGGTGCATTCACCTTATGATATCCAGTGGAACAACCACTTTACAATAGTGCATCTAAATATTTTAAGGGGGGGGGGGGGGGGTTAGAAGGATTACTTTATCCTATCCTAGGTATTCCTTAAAGAGGTGGGGTTTCAGGTGTCTCCGGAAGGTGGTGATTGACTCCGCTGTCCTGGCGTCGTGAGGGAGCTTGTTCCACCATTGGGGTGCCAGAGCAGCGAACAGTTTTGACTGGGCTGAGCGGGAACTGTGCTTCCTCAGAGGTAGGGGAGCCAGCAGGCCAGTGGTGGATGAACGCAGTGCCCTTGTTTGGGTGTAGGGCCTGATCAGAGCCTGAAGGTATGGAGGTGCCGTTCCCTTCACAGCTCCGTAGGCAATCACCATGGTCTTGTAGCGGATGCGAGCTTCAACTGGAAGCCAGCGGAGGAGCGGGGTGACGTGAGAGAACTTGGGAAGGTTGAACACCAGACGGGCTGCGGCGTTCTGGATGAGTTGTAGGGGTTTAATGGCACAGGCAGGGAGCCCAGCCAACAGCGAGTTGCAGTAATCCAGACGGGAAATGACAAGTGCCTGGATTAGGACCTGCGCCGCTTCCTGTGTGAGGCAGGGTCGTAATCTGCGAATGTTGTAGAGCATGAACCTACAGGATCGGGTCACCGCCTTGATGTTAGTGGAGAACGACAGGGTGTTGTCCAGGATCACGCCAAGGTTCTTAGCACTCTGGGAGGAGGACACAAGGGAGTTGTCAACCGTGATGGCGAGATCATGGAACGGGCAGTCCTTCCCCGGGAGGAAGAGCAGCTCCGTCTTGCTGAGGTTCAGCTTGAGCTGGTGATCCGTCATCCACACTGATATGTCTGACAGACATGCAGAGATGCGATTCGCCGCCTGGTTATCAGAAGGGGGAAAGGAGAAGATTAATTGTGTGTCGTCTGCATAGCAATGATAGGAGAGACCATGTGAGGATATGACAGAGCCAAGTGACTTGGTGTATAGCGAGAATAGGAGAGGGCCTAGAACAGAGCCCTGGGGGACACCAGTGGTGAGAGCGCATGGTGCGGAGACAGATTCTCGCCACGCCACCTGGTAGGAGCGACCTGTCAGGTAGGACGCAATCCAAGCGTGGGCCGCGCCGGAGATGCCCAACTCGGAGAGGGTGGAGAGGAGGATCTGATGGTTCACAGTATCAAAGGCAGCAGATAGGTCTAGAAGTATGAGAGCAGAGGAGAGAGAGTTAGCTTTAGCAGTGCGGAGAGCCTCCGTGACACAGAGAAGAGCAGTCTCCGTTGAATGCCCAGTCTTGAAACCTGACTGATTAGGATCAAGAAGGTCATTCTGAGAGAGATAGCAGGAGAGCTGGCCAAGGACGGCACGTTCAAGAGTTTTGGAGAGAAAAGAAAGAAGGTATACTGGTCTGTAGTTGTTGACATCGGAGGGATCGAGTGTAGGTTTTTTCAGAAGGGGTGCAACTCTCGCTCTCTTGAAGACGGAAGGGACGTAGCCAGTGGTCAAGGATGAGTTGATGAGCGAGGTGAGGAAGGGGAGAAGGTCTCCGGAAATGGTCTGGAGAAGAGAGGAGGGGATAGGGTCAAGTGGGCAGGTTGTTGGGCGGCCGGCCGTCACAAGACGCGAGATTTCATCTGGAGAGAGAGGGGAGAAAGAGGTCAAAGCACAGGGTAGGGCAGTGTGAGCAGGACCAGCGGTGTCGTTTGACTTAGCAAACGAGGATCGGATATCGTCAACCTTCTTTTCAAAATGGTTGACGAAGTCATCCGCAGAGAGGGAGGAGGGGGGGGGGGGGGGGGGGAGGAGGATTCAGGAGGGAGGAGAAGGTAGCAAAGAGCTTCCTAGGGTTAGAGGCAGATGCTTGGAATTTAGAGTGGTAGAAAGTGGCTTTAGCAGCAGAGACAGAAGATGAGAATGTAGAGAGGAGTGAGTGAAAGGATGCCAGGTCCGCAGGGAGGCGAGTTTTCCTCCATTTCCGCTCGGCTGCCCGGAGCCCTGTTCTGTGAGCTCGTAGTGAGTCGTCGAGCCACGGAGCAGGAGGGGAGGACCGAGCCGGCCTGGAGGATAGGGGACAGAGAAAATCAAAGGATGCAGAAACGGAGGAGAGGAGGGTTGAGGAGGCAGAATCAGGAGATAGGTTGGAGAAGGTTTGAGCAGAGGGAAGAGATGATAGGATGGAAGAGGAGAGAGTAGCGGGAGAGAGAATTACCTCAAGGGTGGTGAAGCATTATGTGTTTGATTTACCTGGAGGGGGTGTGTGTGTGTGTGTGTGTGTGTGTGTGTGTGTTTAGGTCTGGGGTCATCGTGGGACAGTGTGAAGTTTCAGCTTCATGCCCCTCTGGACTCTACCTCCTCCCCTGGAGACCAAACCAGACACCCCACACGCAATCCAACTAACACAGGTGTGCTGCATACACACAAATATAGCCTGGGGATATATATCTAATTTCAGTTTATAAACCCACCTCCGCCCCTGTGTGTTTGCAGGTCAGGTGTCAGCCCAGCTCAGGTCTCTCCTGGCGCAGTTCCCCTCCCAGCCTGACAGGGTGTCGCACTCTCTGCAGTTGCTGGCTATGCTGACCCATGGGTAAACCACAGACGCACACCCCTTATGAACCGACCTGTCCACAACTAACATTTAACAAGCTGTATTTCAGAATGTTATTGGAGCTCTGAGCATTCAGACTGCGGTTTATTGTGGCTGTGTATTGTGTGTGTATTAAGGTTTGTGTTTCATATCGTTTACTTTTTTATTTACCTTAATTGAATCAAGGAGTCACCATTGAGATCAGTGTCTCTTTGGAGGGAGCCCTGCATATACATTACCGGTCAAAAGTTTTAGAACGCCTACTCATTCAAGGGTTTTTCTTTATTTTTACTATTTTCTACATTGTAGAATAATAGTGAAGACATCAAAACTATGAAATAACACATATGTAGTAACCAGAAGTGTGAAACAGATCCAAATATATTTTATATTTGAGATTCTTCAAATAGCCACCCTATTATGGCAAGAACAGCTCAAATAAGCAAAGAGAAACAACAGTCCATTACTTTAAGACATGAAGATCAGTCAATACGGAACATTTCAAGAACTTTGAAAGTTTCTTCAAGTGCAGTCGCAAAAACCATCAAGCGCTATGATGAAACTGGCTCTCATGAGGACCGCCACAGGAGTGGAAGACCCAGAGTTACCTGTGCTGGAGAGGATAAGTTCATTAGAGTTACCAGCCTCAGAAATTGCAGCCCAAATAAATGCTTCAGAGTTCAAGTAACAGACACGTCTCAACATCAACTGTTCAGAGGAGACTGCATGAATCAGGCCTTCATGGTCGAATTTCTGCAAAGAAACCACTACTAAAGGACACCAATAAGAATATACTTGCTTGGACCAAGAAACAAGAGCAATGGACATTAGACCGGTGGAAATGTGTCCTTTGGTCGGGTGTCCAAATTGGAGATTTTTGGTTCCACCCGCAGTGTCTTTGTGAGACGCTGTGTGGGTGAACGGATGATCTCTGAATGTGTATTTCCCACCGTAACGCATGGAGGTGGTGGTCTTATGGTGTGGGATTGCTTTGCTGGTGACACTGTATGTGATTTATTTAGAATTCAAGGCACACTTAACCAGCATGGCTACCACAGCATTATGCAGCGATACGTCATCCCATCTGGGTTGGGCTTAGTGGGACTAACATTTGTTTTTCAACAGGACAATGACCAAAAACACACCTCCGCAGTGTTTAAGGGCTATTTTACAAAGAAGGAGAGTGGTGGAGTGCTGCATCAGATAACCTTGATTTGTTTAACACTTAATTTGGTTTCTATATGATTCCATATGTGTCATTTCATAGTTTTGATGTCTTCACTATTATTCTACAATGTTGAAAATAGTGCAAATAAAGAAAAACCCTTGAATGAGTAGGTGTCCTAAAACTTTTGACCGGTATTGTCCAATTTCATGAAATACATAAAAAGTAAAATACAATATCAAACAAATAAAATACAGCACACTACCTATTGAACCGAGAAACATAAATGTACACAATATTTACAAAACAAAGTGAACACATTCTTCATTTATAAAAATCCTCTGTCCGGTCTGTATAGGTCTGATGGTGAGTGTGAGGAGAAGCCGAGCTGCCTGAAGAAGAGCGACCCACTCCTCCGGAACTCTGGAGTGTCCCGGGTAACTAGTCAGGGGTCCGGGGTGAGGGGTCAGATGCTGGGTATGAAGGGCAGAAGGGGATGGCAGGGAAGGGGGGGAGCGTGGAGATGATGTTTTTGTTAAAAAGCTGTTTGACTTATTAAAATCTACTTTTTCTATTCATGAGGTTCTGTGTGTATTCTTCACATATTTTTAATAAATGTTTTTTTTTTTAATTAGGACAAATTATTATTTTACAATGATGGCCTACCCCTCCCCTAACCAGGACGACAATTGTGTGCCGCCTTATGGGACTCCCGATCATGGCCGGTTGTGATACAGCCTGGGATCGAACCGGGGTCTGTAGTGATGCCTCTAGCACTGAGATGCAGTTCCTTAGACCACTGCGCAACTCTGAAGCCCGTGAGAATAGAAATATATAATCTCCCTCGTCCCTCTTACTCACATTAGGGATTGTGTGAGGCCACTTGGAACCGAGTACGGTCTAGTTTAGATCACTTAAATGTCTGACAATCTCCACTCACCATTCACTCACTGATCCCTGGCACGCTTTCTCGCACACACTTATCCTCTGATCCCACAACATAGGAAAAATAAGGTAGAGAAGCACCCTCTTTCTGTCCCTCTCATTCTATCTGATGATCATAGAGATGGGGCTGTGGTCTGGTGTATTTGTATTTATTATGGATCCCCATTAGCCAAAGCTAATGGGGATCCAGCAAAATTGGGGATCCAGCAAAATTAAGACAGCTTTATACAATTTGAAAACATTACAATCCATTCAGATTTCACAGCACACTGTGTGCCCTCAAGGCCCCTACTCCACCACTACCACATATCTACAGCTAATGGATATCCATTAAACAAAAATACAAAGCCTTGCGTGACACGTTTGTTTAACAGGTACGGAAGACAGCTTAGACTGACCCCTGTAATCTTAGAATGCATGTTGACTACCCTAGCTGCAGTTTAGTTCAGATCATAGAAAACATTAAGATGGACACAACTTGTTTGCCATATATTAAAGATACAAATTGTCTGAAAATAATTGGCATAAATAGAAAAATATACCAGTTACATTTGAGGACAAAAAGGTTGACAGTTGTGCCATACAGGTTGCAAAATACATGGGAAAGGATTTTCAATGTACTGATTCCATGGCACATGGTTTATGAACTGATATAAAAAACAAGTTTATCAATTTAAATTTTATAGAAAATTCTGTTATTTCCTCTGTGTAGCTTGTTTCTGATCACAGGTTCAGGAATGGTTAGAAAATCACAACATTCCCTTAAAATGAACCTTACAAATAGCAGTGCTGGGCAATTTGGAAAGCCATAGTCAGTAAATAATAATACTCGTAGGAAAGGTTTTCATTTTTAGCTCACATTCTGTGGATACTATGCAATTAGAATGGTTCAAAATGTATGTAAAACATTTACAGCACAATTAAAAAGTATATGGCACATGGAAACCAACCGAGGGGTGGTCTATGGTGATAGGTGGGACTAAAGCGTTTATGTTAGGTAATATAATTGCTGTATATAAAAGTACTATGTATGTCAAATGTATATGTATGATGTACAGTACCAGTCAAAAGTTTGGACACCTACTCATTCAAGGGTTTTTCTTTATTTTTACTATTTTCTATATTGTAGAATAATAATCAAGGCATCAAACCTATTAAATAAAACATATGGAATCATGTAGTAACCAAAAAAGTGTTAAACAAATCAAAATATATTTCATATTTGAGATTCTTCAATGTAGCCCCCCTTTGCCTTGACAGCTTTGCACACAATTGGCATTCTCTCAACCAGCTTCATGAGGTAGTCACCTGGAATGCATTTCAATAACAGGTGTGCCTTGTTAAAAGTTAATTTGTGGAATTTCATTCCTTCTTAATGAGTTTGAGCCAATCAGTGTGTCTCGCTTCCAGACAGTAGTCAGGACGGCTCAGGGGAGCCTTCACTTGCCTGCTCCAGGGACAGATGTTATGCTGTAATTCCCACATTTGGGGATCTTATCAGCTGCTAATGACGAGTTACTCTGGAATTCCACTGAAGTAGTTAACTTTTATTAAAACTTCTACATCATTTGAGGTAGTCCGAATGACAAAATAAAATAGTGGGCTAATGGAGCAAAAAGAGCGTGGCTCACAGTTCAGCTACATCCCTGTCACACACAATTGCATCACAATCGAAATTTACCTTACTACGTTACCCATAATGCACTTCAGTGTTTTAAAGCTATTCCCCTACTTTACCAACACTACCCCACTCTGGATGGTGATTAGATCTAACACCACTCCACCACTCATACAAAGGCACAACACCCAATGGTTTTTATTTCAGTTACATGAACATTAGATATGTTACCCCTTTGGGTTCTTGAAAGTTACATTTTTCTCTTCTTTTCAGTCCACAAAGCCCTCTGAACTTGTCCTGTTAAGTAATAACTCCACTTGAAGGAGCAAATCAGTCTATACAGTCCGTATTCCCTAATTTCCCGAAAGCACATGGAGCGGTGGGTAGCACCATACAAGGGCTGTTGGTTTAAGAGGACGCCTAGAGAAAAGGAAGGCAAGTCAGTGGTTCCAGTACCTAGCAGTACATTATGTAGTTCCAGTATCACTTCTGAAAAAGTAAGAAGGTTAACACTGTTCTATTTCAAGAATGTTACTTTCCATTTACAGAAATACCTGGCTTTCTTCCCATACAAAATAACACAGTGCCCAAAACATAAATGGCCCACGTCTCAATGCATAGAATATAAAACTCACAATTTACAGTCCCAACTACTTCAGTGTGTTTTGTTCTTTTTTGATTTTATATATAACTCCAGTCATTGCTCTGGGTAGGGTCCTGTATTGTGCAGGGGCAAGTCTGGCGGCAGGGCCTCCTGGACAGGACGTCAGCATTTTCGTGGTGGCGTTCTAGACGATGCATGACCTTGAAGCAAGACCAAGCTTCTCGAGCCACCTCGCCAGTTGACCTTCTGGTTCCTTCATCCTTATGAGCCACCGAAAGCTGCTGTGGTCGGTGCGCATGATGAAGGGTCTTCCGAGCAGGTATTGATGGAAGTGTGTAGTGAACTCCACTACTGCCAGTAGCTCCCTCCATGTTGTACAATAGTTTTGCTCAGTGGAGGACAACCGCCGGCTCCCATACGCTAATACGCGTTCCTCACTGTCCTACATTTGGGACAAGACGGCTCCAATGCCGAAGTTGCTGGCATCTGTATCGAGTATGAGGTCGCCGCTGTTGAGTGGATAGCCCAAGACGGGCGTGGTGGTGAGTAGCTTCTTTAATTCTTTGAACACCTCCTGGCACTCGCGTCCACCGGAAACAATAATGTCTCTTTGTAAGCTCATGAAGGGGCTTGTCTACAGCAGCAAAGTTTTTGACAAATCGTCGGCAGTACGAGGCCAGGCAACGAACTGACGGACTACTGAAACACAGGTAGGCTGGGGGCATTCTTGGACTTTCAGAATTTTCTGGTGATCTGTGGCGATGCCATGTTCGGAAACGATGTGTCCAAGGTAGGTTACCTGTCGGGAACCCACTTGGAGGGTTTCAATTTCAGGTTGGCTTGGCGTCGCCGATCAACCACTTGTGCCAGGCATTGGAGCATCTCTGTGACATCCCTTCCCAGGATGATGACGTCATCTAGATATACAAGGCAGGTCTCCCATTGCATTCTAGCCAGGACGCCCTCAATTAGACGTTGAAACGTCGCTGGTGCGTTGCAGAGCCCAAAAGGCATCACGTTCCACTCAAAGAGGCACTTCCTGCTGCAGAAAGCGGCCGCCTTATGAGCCCTGGGGGTAAGCTCTACCTCCCAGTAGTCTGACGCTAGGTCCAATGTGCTAAACCATTTGGCCGTTGACAGGGTATCGAGGATACGCATCAACAGTACGCTCATTTAGAGCCCTGTAGTCCACACATAGACAGTATGTCTGGTCCTTTTGTGGCTTGGAGAGGCTACTCCAGTTTCAAGACTTTGCTGGGTCTACTGGTCTGCATTGAGCTGCTTTTCTAATGCCATGCGCCGCAGTTACTGCATCACAGGGGGCCCAGGAAATGTCTAAATGTCATGCTGTACAAGACTAGTGCGACCAAGATCAGTGGGTCCAGTAGAGAAGACATCCCCGTAGGTACTAAGGAGTGGAGCCAGCCCACAACTTCGTCTGCACTTAGCGCAGTAGAGCTTTCTGTATACACTGGATTGTAAGTGATCAGGAACCGCTGGGGAGACGAGACTAGTTTGTGGTGACATGGAAGAAGTATCAGTGGGCTGAACAACATCTGCTGCCTGGAGGAATCCGGCAGAATGACGCCGACCGAGACGGTCGCCTCGTTTCGCGTTCTTAGGAAACGATGGAGTATTTCGTTTTTTTTATGTATTATTTCTTACACTGTTACCCCAGGAAATCTTAAGTCTTATTACATACAGCCGGGAAGAACTATTGGATATAAGAGCAATGTAAACTTACCAACATTACGACCATGAATACGACTTTCCCGAAGCAGATTCTCTGTTTGGACCACCACCCAGGACAATGGATCGGATCCCAGTAGGCGACCCAAAACAACGGCGCCACAGAAGGGGCAGACGGAGCGGTCTTCTGGTCAGGCTCCATAGACGGGCACATTGCTCACCGCTTCCGAGTATACTACTCGCCAATGTCCAGTCTCTTGACAACAAGGTAGATGAAATTCGAGAAGGGGTTGCCTTCCAGAGAGGCATCAGAGATTGTAACATTCTCTGTTTCCCGGAAACATGGCTCACTCGGAACACGTTATCAGAATCGGTACAGCCACCCAGTTTCTTCACGCATCGTGCCGACAGAAACAATCATCTCTCTGGTAAGAAGAAGGGCGGGGGTGTATGCCTTATGATTAATGAGTCGTAGTGTGATCATAACAACATACAGGAACTCAAGTCCTTTTGTTCAACTGACCTAGAATTCCTTACAATCAAATGCCGGCCTCATTATGTACCAAGAGAATTCTCGTCGATTATAATCACAGCCGTGTATATCCCCCCCCAAGTAGACACCTCGACGGCCCTGAAAGAACTTCATTGGACTCTATGTAAACTGGAAACCACATATCCTGAGACTGCATTTATTGTAGCTGGGGATTTTAACCTGTTATGGATAGGGGGCAGTATTTTCACGGCCGGATAAAAAACGTACCCAATTTAATCTGATTATTACTCCTGCCCAGAAACTAGAATATGCATATAATTGTTTGATTTGGATAGAAAACACCCTACAGTTTCTAAAACTGTTTGAATGGTGTCTGTGAGTATAACAGAACTCATTTGGCAGGCCAAAACCTGAGAAGATTCCTTAACAGGAAGTGCCGTCTCTGACCATTTCTTGGCCTTCTACACTCTCTTTATTTAAAACTGAGGATCTCTGCTGTAACATGACACTTCCTACGGCTCCCATAGGCTCTCAGAAGGCGGCAAAAAGCTGAATGATGTCTTTGCAGGCCCTGGCTGAAAAACATTAGCGCATTTGGATGGTGGTCGATCAGAGAACAGAGACTGGAGGCGCGTGCACGAGGCGACACCTTGTTTTTATCTTTTCGTCTTTGAACGAAAACAACGACTCACGGTCGGAATATTATCGTTTTTTTACGAGAAAAATAGCATAAAAATTGATTTTAAACAGCGGTTGACATGCTTCGAAGTACGGTAATGGAATATTTAGAATTTTTTTGTCACAAAACGCATCGGGCCCGTAACCCTTCGTCACCCTTCGGATAGTGTCTTGAACGCACGAACAAAACGCCGCTATTTGGATATAACTATGGATTATTTTGAACCAAACCAACATTTGTTATTGAAGTAGAAGTCCTGGGAGTGCATTTTGACGAAGAACAGCAAAGGTAATCCAATTTTTCTTATAGTAAATCTGAGTTTGGTGAGGGTCAAACTTGGTGGGTGTCAAAATAGCTAGCCTGTGATGGCAAGCTATCTACTCAGAATATTGCAAAATGTGCTTTCACCGAAAAGCTATTTTAAAATCGGACACCTCGATTGCATAAAGGAGTTCTGTATCTATAATTCTTAAAATAATTATGTTTTTTGGGAACGTTTATCGTGAGTAATTTAGTAAATTCACCGGAAGTGTTCAGTGGGAATGCTAGTTCTGAACGTCACATGCTAATGTAAAAAGCTGGTTTTTGATATAAATATGAACTTGATTGAATAAAACATGCATGTATTGTATAACATAATGTCCTAGGCGTGTCATCTGATGAAGATCATCAAAGGTTAGTGCTGCATTTATCTGTGGTGTTGTTTTTTTGTGACATTATATGCTAGCTTGAAAGATGGGTGTCTTGATTATTTCTGGCTGGGTACTCTGCTGACATAATCTAATGTTTTGCTTTCGCTGTAAAGCCTTTTTGAAATCGGACAGTGTGGTTAGATAAAGGAGAGTCTTGTCTTTAAAATGGTGTAAAATAGTCATATGTTTGAGAAATTGAAGTTATAGCATTTTAAATCGGGTACGTTTTTTTATCCGGCTGTGCAAATAGTGCCCCCTAGCCCCAACAGGTTAAACAGCCATCACTAACATTGAGTGGCTGCTGCCAACATACTGACTCAAATCTCTAGCCACTTTAATAATAAAACATTGGATGTAATAAATGTGTCACTAGTCACTTTAAACAATGCCACTTTATATAATGTATACATACCCTACATGACTCATCTCACATGTATATACTGTACTCTATACCATCTACTGCATCTTGCCTATGCCGCACGGCCATCGCTCATCCATGTATTTATATGTACATATTCTTATTCATTCCTTTACACTTGTGTGTGTGTATAAGGTAGTTGTTGTGAAATTGTTAGATGACTTGTTAGATATTACTGCACAGTCGGAACTAGAAGCACAAGCATTTCGCTACACTCGCATTAACATCTGCTAACCATGTGTATGTGACCAATAAAATTTGATTTGATTTGATACTGCCCTTTTTTTACTTTCACTGACTCAGTTCCTGGTGGGCCTGATTGGGGATTTGATTATTGGTTTGTTCGTCAACCACAACCCGTGCCACCAGTAAACAATGTTTTTCAATTAATCCTTTAGTTGGGCTTAGCATCACGTCGCCTCTGACACGTTCACGGAAGTGTGCATTCCCCGGCACAATGTACTCCCACCCTGATTCGAGAATAGCTGTGCGTGCTATTCTTATGACATGCACCTTCGGTTTGTTCTTTGGGTTGAAGTAGGGCACCTGTTCACCAAACAGCACAGTCCTCTGGCTCCCGAAATCAAGGCATGCCCGTGACTGCTCCTTCTGAGTAGCTTATTTGTCCTCACTGTCAGATGAGATATCATAATGTACATGCCGGGGCTGCCTACCACGTGAACTGTATCTTGCTCACTTGGGGCGAGACTGTTTTCATAACAGTACATTGCATTACCTTCAGTGGGTAGAGCATCACTACGGATACATCCATGGCTGTCCTGCGACTTTGAGCGGTGGTTTTCCACAGGAGGCATGACTGGAGAGGAGGGCAGAGCTGCTGGCATCCTGTGTGGGTAATGGGAGAAAACAGCATCTACACGGGTACTCGCTGCATAGAGTATGTGGTTGGCAGAGTTGAAAGGGTTAGTGCATGGAGTATACAGCATTTCAGTAGTTGGCTGAAACACATTTCCAGAGAGAGCATTTTTAGGTGAGCATCTGTCATGCCAGCTGGCATAGTTTTGGTTGTGACTTAGCTGTGATTCGATTCCACTGTCACCCCCAATTCCGTTTTTTTGCATGAGACTTGAATGGATTCGTTTCTCTCCTTGGCTGTTGAGATGTCTTTGACTCACTGCATGAGTCAGCCATATTAGCTGCGGTGGGCTGCATATTAGCTACATCTGAACTTGGCATACATGGATTGCAGTTACTGTTAGCATTTGCAACATCAAATTCGTTCATCCAGTCGGCAAATGAGATTTGTGATTGCCTTTCTTCAGTCAATGTATTTAGCGACATGAATGGATTTTAGTAGCACATTGAATCCTCAGGCCATTTATCTCTCGTAATAACAGATTTCCTGTGTGAAGCCACCATTTCACAGCTTTAGCTAGAACATCAGCCACTACTCAGACAATGATGATTAACTTCGTTAGCCGTTGTCTCGTGAAAGTCAAATTCTATTTATTTTGTGATTTTTTTTTCATGTTTATTTTTCTTTGATATTCCGGAAGAATGTGAATAACTCACCGATGCAGGCAGGATAAATCCCGGACGAGCCCCCAATGTTACCTTTCCTGGCTGTCCTCCAGACCGTAGTCAGGGCGGCTCAGGGGAGACTTCACTTGCTAGCTCCATGGCCAGAGCAATTTATGGATGTTCTGGGGTAATTCCCACATTTGGGGATCTTATCTGCTGCTAATGACGAGTTAGTCTGGAATTTCACTGAAGTAGTTAACTTTTATTAAAACTTCTACGTCATTTGAGGTAGTCCGAATGACAAAATTAAATAGTGGGCTAACAGAGCAAAAAGAGCGTGGCCCATAGTTCAGCTATATCCCCGTCACACACAATTGCATCAAAACCGAAAGTTACCTTACTATGTTACCCATAATGCACTTCAGTGTTTTAAAGCTATTCCCCTACTTTACCAACATAAGGTAGGGTTGGTATACAGAAGATAGCCCTATTTGGTAAAAGACCAAGTCCATATTATGGCAAGAACAGCTCAAATAAGCAAAGAGAAACGACAGTCCATCATTACTTTAAGACATGAAGGTCAGTCAATCCGTAAAATGTCAAGAACTTTGAACATTTCTTCAAGTGCAGTCGCAAAAACCATCAAGCACTATGATGAAACTGGCTCTCATGAGGACTGCCGCAGGAAAGGAAGACCCAGAGTTACCTCAGCTGCAGAGGTTAAGTTCATTAGAGTTACCAGCCTCAGAAATTGCAGCCCAAAATAAATGCTTCACAGAGTTCAAGTAACAGACACATCTCAACATCAACTGTTCAACGGAGACTGCGTGAATCAGGCCTTCATGGTCGAATTTCTGCAAAGAAACCACTACTAAAGGACACCAATAAGAAGAGACTTGCTTGGGCCAAGAAACAAGAGCGAAGGACATTAGACCGGTGGAAATTTGTCCTTTGGTCTGGAGTCCAAATTGGAGATTTTCGGGCACACCCGCCATGTCTTCGCGAGACGCGGTGTGGGTGAACGGATAATCTCTGCATGTGTATTTCCCACCGTAACGCATGGAGGTGGTGGTGTTATGATATGGGGTTGCTTTGCTGGTGACACTGTATGTGATTTATTTAGAATTCAAGGCACACTTAACCAGCATGTCTACCACAGCATTATGCAGCGATACGCCATCCCACCTGGTTTGGGCTTAGTGGGACTAACATTTGTTTTTCAAAAGGACAATGACCCAAAACACACCTCCAGGCGGCGTGTAAAGGCTATTTTACAAAGAAGGAGAGTGGTGGAGTGCTGCATCAGATAACCTTGATTTGTTTAACACTTAATTTGGTTTCTACATGATTCCATATGTGTCATTTCATAGTTTTGATGTCTTCACTATTATTCTACATTGTAGAAAATAGTAAAAATAAAGAAAAACCCTTGAATGAGTAGATGTTTTAAAACTTTTGACCTGTATTGTCCAATTTCATGAAATACATTAAAAATAAATGAAAGATGCTCAACAATAAAGGATCTGTAAAATGTAGTCTGGATGAACTTGTCCACCTCAAAAGTGCTCTATCCGTTCTCCCCAATTAAGGTGCCACCAACCTCCTTTAATTGAGACACAGACCATGCAAATATCTCTAGCTTAAACAGATGCTTTTTGATGGGGATTTTTTTAAGGCCAATTAGATTTCCGCAGGGGGGCGGACATTGACTCTAGGGGTATCAGACCGTGATACAGTGCCTTCGGGAAGTTTTCAGACCCCTTGACTTTTTCCACATTTTGTTAGTTTACAGACTTATTCTAAAATTGATTAAATCGTTTTTTTCCTCCAGTCTATACACAATACCCAATATATACAAAAATGTATTTAACCTTTATTTAACTAGGCATGTCAGTTTAGAACAAATTCTTATTTACAATGATTTGGCCTACTCCGGCCAATTGTGTGCCGCCCTATGGGACTCCCAATCACGGCCGGTTGTTTTTCACATTAAAGGAGACTCCACCCCCAATTGGGGTATATATACCACAACTGGTAGAACCATGTCTTTGTCTGTTCAGCTTTTTGATCCTTTGGGATGAATAAACTTGGTTTAAGCTTTCATAATGTCTGTCGAGTTCTTACTCTGATATTTAGAACCATCCAGCCCTGGAGTTTTCCCTGGCCTAAAGGCTTTAATTGCATCAAGAAGTTCATTCTCTGTAATTTGGCCTTCACATGCATCTTTCTGTACAGCTGTTAATTTTACATTATTAATATAAAAGAATCCTTAGAGTTAACTTCGGAGATTGAGGAGACTGAACGAAAACAAATTCTTAAAGTACTTTGCTTCCTCTTTTCAAAATTTTGTTTGGTGAATCATAGGTAACAAGTTTCAGTAAAAAGAAAAATGGTAGTCTGTTTTTTTCCCATATTCCATACAGTTCTCTTTATTTAATATATTACACTTAATCTTTGAATAAGTTTCTCCATTTCTTTTTGTTTTTCCTCTAATGTATCCTGTGCCTCTATGGCACATGTAAAATTACTTTCTATCTGTACCATTAGTCCCTCTATTTACTTTGTTAATATGAACTATTTTGATCTAAAAATGTGTACTGAATTGCATGGCCTCTAAAGGCACATTTAAAAGTGTCCCATACCACAAGGGGATCTATGTTATGTCGGAAAAAGTCAGGTATAAATTATTCTATCCTGGTTAAAAACAAGTAAAATGTTCAATATCCTCGCCCACGTGGAAATTCTGTAAGAGTAATGTATATGCCAATTATTTGATGGTCAGACCGCATTCTGTCCCCTATCAACAGTTTATTTTACTTTTGGTGCCAGCGAGAATGACAAAGTAGTCAAGACGACTAGCTTGACTGAGCATCCGCCATGTATATCTTACTAGGTCAGGATATTTAAGTCTCCGTATATCGCTAGTTCCAATATATCCATGATATTTGTGATTACATTAAGTGCATAAGGGTGATAGTTCGTAGTGTGATTTCCTTTACGGTCCATTTAATAAAAATACGAAAATAATTATTTAACCAGGCAAGTCAGTTAAGAGCAAATTCTTATTTACAATGACAGCCTACTGGGGAACAGTGAGTTAACTGCCTTGTTCAGGGGAAGAATGACAGATTTTTACCTTGTCAGCTCGGGGATTCGATCCATCAAGTTTTTGGCCCAACGCTCTGACCACTAGGCTACCTGTTGCCCCAAATTAAGGTATGTAAAACCGTATTATAATCTCCCACCATAAAAATTGTGTGTTGTTGTAGGCCTGAAACATTATTATATATACTGTAGTTTCAAAGAGGCGTGGATCATCATTATTTGGACCGTATAGATTAATTAGCCAAATATGTTTATGGTCCAATAACATATTTAAAATAATCCATCTACGTTGCGGATCTGTTTGAACAGTTTGAACATTCGGGAAAAAAATATTGTTAATTAATATCAACACCCTTTTTGAGTTTCTTTTCCCATCAGAGAAGTTTATTTCCCCCCCCCCCAGTCCTTTTTCCACACAACTACATCTAAAATTGTTGAATATGTTTCCTGTAAACAATAGTTAACCTCCTACATCTAGGCGTTCCGCTAGCGGAACCCCATTCCGCCAGCGGAACCCCTAGCCAACAGCCAATGGGATCGCATGGCGCGAAATACAAAAACAACTAAAATACCACAATTCAATTTTCTGAAACATACGACTATTTTACACCATATTAAAGATAAACCTCTCCTGAATCCAACCACATTGTCCGATTTCAAAAAGGCTTTACAGCGAAAGCAAAACATTAGATTATGTTAGGATACCACCACAGCAAAAAAACAACAACACAGCCATTTTCCTAGCAAGGACAGCCATTTTCCAAGCAAGGGTAGCCGTCCAAAAGCACAAAACCAGTTAAAATTATGCACTAACCTTTGATGATTTTCATCAGATGACACTCCTAGGACATGATGTTAGACAATACATGCATTTTTTGTTCCATCAAGTTCATATTTATAAACAAAAAAAAACATTTTACATTGGCGCGTGACGTTCAGAAAATGTATTCCCACCAAAATCTTCCGGTGAATTTACAAAAATACTCATCATAAATGTTGACAAAATACAGAACAATTATTTTAAGAATTATAGATACAGTACTCTTTTATGCACCTGCTGTGTCAGATTTCAAAATAACTTTACGTAGAAAGCACATTGTTCAATAGTACTGAGCTCCAAGCTATTCAGTTAGCCGTCCAGCCACGGCATCTACAAAACGCTGAAATATGTTAAAAATATTATCTTACCTTTGCTGATCTTCGGCTGAATGCACTCGGAAGGTCTCCCACTTCCACAAGAAATGTTCATTTGTTCGATAAAGTCCATAATTTATGTCAAAATAAATCTGTTTGATGGCGCGTCCAGATCCCCATTCCAAAATGCCTCTATCCATCGTCGACAAAAAGTTATAAAGTTCCCTCCGCGTTTGTAGAAACACGTCAAACCATGTTCACAACCAATCTTTAGGGTGTTTTTACCGTAGAATTTCCATAATATTCCAACCGGACAATAGCAGATTCATTACAGAATAAAAATAAAATGGCTAGCCCTGCATGAGCGCACACGAGGTTCAAACAAGGTTCTAATGACTGTTGACATCTAGTGGAAGCCTTAGGAAGTGCAATATGACATCACAGACACTGTAGTTTAGACAGAACATCATTTGAAATGACTACAACCATGTGAGGTGAAACTTCCTGGTTGGATTTTTCTTAGGTTTTTGCCTGCCATATGAGTTCTGTTATACTCAAAGACATCATTCAAACAGTTTTAGAAACTTCAGAGTGTTTTCTATCCACATCTACTAATAATATACATATCCTACCTTCTCAGTCTGAGTAGGAGGCAGTTTAATTTGGGTACGTTTTTCATCCGGCCGTGAAAATACTGCCCCCTATAGTGAAGAGGATATTATATTCCTTCTCTTTAGCCAGGTAAATACTGATTGTCTTTTCTTATTATCTGCTAAGCCATTACAATTATAACTGGCTATACTTATTTCACCATTAACCATAATGAGATGCAAGTTTCAATTCTATTTATCATAATATGTTTTTAAACTTGCCATTAAAAAGTACCATAATGACTGAGTGTCCATTTAGCTGTACCATGGTATTTGCACTGCTACTGAGTAAACCCAATTCCAATTGTTCTCCAAATCTAATTTTATTTGTCACATGCGCCAAACACAATAGTTTACAATTACCGTGAAATGCTTACTTACAAGCCCTTAACAAACAATGCAGTTCAAGAAAGAGTTTGAAAGAAAATAGACTAAATAAACTAAAGTAAAAAAATAATAAAAAGTAACACAATAAAATAACAATAACGAGGCTATATACAGGGGTACCAGTACAGAGTCATTGTGCGGGGGTACAGGTTAGTCGAGGTAATTTGTACATGTAGGTATGGGTAAAGTGACTATGCATAGACAGTAGACAGCATGAAGAAGCAGTGTAAAAACAAATGGAGGGGGGATGTCAATGTAAATATTCCGGGTGGCCATGTGATTAATTGTTCATCAGTCTTATGGCTTGGGGGTAGAAGCTGTTAAGGACCCTTTTGGTCCTCGACTTTGCGCTCCGGTACCGCTTGCCATGCGGTAGCAGAAAGAACAGACTTGGGTGACTGGAGTCTTTGACAATTTTTTGGGCCTTCCTCTGACACCGCCTAGTATATAGGTTCTGGATGGCAGGAAACTTGGCCCCAGTGATGTACTGGGCCGTACGCACTACCCTCTGTAGTGCCTTACGGTCAGATGCCGAGCAGTTGCCATATCAGGCGGTGATGCAACCGGTCAGGATGCTCTCGGTGGTGCAGCTGTTGAACTTTTTGAGGATCTGGAGACCCATGCCAAATCTTTTCAGTCTCCCGAGGGGGAAAAGGTGTTGTTGTGCCCTCTAGATGTCTTGGTGTCGATGTGTTTGGACCATGATAGTTCGTTGGTGATGTGGACACCAAGGAACTTGAAACTTTTGACCCGCTCCACTTCAGCTCCGTCGATGTTAATGGGGCCTGTTCAGCCTGCCTTTTCCTGTGGTCCACGATCAACTCCTTTGTCTTGCTCACATTGAGGGACAGGTTGTTGTCCTGGCACCACAGGTCTCTGACCTCCTCTCATCGTTGTTGGTGACCAGGCCTACCACTGTTGTGTCATCAGCAAACTTAATGTTGGTGTTGGAGTCGTGTTTGGCCATGCTGTCGTGGGTGAACTAGGAGTACAGGAGGGGACTAAGCACACACCCCTGAGGCGCCCCCGTGTTGAGGATCAGCGTGGCAGATGTGTTGTTGCGTACCCTTAACACCTGGGGGTGGCCCTTCAGGAAGTCCAGGATCCAGTTGCAGAGGGAGGTGTTTAGTCCCAGGGTCCTTTGCTTAGTGATGAGCTTTGTGTGCACTATGGTGTTGAACGCTGAGCTGGATTCAATAAACAGCATTCTCACATAGGTGTTCCTTTTGTCCAGGTGGGAAAGGGCAGAGTGGAGTGCAATTGTGGATCTGTTGGGGCGGCATGCGAATCGGAGTGGGTCTAGGGTTTCCGGAATGATGGTGTTGTGAGCCATGGCCAGCCTTTCAAAGCACTTCATGGCTACCGACGTGAGTGCTACGGGCGGTAATCATTTAGGCAGGTTACCTTTTCTTCCTTGGGCACTATTTCACCCGCTAAAACCTACCCCCATCCCAAGTTGGATTGTCATCCCAGTGACTAGCAGACCACCCCTGTCCACCTGGATCCTAGGGCCTTTGAGAGATTGGGACCTATCCTTTCAAAAGAGCACAGTGCCATCCACAGAATAGAAGCAGATTTACTGGCAAAAGCATTTCCAATGCCCTCACCTTGATTGTATTGTATACAGTTATTGAAAAATATATATACAGTGCATTCTGGAATTATTCAGACCCCTTCACTTTTTTCACATGTTATGTTACAGCCTTATTCTGTTAAATAAATAATAATACAGATTTACAAAGCATGTTTCTAGCACTCAAGCACACTTTGCAATGGTACAACAGCACAGTATTTTTGCATTATTTATTAACTGATTATGCACACTCACACTTCATTTGCTCACACACACACACACACACACACACACACACACACACACACACACACAGAGAGAGAGACTACACACACTCACATACAATCATCTGTGGCGTACAGCAAGTCAGCCACCAGGGAGAGACTCGTCGAGGTCTGGTGACAGACGGCGTATACATCACGAGGCGATGGCTCCATCTGCTGGACATGCCAAGTCTCGACGGGTTCTCCGGCTAGGACTAATTGGGGCTGATTGGGAGTTGGTGAGTAATCAAGGGCT
This sequence comes from Salmo salar, assembly GCF_965601325.2. NCBI lineage: Eukaryota > Metazoa > Chordata > Actinopteri > Salmoniformes > Salmonidae > Salmo > Salmo salar. The sequence goes on along the minus strand of NC_138294.1, from coordinate 35,637,396 downwards.
GATTGCTCACCAGCTGTGCAAGGCCCATAAAGCTGCCAGAAGGGCAGCACACAGGAAGAGAGTGGGGGAAGAAAGGACTCCTGTATAGTTGGGGACAGTTACAGAGGTAACAGGAGTGAGTGCAGTTTTGATCCTGGCTGGATATAGCAAGACCCGGAGCCCAGAAGACGGTATCCCGGAGAGGGTCTCATGGGGGAGACCTATCCTTTTCTTTTTGATTTATTATTTAAATAAGCACCCTTGAAACCGAGCTAATCCTACTTTGTCCGTGTCTGATCTGTGTAAAAGTCTTGACCAAACCCCCTGGTCTGCCACACATCATATATCCTGATGCCTAGTCACCTTACCCCTATACATACAGTGAGTTTCAAAAGTATTGGGACAGTTACAAAGTCCTGAATGAATCATGAATAATGATGAGTGAGAAAGATATTTATGCCTCTAACTTTCTCACTCATTATACAGGATTCATTCAGGATTATCCATAAATATGGTAGCGCCCACAATAATGTAGAAGTGTTTTGAAACATTCGATTCTTATTTACAGTACAAGTGACCATGCATTTTTTTGGGACACAAAATAATCTGAAACACAACCAAAACAAACAGCAAATGCATCCAACAGAGTCGCAAGCTTGATATAGTCATTGCGTGCTATTAAAATGGGACCAAATGCTTAACATTTTACTACACGTAAGTGAATTTGTCCCAATACTTTTGGTCTCCTAAAATGGGGGGGGGGGGACTATGTACAAAAAAGGCTGTAATTTCTAAACAGTTCACCTGATATGGGTGAAAATACCCTACAATTTAAACTGACAGTCTGCACTTTAACCTCAGTCAGTCATTGATTGTATCATTTCAAATGCAAAGTGCTGGAGTACGGAGCCAAAACAACAACAAATGTGTCACTGTCCCAATACTTTTGGAGCTTGATGTATCTACCCCTACCACTCCCTGCACATTGTAAATATGGCATTGTAGATATGGTACTGGCACTGACCCTGTATATAGCTTACTTGCTTACTCGTGTTCTAATTTCTATTTTTCGTCTTTTTTTATTCTACTTTATACATTTTTATAGTACTGCATTGTTGGGAAAGAGCTGGCAAGAAAGGCATTTCACTGTATTTATGCACGTGGACTATAAAACATGAACCTTGAAAACATCAAACAAGAAATGACAAACCGACAATATCTACTGGGATAAGTGAGTAAGGAGGCAGGGGGTAGAAGTTCTGATTGGAATCTGGCCAGAGCCTTTTATCCAGAGCTCATGTTTATCCAGAGCTCTCGCTGGAAACGAGCCCAACCTCCCTGTCCTTGTGCTGGCGTTGCTCTCTACCCAGCTCCCTCTGGACACGCTCTAACTCACTCAACTGTACATGCACACACTGAAGGTGCAGGGCCCGTCTCTGACGGAGCAGCCTGAAAGGAAACGGGTTCATGTCGCTGAATGCAATGGTCGTCAGTCTCCTGTGGAGGGAAGGAAAAAGCAGTGTGTGATGTGTATATCGGTATATTTTTACGCTTATGTTGTCCAGTCACACACTATAAGTATATAGTATATATATATATATATATAAGTATATAGAAGTATTTTCAGTCCTGTTGACAAGTTTTGACAAATTGGTGGGAATTGTATTAAATGGTTTTGGGGAGAAGAACAGTCTCTATAACCAGGTTTCCATCCAACCATTTAATGCGGATTAATTACCTGAGACATACTTGAGAGAATGGCGCCGAAGGAGATGGCTGCTGTTTCACGATCCCGTATCCAATTGTGCTACTGTGTATGTTTTTTTGCTTTATTCGTAACTTATTTGTACGTAATGTTTCTGCCACCGTTTCTTATGACCGAAAAGAGCTTCTAGATATCAGGACAGCTATTACTCACCAGTACTGGAGGAATACTTTTTCTTCAACGAGTCGAACGGGAAGGATTTACTTCAGATGCCTGACAAGGCCCTCATCCCCATCATTCGCAGGAGAAAGAGACAGCGGTATCGAGGACGAAGTTCCGGGTGTCTTGTAAGGATCTGTCGCCAAGAGGGTAATCTACCTTTACCATCAGTCCTATTAGCCAACGTACAATCAATCGATAATAAAATAGACAAACTACAATCATGTATATCCTACCAACGGGACTTTTAAAAACTGTAATATATTATGTTTCACCGAGTCGTGGCTTAACGACGACATGAATAACATACAACCGGTGGGTTTTAAGCTTATTCGACAGGATAGAACAGCGGCCTCTGGTAAGACAAGGGGTGGCGGTTTATGTATATTTGTAAACAACAGCTGGTGCACAAAATCTAAGGAAGTCTCAAGGTTTTGCTCACCTGAGGTAGAGTATCTCATGATAAGCTGAAGCAAGAGCGTATGTACATACCCCAACCAGAAGCCATGGATTACAGGCAACATCCGCACTGAGCAAAAGGGTAGAGCTGCCGCTTTCAAGTAGCGGGACTCTAACCCTGAAGTTCATAATCCCTCTATGCCCTCCGACGAACCATTAAACAGGCAAAGCGCCAATACAGGACTAAGATTTTATTGTACTACACTGGCTCTGATGCTCATCGGATGTGGCAGGACTTGAAAACTACTACAGACTACAAAGGGAAGCACAGCCACGAACTGCAAAGTGACACGAGCCTACCAGACGAGCTAAATTACTTCTATGCTCGCTTCGAGGCAAGTAACACTGAAGCATGCATGAGAGCATCAGCTGTTCCGGACGACTGTGTGATCACACTCGCTGTAGCCCATTTGAGTAAGACCTTAAAAAAGGTCAACATTCACAAGGCCGCAGGGCCAGACGGATTACCAGGACATGTACACCGAGCTTACGCTGACCAACTGGCAAGTGTCTTCACTGACATTTTCAACCTGTCCCTGACTGAGTCTGTAATACCAACATGTTTCAAGCAGACCACCATAGTCCCTGTGCCCAAGAACACTAAGGTAACCTGTCTAAATGACTACCGACCTGTAGCACTCACATCTGCAACCATGAAGTGCTTTGAAAGGCTGGTCATGGCTCACATCAACACCATTATCCCGAAAACCCTAGACCCACCCCAATTTGCATACCGCCCTAACAGATACACAGATGATGCAATCTCTATTGCACTCCACACTGCCCTTTCCCACCTGGACAAAAGAAACACATATGTGAGAATGCTTTTCATTGACTACAGCTCAGCTTTCAACACCATGGTGCCCTCAAAGCTCATCACTAAGCAAAGGACCCTGGAACTAAACACCTCCCTCTGCAACTGGATCCTGGACTTCCTGACGGGCCAGCTCCAGGTGGTAAGGGTAGGTGACAACACATCCACCATGCTGATCCTCAACACGGGGGCCCCTCAGAGGTGCGTGCCCAGTCCCCGCCTGTACTCCCTGTTCACTCATGACTGCATTGCCAGGCACGACTCCAACACCATCATCAAGTTTGCCAATGACACAACAGTGTAAAGCCTGATCACCAACAACGATGAGACAGCCTACAGGGAGGAGGTCAGAGACCTGGCCATGTGGTGCCAGGACAACAACCTCTCCCTCAACGTGATCAAGACAAAAGGAGAGGATTGTGGATTACAGGAAAAGGAGGACCGAGCACGCCCCCGTTCTCATCGACGGGGCTGCAGTGGAGCAGGTTGAGAGCTTCAAGTTCCTTGGTGTCCACATCACCAACAAACTATCATGGTCCAAACACACTAAGGCAGTCATGAAGAGGGCACAACAAGATTTGTCATGAGACTGAAAAGATTTGGCATGGGTCCTCAGATCCTCAAAAGGTTCTACAGCTGCACCATCGAGAGCATCCTGACTGTTTGCTTCACTGCCTGGTATGGCAACTGCTTGGCCCCTGACCACAAGGCACTACACAGGGTAGTGCGTATGGCCCAGTACATCATGGGCCAAGCTTCCTGCCATCCAGGACCTCTATACCAGGCGGTGTCAGAGGAAGGCCCTAAAAATTGTCAAAGACTCCAGCCACCCTAATCATGGACTGTTCTCTCTGCTACCACACGGCAAGCGGTACCGGAATGCCAAGTCGAGCTCCAAAAGGCTTCTTAACAGCTTTTACCACCAAACCATCAGACTGCTGAACAGCTAATCAAAGGGCTACCCAAACCCCTCTTTTACATTGCTGCTACTCTCTGTTTATTATTTATGCATAGTCACTTTAACTCTACCTACATGTACATATTACCTCAATTACCTCGACTAACCGGTGCCCCCGCACATTGACTCTGTAAACGTAGGTAGAGTGACCCTGTATATATCCTCACTATTGTTATTTTACTTCTGCTGTTAAATATTTGTTACTTTTATTTTCTATTTTTTACTTAACACTTTTTTTTCTTAACTTCTTAAAGTGTTGTTGGTTAAGGACTTGTAAGTAAGCATTTCACTGTAAGGTCTACACCTGTTTTATTTGGAACATGTGGCAAATACAATTTAATTTGATTTGAAAAGAAGTCATGACAGGCCTGATGGAATTAGTACATTTGTGGGTAAAATGTTCTAACGTTGACAAAACAAAATATGCTACACAAGGGTGGATCATTTTTTGGTCTGTGAAATTTGTGACAATTGCTGTGGAAACACCTTTATGCGCAAATATTGATATAATAACCATCATTCGAAGTAAGCGTAGAATCAAGGGTTAATATGTAATGTTGTAGACCTACCACCACCACGTGGAAAAGCATCAAGAGTATATAGGCAGATTAAATAAATTATGAACTTCACATGGTGGTTAAGTGCATGTAATCATGCACATGTCCAATAAATAGACAGTTTATTTTTTTTATGCTGAGGACATGATCGTTGCTTGGCTGCCAATTATTAAATAAAATGATCTTGCTCTTTCATATATTGTACTGTTCTAACTCTAAGCTGTAGGAGTGTATGTTGAGTTAAACAGTCAGCTACACTCTTATCAGCACTTAGCCCTTCAAGGAACAGGCAGGTGTTGTCTTTTGACAGGTTTAATGCTGAAAAGTGTGAAACTGCAAATCCATATATAACAATCTATGCAAATCACTTTTAAGCTAAGCTAGATGGAGCTAATGAAACTAAACACAATGCTAATACCTGTAATGGCTATGCTAGATGACCATGCAATTATTTTGAATGAGGGCCATGCTACAATTGCTAGCGATTTTCAAACGCATACAAAAGTTGTATGAAGTTACATATTTCTCAAAATAATGATACACATGTAAAGATAACATTAGAATTATGTTTACCTGCTGATAGTGCCACTATAAGGGCCAAAAACAAAGGGATGGAAATTGATAAATAGCAGTTAGCCTGAACACTGCAAGGTATTGTGTACAACTGAGTTCACTGTCACATTTTTCTTCTATGGTAAAAACAGGAAGTGAAATGATGACAATCACCACTAGGTGGGGACAAACTGAAATTAATATATTAAAAGGTTGCAATACATTCCCCACCTGGCATCTTTTAAGATGCCACTTCTAACATATTTACATAAACTTATCTTCAGGGGACAAGAGAAGGACGATATCTGAGATGGGTGTTGAGAAGGTCTTGGAGACATTGTGTCGGGTTACTTTAATTTCCACCTTCCTGACCATTCCATCTTTACTCAGAAGAGCCTTCACAATGACTCCCATTGGCCATTCATTTCTTCTTGCCTGAATGTCCATCATCAGAACAATGTCTCCTTCCTTGAGGTTGGGTCACTTGCTTTCTGATGGCTTTGCAGCGTGTTGTGGTATTCATTGCACCATCTGGCCCAGAATATGTCCACCAGTACCTGAACACTTCCACAGTTGCTGAAACAGGTTTCTATTTATAAAAAATAAAAAATAAATGTACACATACATTCTACAGTGCAGACTGTTGGTCACAGATACCTTGTTGGTCACAGATACCTGTATCTGTTGGTCACAGATACCTTGAAAAAATACCTTTAAAAAAGTAGGGGGCGTGGATCAGAAAACCAGTCAGTATCTCGTGAGCAGCCCGACATCTCCTTTGCATAGAATTGATCAGGCTGTTGATTGTGGCCTGTGGAATGTTGTCCCACTCCTCTTCAAAGTGCAAAGTTGCAGGATATTGGAGGGAACTGGAACACACTGTCGTACATGTTGATCCAGAGTATCCCAAACATGCTCAATGGGTGACTGTCTGGTGAGTATGTAGGCCATGGAAGAATTCTGACATTTTTTGCTTCCAGGAATTGTGTACAAATCCTTGCGACATGATGCCGTGCATTATCATGATGAAACATGAGATGATGGTGGCCGATGAAGGGCACAACAATGATCTTGTCAGGATCTTGTCACGATATCTCTGCGCATTCAAATTGCCATCGATAAAATGCAGACAATATTGCCACTCATATTTGCCACATCTTTACTTTGAGCCTACTAGAAAGTGTGTGCCCTCAGGCCTGGAGGGAAGCTAAAGTCATTCCACTTCCCAAGAATAGTAAAGGCCCCTTTACTGTCTCAAATAGCCGACCAATCAGCCTGTTACCAACCTTTAGTAAACTTCTGGAAAAATAGTTTTTGACCAGATACAATGCTATTTCACTGTAAACAAATTGACAACAGACTTTCAACACACTTATAGGGAAGGACATTCAACAAGCAAAGCACTTACACAAATGACTGATGATTGGCTGAGAGAAATTCATTATAAAATGACTGTGGGGGCTGTCTTGTTAGACTTCAGTGCAGCTTTTGAAAATATCGATCATAGTCTGCTGCTGGAAAAACTTATGTGTTATGGCTTTACACCCCCGGGTATAATGTGGATAAAGAGACGCTTGTCTAACAGAACAGAGGGTGTTCTTTAATGGAAGCCTCTCAAACATAATTCAGGTAGAATTAGGAAATCCCCAGGGTAGCTGCTTAGGCTCCTTGCTTTTAAAATGTTTACTAACACATACCACTGACTGAGAAAATCAGTGTCTATGTATGTGAAAGACTCAACACTATACACGTCAGCTACTACAGCGAATGAAAAGACTAACACTTAACCTGTTAGGGCTAGGGGGCAGCATTTGCACGTCTGGATAAAAAAAATGTACCCGATTTAATCTGGTTACTAATCCTACCCAGTAACTAGAATATGCATATACTTATTATATATGGATAGAAAACACTCTAAAGTTTCCAAAACTGTTTGAATGGTGTCTGTGAGTATAACAGAACTCATTTGGCAGGCAAAACCCTGAGACATTTTCTGACAGGAAGTGGATACCTGATGTGTTGTATTGACTTTAAACCTATCCCATTGAAAAACACAGGGGCTGAGGAATATTTTGGCACTTCCTATTGCTTCCACTAGATGTCACCAGCCTTTACAAAGTGTTTTGAGTCTTCTGGAGGGAGATCTGACCGAACAAGAGCCATGGAACGATGATGTCCCATTAGACACCTGGCGCGCGAGTTCATGTTGGGTACCCTCGTTCCAATACGTTATAAAAGAGTATGCATTCGTCCACCTTGAATATTATTCATGTTCTGGTTAAAAAAGGCCCTAATGATTTATGCTATACAACGTTTGACATGTTTGAACGAACGGAAATATATTTTTTCCCCTCGTTCATGACGAGAAGTCCGGCTGGCTTAGATCATGTGCTAACAAGACGGAGATTTTTGGACATAAATGATGAGCTTTTTTGAACAAAACTACATTCGTTATGGACCTGTGATACCTGGAAGTGACATCTGATGAAGAGAATCAAAGGTAATGGATTATTTACATAGTATTTTCGATTTTAGATCTCCCCAACATGACGTCTAGTCTGTATCGCAACGCGTATTTTTCTGGGCGCAGTGCTCAGATTATTGCAAAGTGTGATTTCCCAGTAAGGTTATTTTTAAATCTGGCAAGTTGATTGCGTTCAAGAGATGTAAATCTATAATTCTTTAAATGACAATATAATATTTTACCAATGTTTTCTAATTTTAATTATTTAATTTGTGACGCTGACTTGACTGCCGGTTATTGGAGGGAAACGATTTCCTCAACATAAGTGCCATAGTAAAACGCTGTTTTTGGATATAAATATGAACTTGATAGAACTAAAAATGCATGCATTGTCTAACATAATGTCCTAGGAGTGTCATCTGATGGAGATTGTAAAAGGTTAGTGCATAATTTTAGCTGGTTTTATGGTTTTGGTGACCCTGTCTTTGACTTGACAAAACATTACACACAACTCTTGTAAATGTACTGTCCTAACATACTCTAAATTTATGCTTTCGCCGTAAAACCTTTTTGAAATCGTAAAACGTGGTTAGATTAAGGAGATGTTTATCTTTCAAATGGTGTAAAATAGTTGTATTTTTGAAAAATTTAAATTTTGACATTTATTTGGATTCAAATTTGCCGCTCTTGAAATGCACCTGCTGTTGATGGAGTGCACCACGGGTGGCACGCTAGCGTCCCACCTAGCCCATAGAGGTTAACAAAGAGTTGCAGTTAGTTTCAGAGTGGGTGGCAAGGAATAAGTTAGCCATAAATATTTCTAAAGCTAAAAGCATTGTATTTGGGACAAAAACATTCACTAAACTCTAAACCTCAACTAAATCTTGTAATAAATAATGTGGAAATTGAGCAAGTTGAGATGACTAAACTGCTTGGAGTAACCCTGGATTGGCCACGCAGTCATGGGTGAACAGGGAGTACAGGAGAGGGCTGAGAACACACCCTTGTGGGGCCCCAGTGTTGACGATCAGCGGGGTGGCGATGTTGTTTCCTTACCCTCACCACCTGGGGCATCCCGTCAGAAAGTCCAGGTCCCAGTTGCACAGGCGGGGCCGAGACCCAGGGTCTCGAGCTTAATGACGAGTTTGGAGGTAGCTGATAAATTACCATTTTTATAGGAGTGATTAAAACATGATAAAAGTAGATCTTTGAGTAGATAAATAATTGTTTAACATTCAACTGGTATGCCATCCAGCCCTGGAGAGTTCCCTGGCCTAAAGGCTTTAATTGCATCAAGTTCCTCCTCTGAAATTTACCCCTCAAAAAAGTGTTTCTGTACAACTGTTCATTTTACACTACTATTCAGGAAATCCTTACTTACAGTTAAAACCTCTTCAGCGTCTGATCCCGTTCGTGGGATCAAAATCCAGCGAAAAATCATATCGCCAATTAGCATTAAAAAAAATCATATATATATTTTTTTTTATTAATATATATATTATTTTTTTTATAGATACACCTCTCCTGAATCGACCCACGTCGTCCGATTTCAAAAAGGTTTTACAGGAAAAGCAAATCATTAGATTATGTTAGATGAGTCCATCGTAAAAAGCAGCAACATAGCCATTTTCCGACCAACCACTTGCATCACAAATAACCAAAAACAGCTAAATGCAGCACTAACCTTTTACAAACTTCATCAGATGACACACCTAGGACATCATGTTATACAATGCATGCATTCTTTTGTTCAATAAAGGTCATATTTATATATAAAAACAGCATTTTACATCGGCGCGTAACGTTGACTATTTTCCCCTCAAATGTGTCCCGGGAAACAGCGCATAATTCCATTTATTACTATTCGAAAACGATTTTTTAATTTATATTGTCAATCTAACATTTATAGATGAATATCTCTTGAGAACACCTGTCATACCAGATTTTAAATTAACTTTACTGGGTAATCACACTTTGCGATAAAAGGAGATGCGATACACAGAAAATGAGCTAATAAACCGAGCTCGGCGCCATCTTGGAACAATCGCATGTCACATCTCATCTTGTATAATATTGTCAATAATCGCCTACCTTTAGTTGTCTTCATCAGAAAGCACTTCCAGGAATCCCAGGTCCACAACAGATGTATTTTCGGTCTAAAAAGTCCATCATTTATGTTCCATTAGCTTTCTGTTGTTAGCGCGTCTGAATGCTGTATCCAAATACTCTGCCGGGCGCGGCACAGCCGTTTCGAAATGAAACGTTTTTTTCCCATTTAGGTTCGTTCAAACATGTCAAACGTTGTAAAACATTAATCTTCAGGGCCTGTAACACCAAGAGAGCCAATAAGATTTGAGGGGGATGATTTCATTGTGTTTCAAACCGTTTACAAAGGTGGGGGTAGACATGGCCGCCGGCGTCATAATGGTGATGGCCCATCCCCTGTGACCAATTTCCAACGCGTCTCATTCACTGAGTTTCGACTGTATAAGGCTCAAACCACTGTGAAAAGACTGGCGACATCTAGTGGAAGCAATAGGAAGTGCTCACTGAACCATTGTTAACGGTGTGATTAATAGGGAAAGATGAGAAGTCGAGTCCACAATTCTGAATTCCACTTCCTGTTTCAATCGGTCTCAGGGTTTTGAATGCCATATGAGTTCTGTTATACTCACAGACACCATTCAAACAGTTTTAGAAACTTTAGGGTGTTTTCTATCCACAAGTATGAATTATATGCATATCCTAGCTTCTGAGTTTGAGTAGGAGGCCGTTTAAAATGGGCACAAATCTTTTTTTTAAATCGCTGTAGCGCCCCCTATCCTAGGCGACCGTCAAGAGGTTAATGGCACAGTCAACTTAGTGTATGTAAACTTCTGACCCACTGGAATTGTGATACAGTGAAATAATCTGTCTGTAAACAATTGTTGGAAAAATGACTTGTGTCCTAACCGACTTGCAAAAACTATAGTTTGTTAACAAGAAATGTGTGGAATGGTGGAGAAATTAGTATTATTGACTCCAACCTGAATGTAAATTTCTGACTTAAACTGTTAATAAAGTTTTTAGATAAGTATTCAGACCCTTTGCTATGAGATTCGAAATTGAGCTCAGGTGCATCCTGTTTCCATAGATCATCCTTCTACAACTTGATTGGAGTCCACTTGTGGTAAATTCAAGTGCATGTCATAGCAAAAATCAAGCCATGAGGTGGATGGAATTGCCCGTAGAGCTCCAAGACAGGATTGTGTCAAGGCACAGATCTGAGGAAGGGTACCAAAATATTTATGCAGCATTGATGGTCCCCAAGAACACAGTGGCATCCATAATTCTTAAATGGAAGAAGTTTGGCACCACCAAGAATCTTTCTAGAGCTGGCCGCTCGGCCAAACGGAACAAGTCTTAATGTCCTTGAGTGGCCCAGCCAGAGCCCAGACTTGAACCCGATCGAACATCTCTGGAGAGACCTGAAAATAGCTGTGCAGCGACACTCCCCATCCAACCTGACAGAGCTCGAGAGGATTTGCATGGGAGAAGAATGGGAGAAACTCCCTAAATACAGGTGTGCCAAGCCTGTAGTGTCATACCCAAGAAGACTGTAATTGCTGCCAAAGGTGCTTCAACAATGTACTGAGTAAAGGGTCTGAATACTTACGTAAATGTGATATTTCAGTTAATTTTTTTTGCAACAATGTCTAAAAACTTGTTTCTGCTTTGTCATTATGGGGTATTGTTTGTAGATTGATGAGGGGAAAAAACATAATACATTTTAGAATAAGGTCTGAATACTTTTTTAATGCACTGTATATTATTCTTAGGGCTAGCTGGACAACATCCGCTGAAACTGGAGGGGGCGCAATTCAAATAAATAATCATAGAAATTATGGATATTAAACACTTAGGTACATACATGTGTCTTACATCGGTTGAAAGCTTAAATTATTGTTAATCTAACTGCACTGTCCGATTTAGCTATTACATCAAAAGCATGCTATGCGATTGATTGAGGACGGCGCCCTTCATCAAAATATTTTTACACCGGCACAGGTTTCACAAATTCACAAATAGTGATTAAATATTCACTTACTTTTTGAAAATCTTCCTCTGATTTGTCATCCAAAGGGTCCCAGCTATAACACGTAGTGTTGTTTTGTTAGATAAAATCCTTCTTTATATCCCAAAAAGTCAGTTTAGTTGGCGCCATCGATTTGAGTAATCCACTCATTCAACATGCAGAGAAAAGAATCCGAAAATCTACCCCTAAATTTTGTTTCAACAAGTCAAAATATGTTTCCATTTACTCCTCAGATACCCTAAAATGTAATCAAACTATAATATTTCTTACAGAAAGAAGTATGTTCAATAGGAAACCGATTTCGTTTTGGAAGTTACAAGCCTGAAACCTTGAACATAGACTACTGACACCCTGTGGAAGCCAAAGGAATTGCATCCTGTGAGCTAGAATTCAGTGTGCCCCTATACTTTCCATTGTAAGAGCATAGTCACTCTCCAAAAAAAAATATTACGCTTGGTTTTTCTTTGGATTTTCTCCTGCCATATCTATTGTGTTATAGTCTCCTACATTATTTGAACATTTCAACTCATCCCAAAACAAAGAAAACCCCTTGAATAAGTAGGTGTTTCCAAACTTTTGACTGGTACTGTAGACTAATTAGCCAAATCATGGGTTGACAAGCTCAACTGAAGCTCAATCGTACTTCCAAGATGGCCTGCTTGGACAGATCATGAACCATGGTCAGCTGGGTTGTGTTCCGTCGGGACATACTTCCAATGCTCTGGTTGCGTTGACTGTCTGATGAGTTGTACTCGGTTGTTCACATACACATAAAATCTTTGAGTTTGATTATATAAGTATCCTAACACCACTTTGATGCCGATGTGGAATGTGATCCTATCTAGTTTCAGGTCCATTTCTTCCACAATGAGTTTGGCGTTCTCTACAGCCAAGACGGCAGCACACAGGTCCAGTCTGGGAACGGTGAGCTCAGGTAGAGGAACCAGCTTGGCTTTGCCAAAGACGTCTTTTCTGTCTTCGCCTGTGGTATTCAGGTAAGCAACTGCCACTATTGCCTTAAGACATCTGAGAAGACAGATAGTTCTGTGCTTTAAGCTTTTGAAGTGGAGAAAGATGCATAGGTTAGTGGAACATGTAACACCTTGAGTTCCAGCAGCAGCAAATCTTGGGATTTTTTCCCAGTCTTCGTACTTGACCTCGGGGAGGGGGTTATCCTACTCTGTGTCTTGAGAGGAGAGTTCTCTTAGAAACAGTTTTCCTTGAATCGTCTGGGGTAAGGAATCCTAGCTGTTCACTGTTGAAAAGCACACCTTAAGATCTTCTGCCTCTCAGGAACTTGGATTGTAAATGTATCTGACATGATGTTCCAGCTCACTTCCAGGCTGTGCTGGACAGGAAGATCATCCAAAGAGCGATCCAGGTCTTTGAGGTCTTTGGCCCGATTTTCTCAGGGGAAGGAATTCATCACTTCTGTTTTGTTTGAGGCCATCTTGTGAAGCCTGAGGTTGGAGAGTTTGAGCATGTTCTGGGCTCTTTGTAGAACATCAATGGCCTCAGCCTCTGTGGGAAAGAACTTAACCTGTTGGGGATAGGGGGCAGTATTTGCATGGCCGGATAAAAAACGTACCCGATTTAATCTGGTTACTACTCCTGCCCAGTAACTAGAACATGCATATAATTGATTTGGATAGAAAACACCCTAAAGTTTCTAAAACTGTTTGAATGGTGTCTGTGAGTATAACAGAACTCATATGGCAGGCAAAAACCTGAGAAGATTCCTTACAGGAAGTGCCCTCTCTGACCATTTCTTGGCCTTCTACACTCTCTTTATTGAAAACTGAGGATCTCTGCTGTAACGTGACACTTCCTACGGCTCCCATAGGCTCTCAGAAGGCTGCAGAACGGTGAATGATGACTTTGTAGCCCATGGCTGAAAAACAGTAGCGCATTTGGATAGTGGTCGATCAGAGAACAATGAGACTGGGGGCGCGTGCACGAGCCGACACCATGTTTTTATTTTTTCGTCTTTGAACGAAAACAGGGTTTCCCGGTCGGAATATTATCGCTTTTTTACGAGAAAAATCGCATAAAAATTGATTTTAAACAGCGGTTGACATGCTTCGAAGTACGGTAATGGAATATTTAGAATTTTTTTGTCACGAAACGCGTCGGACCCTTCGTCACCCTTCGGATAGTGTCTTGAACGCACGAACAAAACAGAGGATATTTGAACATAACTATGGATTATTTTGAACCAAACCAACATTTGTTATTGAAGTAGAAGTCCTGGGAGTGCATTCTGACGAAGAACAGCAAAGGTAATCCAATTTTTCTTATAGTAAATCGGAGTTTAGTGAGGGCCAAACTTGGTGGGTGTCAAAACAGCTAGCCCGTGATGGCGAGCTATCTACTCAGAATATTGCAAAATGTGCTTTTGCCGAAAAGCTATTTTAAAATCGGCCATAGCGATTGCATAAAGGAATTCTGTATCTATAATTCTTAAAATAATTGTTCTGTTTTTTGTGAACGTTTATCGTGAGTAATTTAGTAAATTCACCGGAAGTTTGCGGGGGGTATGCTAGTTCTGAACGTCACATGCTAATGTAAAAAGCTGGTTTTTGATATAAATATGAACTTGATTGAACAAAACATGCATGTATTGTATAACATAATGTCCTAGGATTGTCATCTGATGAAGATCAAAGATTAGTGCTGCATTTAGCTGTGGTTTGGGTTTATGTGACATTATATGCTAGCTTGAAAAATGGGTGTCTGATTATTTCTGGCTGGGTACTCTGCTGACATAATCTAATGTTTTGCTTTCGTTGTAAAGCCTTTTTGAAATCGGACAGTGTGGTTAGATTAACGAGAGTCTTGTCTTTAAAATGGTGTAAAAGAGTCATATGTTTGAGAAATTGAAGTAATAGCATTTCTAAGGTATTTGAATATCGCGCCACGGGATTCCACTGGCTGTTGAGTAGGTGGGACGATTTCGTCCCACATACCCTAGAGAGGTTTTAAGAGCGTCATCCACATAGAAGTCTCTCTCTATGAAGTGTCACGCACCTCCTATTCCTTCGCTGCCTTCTTCAATCCAAAGATTACCGGAGACATGGACTCTCATGCGGTATTCAACCACTTCTTTGTTGAGATCAGTGTTACGGTACCATAAGAAACGCAATACATCTCAGTGGTCTTCATGAACCACAAAACAGTGGAACATCTGTTCTTTGTCTGTTGTGATGGCGACAGATTCCTTCCTGAACCTGAGGAGGACCCCTAAGAGGCTGTTGTTGAGGTCCGACCCAGACAGCAACATATCATTCAGGGACACTCCATCAAACTATGCACTTGAATCAAACACCACATGGATCTGTCTGGGCTTTTGGGGGTGGTACACACTAAAGTTGGGGATATACCAGCATTCTTTACCCTCTTCAAGTGGTGGCGCCAACTCTCTTCTGCATAAACTCAATGAAATGAGCTCTCATGTTGAGTTTCTTTTCAAAAGTGTGTCGAAGTGACATGGGTTGTTTGTTGGAGTACGCTCTGTTGTTTGGGAGGAGTATTCTGGAATGGCACAGGGGCAACCCAACTGTTGGTGTCATCTTTGAAGAATTATTCTTCCATCATCTGCAGGAAGGTCATATCCTCGACAGATGGTGCTTGCTGGTTGTCGTCCTCAGTTCGGCAGAAGATGGTATCTCCTAGGCTTTCTTCAGTGAGTATAACTGGTGAGCTTGGCATGTGAATCTGTGGAGACTAATCTTTTTGCTGGCTTCTCAGGCCGAAGTTCTCCTTCACTCTAACATGATATCCAATTGGTAGTTACGATCTTGTCTCATCGCTGCAACGGGCTCGGGAGAGGCAAAGGTCGAGTCATGCGTTCTCCAAAACATGACCCGCCAAGCCACGCTGCTTCATAACACCTGCTCGCTTAACCCAGAAGCACCAATGTGTCAGAGAAAACACTGTTCAACTGACAATTGAAGTCAGCTTGCAGGATTCTGGCCCACCACAAGGAGTTGCTAGAGCACGATGAGCCAAGGAAAGCACCCCTGCCAAACCCTCCCCTAACCCGAATGACACTGGGCCAATTGTGCGCCACCCTATTGGAACCCCGGTCACGGCCGGCTGTGACACAGCCTGGGATCGAACCCCAGTTTGAAGTGATGCCTCAGTGATGTGGTGCCTTAGACCACTGCGCCACTCGGGAGGCCCAGAGCACTAACTTCTGTTGGCTTGTGAGCACTGCCGAGGCACACATGGCCTATGATGACCATTCCCAAATCTAGATTATTGGCATAGGGGGCACTGTGGGGTCCATTAGACTGTTTGCGGACCTGCAGGATGTCTCTTCCCAATAGGAGCAGAATGTCAGCAACTGGGTCGATGGTGGGGGGGAGGATCTCGTCAGCTATTGAGTTTAACTGACAATGATGGTATGCAGCCCTGTTGTCCATAATCTAAATGCACTTTATCAGGGTAGGGAGCGGGAGACTGGTCTTTCCATCTGCAGACTCCATAACGTAGCCATAGGCTCTTTTCCAAGCTGTCTTGGCTACTCCTGCACAGGTTTTCAAGGTGTAAGGAGCTGTAGTTCCCTGAATGTTAAACATTTCAAAGAACTTTATCCTGGCAAGTGACATGCTACTTTGGTCATCCAAGATCGCATACATCTTCTTGAGTTCTTTGCAATGGCCATTGGGATACACACTCACCAGGCAGATATTTGAGCTGGATTTGCCATCTATGTCTGCACTGCATACTTCAGTGCACTTGGATGTGACAGATGGATGGTGACCAGGTAACTTTCACTGGGGCCTCACAGTCCTTTGCCTGATAAGAGGTGGATACACAGCAGTGGACATATATGAGATTCTCCTTGAGGAACTTCTTGTGGTCATTTAAAACCATGTTTCTGAAGCCTCTACAATTCTTCAGTAGGTGATGCTTGTCATGGAGATACTATCTGGTCCATCTGACTTGTTTGCCTTGTTTGCTTTCGGGGAAGCATCTGATGATGTCACATTCATTTTATGTACAGAGAGAGCCGTTCTTAAATTGGAGAAACCTGCCTTCTCATTCTTGTGAATAGCCTCAGGGAGGGGGAGGGATACACTCAAAGTCCTTGAAGAAAGTGAAAGGGGGAAGGATACACCATACTCTCTCTTGGACTTCGACCCTTGAGACATCATTTGTCCTGAAGGTAGAAGGGCAGCTTCTTCACAATGGGCTGCACTCCTTTTGCAGTGTCAAGGTAAGCTAAGCCTGGTAGGTATCCATCTAGCTTTGCTGCAATCAGCTCAAGTAGAATGTCAGCGATCTCTTGAAGCTTTTCTATCTTTAAGTATCTTGGAAAAGTGTTCTACTTTCAGTAAGAGAGCTCTCTCTATGGCCTCTGTTGAACCATATGTTTTCTCCAGCCTTTCCCAGAACATTGTAATCCCAAGTGTAGGATTCCTAATGTTCACTGATTTGATCCTGAGTGTGTGCTCATTTGTTCCTTTCCTTAGCCACTTAATAAGAAGGTCCATCCCTTCACTTGCTGTGAGCTCAAGACCGTTGATTGCGTTGAGGTCGGTGGACTTCCAGGCGTGGAAGTGCTCAGGGAGTTCATCAAACATAATAAGTCCTGAGGAAACCAATAGATTTTTATTGAGAAACCTGGCAAGATCAGTGATAGCACTGTTAGGGTCATCCGTAGTATGGGCTCTGTGTGATGATCTGGTGGGGAGAGAGCTGTACTGTTGTGTGTAGCATCTCTGGTGTGGTGATGCTCCATTGAGGATGGGCGTGCTGTTCTCTTCTCTGGTAAAATGCAACAGACTCATGGCTCGGTTGCTGGGTGCTGGGACATATCAGTGCTTAGGTTGACTGGTCGAGGTGTGCTGTCTGGTTGAGGGTGTGGCAAACTTCTTCCTTTGTCTCAGAAAGTTTGCTGAAGGCGACTTGGAATGACTGGTAACATATTCCTCTGTTCTTTGGAGAACACTGGCTTGGAGGGAAAGGTACTCTATCTATTTATTATGTTTGACGACTCCTAGATCTGCTGCCACTGCCTCCAAGACAGCAGCCTTGGCTATAGCAACCTCAGCTTCTTTTTCCTGCTTTACAAGTGTAACTTCAAGATGGCGTCTCTCTATTTTGAAATCTATTTCTCTTTGGGAGTAGGCTAATCTGGCTTTAGCTGCCTCAGCTCTTGCTCTAGCATTGGCTGCGGCAGTACTTGCATGTGAGTTCAGATGAGCAGGATTACTTGCTGGAGTGAGAGGAGATGGACCCAGGGTCGATACCCTCTTGCGAAATTGTTGTCAGACGGAACATCTCTATTGCTAGCAGGATCCATTGAAGTAGTGAGGACAATAGGAAGTGTCTGGCTACTGTAGTCATTTTGGCACTCTTGCAGGTACAGGTCAGTTGAGGTAATTTGTACATGTAGGTAGGGGTAAAGTGACTAAACAGGGTGTAGCAGCAGTGTAAAAACAAAGTGGGGGGTTGTCAATGTAAATAGTCTGGGTGGCCATTTGATTAATTGTTCAGCAGTCTTATGGCTTGGGGGTAGAAGCTGTTAAGGAGATTTTTGGACCTAGACAATACTGCTTGCCATGCGGTAGCAGAGAGAACAGTCTGACTTGGGTGACTGGAGTCTTTGACAATTCTTTGGGCCTTCCTCTGACACTGCCTAGTAAATAGGTCCTGGATGGCAGGAAGCTTGGCCCCAGTGATGTACTGGGCCGTACACACTACCCTCTGTAGCGTCTTACGGTCAGATGCCAAGCAGTTGTCAGGCAGGGATGCAGCCGGTCAGGATGCTCTTGATGGTACAGCTGTAGAACTTTGAGGATCTGGGGACCCAACCCAAATTGTTTCAGTCTCCTGAGGAGAAAAGCTGTTGTCGTGCCCGCTTTATGACTGTCTTGTTGTGTTTGGACCATGATAGTTTATTGGTGATGTGGACACCAAGGAACTTGAAACTCTCCACCCGCTCCACTACAGCGACTGAGGTGATATAATCCACAATGCCATTAGATGAATCCCTGAACATATTCCAGTCAGTGCTAGTAAAACAGTCCTGTAGCGTAGCATCTGCGTCATCTGACCACTTCTTTATTGACCGAGTCACTGGTGCTTCCTGCTTTAGTTTTTGCTTATAAGCAGGAATCAGCAGGATAGAATTACGGTCATATTTTCCAAATGGAGGGTGAGGTAGAGCTTTGTACTCATCTCTGTGTGTGGAATAAAGGTGGTCTAGATTTTTTTTCTCTGGTTGCACGTGACGTGCTGGTAGAAATGAGGTAAAACGGATTTAAGTTTGTCTGCATTACCGTCCCCGTCAACTATCAGTACCACTTCTGTATGAGCATTTTCTTGTTTTCTAATGGCCTTATACAGCTCGTTGAGTGTGGTCAAAGTGCCAGTGTCAGTTTGTGGTGGTAAATCGACAGCTACGAAAAATATAGATGAAAACTCTTGGTAGATAGAGTGGTCTACAGCTTATCATGAGGTACTCTACCTCAGGCGAGCAATACCTCGATACTACCTTAAACTCTTACATCTAGACGTTCCGCTAGCGGAACACCTGCTCCAATATCCAATGATAGGCGTGGTGCAAATTACAAATTCCTCAAAAATCCCAAAACTTCAATTTTTCAAACATATGACTATTTTACACCATTTTAAAGACAAGACTCTCCTTTATCTAACCACACTGTCCGATTTCAAAAAGGCTTTACAGCGGAAGCAAAACATTAGATTATGTCAGCAGAGTACCCAGCCAGAAATAATCAGACACCCATTTTTCAAGCTAGCATATAATGTCACAAAAAACAAAACCACAGCTAAATGCAGCACTAACCTTTGATGATCTTCATCAGATGACACGCCTAGGACATTATGTTATACAATACATGCATGTTTTGTTCAATCAAGTTCATATTTATATCAAAAAACAGCTTCTTACATTAGCATGTGACGTTCAGAACTAGCATTCCCACCGAACACTTCCGGTAAATTTACTAAATTACTCAAGATAAACGTTCACAAAAAAACATAACAATTATTTTAAGAATTAGAGATACAGAACTTCTTTATGCAATCGAGGTGTCCGATTTTAAAATAGCTTTTCGGTGAAAGCACATTTTGCAATATTCTGAGTAGTGAGTAGCTATTTTGACACCCACCAAGTTTGACACTCACCAAACTCCGATTTACTATAAGAAAAGTTTGCTTACCTTTGCTGTTCTTCGTCAGAATGCACTCCCAGGACTTCTACTTCAATAACAAATGTTGGTTTGGTTCAAAATAATCCATAGTTATATCCAAATAGCGGCGTTTTGTTCGTGCGTTCAAGACACTATCCAAGGGTGACGAAGGGTTAAGTGCCCGATGCGTTTCGTGACAAAAAATGTCTAAATATTCCATTACCATACTTCGAAGCATGTCAACCGCTGTTTAAAATAAATTTTTATGCTATTTTTCTCGTAAATAAGCGATAATATTCCGACCGGGAGTCGTTGTTTTCGTTCAAAGACGAAAGAATAAAAACATGGGGTCGCCTCGTGCACGCGCCTCCAGTCTCTGTTCTCTGATCGACCACTATCAAAATGCGCTAATGTTTTTCAGCCAGGGCCTGCAAAGCCACCATTCAGCTTTTTGCCGCCTTCTGAGAGCCTATGGGAGCCGTAGGAAGTGTCACGTAACAGCAGAGATCCCCTGTTTTGGATAGAGATGATCAAGAAGGCCAAGAAATGGTCAGACAGGGTACTTCCTGTACAGAATCTTCTCAGGTTTTGGCCTGCCAAATGAGTTCTGTTATACTCACAGACACCATTCAAACTGTTTTAGAAACTTTGGAGTGTTTTCTATCCAAAGCTAATAATTATACGCATATTGTAGTTTCTGGGCAGGAGTAATAATCAGATTAAATCGGGTACGTTTTTTATCCGGCCGTGAAAATACTGCCCCCTATCCATAACAGGTTAATATTAGACGTCGCGCACCAGCTGTTATTGACAAATAGATACACACCCCCACCCCTCGTCTTATCGGACGTAGCTGTTCTGTCCTGCCAATGCACGGAAAACCCAGCCAACTGTATGTTATCCGTTAATGCCACCATAAGGGACAAAAACGAAGGAATGGACGTGTATAGATAGCAGTTAGCCTAGACACTGCAAGATATTGTGTACAACTAAGTAACTTCCTGTCACATTCTTCTTCTATGTTAAAAACAGGAAGTGCAATGACAATGGTAATTACAACAATTACCACTAGTTGGGGACAAACTGAAATAAATATATTTAAAGGTTCCAGTACATATATCGTCATATTGTAATAACCTACCCTGTCCACTTTATCAGCGAACTCTTGTCTATAGAGACAATGCGCCAAAACCAGAGTGGGCAAGTTTACTAATTAGGTAGAGGTGAAAATGCGGTGGAAACACATTGAACTACTGTTTTTTTATTTGGTACATGGCAATTAAAGCTGGAATCCGTAATGGTGAAACTGCCATCTCCGTTTGCGATATTACAATGAAGAAATTTCTACAAAACAACAAACACAGTTTTTCCCTCTTGGAAATTATTACACGCGCGATAGCTCAGTTTGTATTGCGTTTTTTTTTACCACGATGAAATAATAACAAATGTGCTTGGACGAACAGTGGTGCCATTTCCCCTTATGTGGATTTCAGCTTTAAGCGCTAAAGTGCTTTTAACCTGTTGGGTCTAGGGGGCAGCATTTGCACGTCTGGATAAAAAAAATGTACCCGATTTAATCTGGTTACTAATCCTACCCAGTAACTAGAATATGCATATACTTATTATATATGGATAGAAAACACTCTAAAGTTTCCAAAACTGTTTGAATGGTGTCTGTGAGTATAACAGAACTCATTTGGCAGGCAAAACCCTGAGACATTTTCTGACAGGAAGTGGATACCTGATGTGTTGTATTGACTTTAAACCTATCCCATTGAAAAACACAGGGGTTTAGGAATATTTTGGCACTTCCTATTGCTTCCACTAGATGTCACCAGCCTTTACAAAGTGTTTTGAGTCTTCTGGAGGGAGATCTGACCGAACAAGAGCCATGGAACGTTGATGTCCCATTAGACACCTGGCGCGCTAGTTCATGTTGGGTACCCTCGTTCCAATACGTTATAAAAGAGTATGCATTCGTCCACCTTGAATATTATTCATGTTCTGGTTAAAAAAGGCCCTAATGATTTATGGTATACAACGTTTGACATGTTTGAACGAACGGAAATATATTTTTTCCCCTCGTTCATGACGAGAAGTCCGGCTGGCTTACATCATGTGCTAACGAGACGGAGATTTTTGGACATAAATGATGAGCTTTTTTGAACAAAACTACATTCGTTATGGACCTGTGATACCTGGAAGTGACATCTGATGAAGAGAATCAAAGGTAATGGATTATTTACATAGTATTTTCGATTTTAGATCTCCCCAACATGACGTCTAGTCTGTATCGCAACGCGTATTTTTCTGGGCGCAGTGCTCAGATTGTTGCAAAGTGTGATTTCCCAGTAAGGTTATTTTTAAATCTGGCAAGTTGATTGCGTTCAAAAGATGTAAATCTATAATTCTTTAAATGACAATATAATATTTTACCAATGTTTTCTAATTTTAATTATTTAATTTGTGACGCTGACTTGACTGCCGGTTATTGGAGGGAAACGATTTCCTCAACATCAATGCCATAGTAAAACGCTGTTTTTGGATATAAATATGAACTTGATAGAACTAAAAATGCATGCATTGTCTAACATAATGTCCTAGGAGTGTCATCTGATGGAGATTGTAAAAGGTTAGTGCATCATTTTAGCTGGTTTTATGGTTTTGGTGACCCTGTCTTTGACTTGACAAAACATTACACACAACTCTTGTAAATGTACTGTCCTAACATACTCTAAATTTATGCTTTCGCCGTAAAACCTTTTTGAAATCGTAAAACGTGGTTAGATTAAGGAGATGTTTATCTTTCAAATGGTGTAACATAGTTGTATTTTTGAAAAATTTGAATTTTGACATTTATTTGGATTCAAATTTGCCGCTCTTGAAATGCACCTGCTGTTGATGGAGTGCACCACGGGTGGCACGCTAGCGTCCCACCTAGCCCCAAGAGGTTAATGTGCACTAATGTCATCACGTAGAGCTTTTTATCTGTACCAATTCAGTTTGATGGAAACACACCTCTGGTGGGAAAATGTGCATATTATTTTTAGAATAGTCGCACGGAAATCTGCCACCAAATGGATGGAAACCTAGCTACTGAGATCACAAATAAAAGAAAAATGACTGACAAATTAATTTATCACAAGGAAATTAACATTGTATTTTGTTGCACTACTGCAGTTGGTTAAATTGCCAATCAATCAAATTGTCCTTCATTAGATCTATAGAAGAGCTTAGGGGATAACGTATCTACCTGCTGTCTGTGATGGTTCTGGTGATGAAACGGAGGTACTGGTAGATATCCACACTATGATGAATCTTCAGAATGTCCTCTTCTGTGTATTTGAAGAGCGCCAATGCATAGCGAAATATCACCTGTAAAAATATGTGATAAAATATGATGTCCATTAAGTAGTATTATTTCTTGCTACTATGACAATAGTGAATAGAAATCAAATCAAATTGTATTTGTCACATGCGCCTTGAAATGCTTACTTACAAGCCCTTATCCAACAATGCAGTTCAAGAAATAGAGTTGATAAAATATTTACTAAATAAACTAAAGTAAAACAAAATCTAAATCAATCAAAAAGTAACAAACATTTACATAACAATAACGAGGCTATATTCAGGGGGTATAACGGTACTGAGTCAATGTGCGGGGGTACAGGATAGTCAAGGTAACTTGTAATGTGACTATGCATAGATAATAAACAGTGAGTAGCAGCAGTGTAAAAACAAAGGAGGGGGGAGGGGTTCAATGTAAATAGTCTGGATGGCCATTTTATTAATTGTTCAGCAGTCTTATGGCTTGGGGGTAGAAGCTGGAGTCTATTGGACCTAGCCTTGGTCGCTCCGGTACCGCTTGCTGTGCGTTAGCAGAGAGAACAGTCTATGACTTGGGTGACAGGAGTCTTTGACAATTGTTTGGGCCTTCCTCTGACACCGCCTAGTATATAAGTCCTGGATGTCAGGAAGCTTGACCCCAGTGAATTACATAATCCTGTTTGTTTTTTGGATATAAGTGCTTCCTTTATTACTGATAAATAAACGAAATACTTGTGTAAATGAGGGATACAAAGTATATTGAAAGCAGGTGTGGTTCCAAAGTTAATTAAGCAATTAAAACATCCCATCATGTATAGAAATGCCCAGTTGCCCATTATTTTTGCCTACCATAGCTAGAAGAGATCTCAGTGACTTTGAAAGAGGGGTCTCAAAGGAGCATAGTGGGTTTAAAGGATGTGTGTGTGTGTGTGTGTGTGTGTGTGTGTGTGTGTGTGTGTGTGTGTGTGTGTGTGTGTGTGTGTGTGTGTGTGTGTGTGTGTGTGTGTGTGTGTGTGTGTGTGTGTGTGTGTGTGTCTCAGTCACCAGATCTCAACCCAATTAAACACATGGGACATTTTGGAGCAGCACCTGAGACAGCGGTTTCCACCATTATCAACAAAACACCAAATTATGGAATTTATCGTGGAAGAACGGTGTCGCATCCCTCAAATAGAGTTCCAGTTGTAGAATCTATGCCAAGACACATTGAAACGGTTCTGGCGGCTTGTGGTGACCCAATGCCATATTAAGACACTTGATGTTGGTGTTTCCTTTTGTTTGGCAGTTGCCTGTATATTTAAATAACTTATTGTCATTTCTCAGTACTACCATAGAGACCCATTCTGGACATATGTCGAAAACACCAAACAACCGCTCCATCTGACTAATATTGCAATGGTATACCTCTCTGAAGAATTTTTAAATTACCTTTATGACAAGTCACTTTAATATGGTACAATATCAAAACATCAATATCACTGAAATATACGTCCAAAACCTGTAACCTGTAACCTAAAAACCCTAACCCCTTCCTCAAGCCCCATTGACCTTGGTGCCCTCGTACAGGAAGGCGTCCCAAATTCTGAGCAGGACGTCACTGGTCAGCCTCTCCACAAACGCAGCTAGGAACCAGTCGGAGGTGACCAGGGACACGTCCACTCCGTGACAGTGGAAATGGGCTGTTAGTCTCGGCATCTTCTCTGCCATGAAGTCCTTGAGCACGCGCTGCTCCACCTGGGATTAAGACACAAGATGGGTAAAACAAACCTTTCTGTCCCACCACAGTCTAAACCCAGTCCACACTTCCTATTAGTGGGTAAACAACCAACACAGGGTTCTACACTAACTTTTTACACTGGTGGCACCAGAACATTATTTGCTCACACCAATTTTTGCTATATATTTTTGTCGTCCTGCATTCCATACAGAACCAGGCTAATAATGACAAGCCATCTTTTAAATGAGCATGCCCTTGTGTTCTTACATTGATTTGGATAGATTTACTGTAACAGCAAAGAAAATAGTTAAAATAAAGTGCAAAATGTATTTTTTGCACAATTCAAAATGCCATGTTCTTTTCTGCAAAATCCTTCACAGGGCAGAATAAAAAAATTTAAAAAACGATACCATGACAATATATATATATATATATATATATATATATATATAATGCGGAGGACTGATTTTCATTTTCTCTCTCTCAAAATCTCACTTTTTAAAATAGGAAACAACAAAATTGGATGTTCTAAGTCCACCACAATGCTTAAACCACATATGGAGACCATTTTTTAGGTCTGGGAAAAATCTGAGAATATATTTTTTTTTGTGTGCATTTACCCTTTAATTCAGGTGAGAACCAGCCAGACAGTTTGGTTTTCTGTGTTTCTGTAGCCCACTTGTGATGGAGTTTTCAAAACAAAATGGCACTGGATTGGTGCAAATAATCATGATTCTGGTACTTTGCTATTTCCTTTTAATTGCCTTTCCATCTACCCAGTGGTAGTGGTAGAAGAATAATTCATTTTGAATGGCATTATGCATTGACATTCACATTATTTTTTACATTCTAAAATATGTCAGAATAATGTGGGCATTAACTGACTAAATAGACAGCATGCTCCCGACACAAACACACTAATGAAGTCTGTCCATGTGGTAGCTACTCAGTCTCGACATTTGAGATGCTGAAGAGTTAAGCCGGGTGTACATTACACGACTACTTATTCCAAGATGACGTAGCAGTAGGACGTCTGTTTGTCTTGTCCTGTCCCGTCTCATGTATATATATTTTTTATATTTCCGTCTACGGACTGAACCTTCTCTCCTGCAACCCGCCTCATCCAATGTGGTACGGATCTGCTATCTTTTACACTTTAGAACCGGAGCCCCATCAGAAGCTAGCCAGCTAACTAGCTATTTGCCAGTTAGCCACTGCTAGCGGTCATCACCATTAACTCGGACATCAGCCAGCCTTAGCCCGGTCAATTCCTGCCAGTCTGCACAGCGTGATATCAACCCAGAGCATATCGGACTGCTTTTTCTTTACCACATCTCCGGATTCCTACCGCAAGCTCTGAACCTTTACACCGGATCATCACAGCTAGCTAGCTGCTATCCGAGTGGCTACTCCTGGCTAACGTCTCTGTCCTGAAGAAAGCACCAGTTAGCCTGGAGCTAGCCTCGAGCTAGGCCCATCTCCCGGCTAGCTGAATAGGTCCATCAGCCAATTCTTGGGGTACAATACCTATTTTGCCAATTGGCCTGGACCCTTTTACTGCCGACACGGAGCCCCGCCGATCCATCATGACTGGTGTGCCGACATAACCGTCCGAGGGGGTTTCAACAGGCTCTCCCGTTGTAACGTCCCCCAAAGGCCCATCTGCTAGCCTGCTAGCTGTCTGAATCGCCGTGTCTCCAGCTCGCCTAGCTACTCACTGGACACTACGATCACTCGACTACACATGCCTCTCCCTAATGTCAATATGCCTTGTCTATTGCTGTTTTGGTTAGTGATTATTGTCTTATTTCACTGTGGAGCCTCCAGCCCTACTCAATATGCCTTAGCTAGCCCTTTTGTTCCACCGCCCACACATGTGGTTACCTCACCTGGCTTAAATGGTGCCTCTAGAGACAAAACCTCTCTCATCGTCACTCAATGCCTAGGTTTACCTCCACTCTATTCACATCCTACCATACCCTTGTCTGTACATTATGCCTTGAATCTATTCTTCCGCACCCAGAAATCTGCTCCTTTTACTCTCTGCTCCGAACTTACTAGACAACCAGTTCTTATAGCCTTTAGCCGTACCCTTATCCTACTCCTCCTCTGTTCCTCTGGTGATGTAGTGGTTAACCCTGGCCCTGCAGTGCCTAGCTCCACTCCCATTCCCCAGGCACTCTAATTTGTTGACTTCTGTAACCGTAAAAGCCTTGGTTTCATGTGTGTTAACATTAGAAGCCTCCTCCCTAAGTTTGTTTTATTCACTGCTTTAGCACACTCCATCAACCTGGATGTCCTAGCCGTGTCTGAATCCTGGCTTAGGAAGGCCAACAAAAATCCTGAAATTTCCATCCCTAACTATAATATTTTCCAACAAGATAGAACTGCCAAAGGGGGCGGAGTTGCAATCTACTGCAGAGATAGCCTGCAGAGTTCTTTCATACTATCCAGGTCTGTCCCCAAACAATTCAAGGTTCTACTTTTAAAAATCCACCTTTCCAGAAACAAGTCTCTCACCATTGCTACTTGCTATAGAGTCCCTTCAGCCCCCAGCTGTGCCCTGGACACCAAATGTGAATTGATTACCGCCATCTATCTTCAGAGTTCATACTGTTAGGTGACCTAAACTGGGACATGCTTAACACCCCAGCCGTCCTACAATCTAAGCTAGATGCCCTCAATCTCACACAAATTATCAGGGAACCTGCCAGGTACAACCCTAAATCCATAACCATGTGCATCGTTTTAGATATCATCCTGACCAACTTGCCCTCTAAATACACCTCTACTGTTTACAACCAGGATCTCAGCGATCATTGCCTAATTTTCTGTGTGCAAAATAGGGCCGCAATCAAACGACCACCCCTCATCACTGTCAAACGCTCCCTAAAACACTTCAGCGAGCAGGCTTTTCTAATCGACCTGGCCCGGGTATCCTGGCAGGATATTGACCTCATCCCGTCAGTAGAGGATGCCTGGTTGCTCTTTCAAAGTGCTTTCCTCACCATCATCTTACATCTAGATGTTCCGCTAGCGGAACACCGCTCCAATATCCAATGATAGGGCGTGGCGCGAATTACAAACACCTCAGAAATCCCAAAACTTCAATTTTTCAAACATATGACTATTTTACATCATTTTAAAGACAAGACTCTCCTTTATCTAACCACATTGTCCGATTTCAAAAAGGCTTTATAACGAAAGCAAAACATTAGATTATGTCAGGAGAGTACCCAGTCAGAAATAATCACACACCCATTTTTCAAGCTAACATATAATGTCACAAAAACCAAAACCACAGCTAAATGCAGCACTAACCTTTGATGATCTTCATCAGATGACACTCCTAGGACATTATGTTGTACAATACATGCATGTTTTGTTCAATCAAGTTCATATTTATATAAAAAAACAGCTTTTTACATACATGTGACGTTCAGAACTAGCATACCCACCGAAACTTCCGATGAATTTACTAAATTACTCACGATAAACGTTCACAAAAAACATAACAATTATTTTAAGAATTATAGATACAGAACTCCTTTATGCAATCGCGGTGTCAGATTTTAAAATAACTTTTCGGTGAAAGCACATTTTGCAATATTCTGAGTAGATAGCCCGGCCATCAATGGCTAGCTATTTTGACACCCACCAAGTTTGGCACTCACCAAACTCAGATTTACTATAAGAAAAATTGGATTACCTTTGCTGTTCTTCGTATATCGAAGCATGTCATACGCTGTTTAAAATAAATTTGTATGCGATTTTTCTCGTAAAATAGCGATAATATTCCGACCGGGAGACGTCGTTTTTGTTCAAAGACTGAAAATGTAAAATGGACTCTTCACGTGCATGCGCGCGCCCGTTTCATTGTTCTCAAATCGACCACTATCCAAATGCGCTACTGTTTTTCAGCCAGGGACTGCAGAGTCATCATTCCCCGTTCTGGCGCCTTCTGAGAGCCTATGGGAGCCTTAGAAAATGTCACGTTACAGCAGAGATCCTCTATTTTCCATAAAGAGGCTATAGAAGGCCAAGAAATGGTCAGAGAGGGCACTTCCTGTATGCAATCTTCTCAGGTTTTGGCCTGCCATATGAGTTCTGTTACACTCACAGACACCATTCAAACAGTTTTAGAAACTGTAGGGTGTTTTCTATCCAAATCAAACAATTATATGCATATTCTAGTTTCTGGGCAGGAGTAATAACCAGATTAAATCGGGTACGTTTTTTATCTGGCTGTGAAAATACTGCCCCCTATCCTAAACAGGTTAAATAAGTGTGCCCATTACAAAAATGTAGAACTAAAAACAGATATAGCCCTTGGTTCACCCCAGACTTGACTGCCCTTGACCAGCACAAAAACATCCTGTGGCGTTCTGCATTAACATCGAAAAGCCCCCACGATATGCACATTTTCAGGGAAGTCAGGAACCAATATACTCAGTCAGTTAGGAAAGCTAAGCTTTTTCAAAATAGAAATTTTTATCCTGTAGCACTAATTGCAAAAAGTTTTGGGACACTGTAAAGTCCATGGAAAATAAGAGCACCTCCTCCCAGCTGCCCACTGCCCTGAGGATAGGAAACATTGTCACCACCGATAAATCTACGATAATCGATCATTTCAATAAGCATTTTTCTATGGCTGGCCATGCTTTCCACCTGGCTACCCCTACCCCGGCCAACATCTCAGCACCCCCTGCAGAAACTTGCCAAAGCCCCCCTCCCCCCCCGCTTCTCCTTCACCCAAATCCAGACAGCTGATGTTCTGAAAGAGCTGGATCCCTACAAAATCAGCTGGGCTTGACAATCTGAACCCTCTCTTTCTAAAATGATCAGCTAAAATTGTTGCAACCCATATTACTAGCCTATTCAACCTCTCTTTCGTATCATCTGAGATCCCCAAAGTTTGGAAAGCTGCCGCGGTCATCCCCCTTTTCAAAGGGGAGACACTCTAGACCTAAACTATTATAGACCTATATCCATCCTGCCCTGCCTTTCTAAAATATTCAAAAGTCAAGTTAACAAACAGATCACCAACCATTTCGAACCCCACCGTACCTTCTCCAATATGCAATCTGGTTTCCGAGCTGGTCATGGGTGCACCTCAGCCACGCTCAAGGTTCTAAACTATATCATAACCGCCATCGATAAAAGACAGTACTGTGCAGCCGTCTTCATTGACCTGGTCAAGGCTTTCGACTCTGTCAATCACTGCATTCTTATCGGCAGACTCAATAGCCTTGGCTTCTCAAATGACTGCCTGGTTCACCAACTACTTCTCAGATAGAGTTCAGTGTGTCAAATCGGAGGGCCTGTTGTCCGGACCTCTGGCAGTTTCTATGGGGGTGCCACAGGGTTCAATTCTCGGGCCAAGTCTTTTCTCTATATATATCAATGATGTCTCTCTTGCTGCTGGTGATTCTCTGATCCACCTTTTTGCAGATGACAAAATTCTGTATACATCTGGCCCTTCTTTGGACACTGTGCTAACAAACCTCCAAACGAGCTTCAATGCCATACAACACTCCTTCCGAGGCCTCCAACTGCTCTTAAATGCAGGTAAAACTAAATGCATGCTCTTCAACCGATTGCTGCTTGCACTCTCCCGCCCGACTAGCATCACTACTCTGGACGGTTCTGACTTAGAGTACGTGGACAGCTACAAATACCTAGGTGTCTGGTTAGACTGTAAACTCTCCTTCCAGACTCACATTAAGCATCTCCAATCCAAAATGAAATCTAGAATCGGCTTCCTATTTCGCAACAAAGCCTCCTTCCCTCATGCTGCCAAACATACCCTCGTAAAACTGACTATCCTACCGATCCTTGACTTCGGCGATGTAATTTACAAAATAGCTTCCAACGTTCTACTCAGCAAACTGGATGTAGTCTATCACAGAGCCATCTGTTTTGTCACCAAAGCCCCATATATTACCCACCAATGGGACCCGTATGCTCTCGTCGGCTGACCCTCACTACATATTCGTTGCCAAACCCACTGGCTCCAGGTCATCTATAAGTCTATGCTAGGCAAAGCCCCGTCTTATCTCAGCTCACTGGTCACATAGCAACACACACCCATAGCACGCGCTCCAGCAGGTATATTTCACTGGTCACCCCCTAAGCCAACACTTTCTTTGGCCGCCTTTCCTTCCAGTTCTCAGCTGCCAA
The DNA here is from genome assembly GCF_965601325.2 of Salmo salar. Lineage (NCBI taxonomy): Eukaryota > Metazoa > Chordata > Actinopteri > Salmoniformes > Salmonidae > Salmo > Salmo salar. Next base: position 35,606,225 of record NC_138294.1, on the reverse strand, counting down.
TGACTGGAACGAATTGTAAAAACAGAACTCATATGGCAGGCCAAAACCTGAGAAGATTCCATACAGGAAGTGCCCTGTATGACAATTTGTTGTCCTTCTGTTGCATCTCTATTGACATTACAGCATCTGTGCTGTAATGTGACACTTTCTAAGGCTTCCATTGGCTCTCTAAAGCCACCAGAAAGTGGAATGGGGTGTCTGCTGTCTCTGGGCAAAGTACAGCAGCAGAGTTTGTAAGTGGGGACAGTGAGACTGAGATGAGCGTTCACGAGACTTCTCAATTTTTTTCTTTCAGCCTTTGAATGAATACAACGTTGCCTGGTTGGAATATTATCGCTATTTTACGAGAAAAATAGCATAAAATTGATTTTAAACAGCGTTTGACATGCCTCTAAGTAGGGTAATGGAATATTTTGAATTTCTTTGTCACGAAATGCGCTCGCGCGTTACCCTTCGGAACGCACGAACAAAACGGAGGTATTTGGATATAACTATGGATTATTTGGAACCAAAACAACATTTGTTGTTGAAGTAGAAGTCTTGGGAGTGCATTCTGATGAAGAACAGCAAAGGTAATCCAATTTTTCTAATAGTAATTCTGAGTTTAGGTGACCCCGAAGTTGGCGGATGTCAAAATAGCTAGCTTGTGATGGCCGAGCTATGCACTCAGAATATTGGAAAATGTGCTTTCGCCGAAAAGCTATTTTAAAATCGGACATAGCGATTGCATAAAGGAGTTCTGTATCTATAATTCTTAAAATAATTGTTATGTATTTTGTGAACGTTCATCATGAGTAATTTAGTAAATTCACCGGAAGTTTTCGGTGGGTATGCTAGTTCTGAACATCACATGCTAATGTAAAAAGCTGGTTTTTGATATAAATATGAACTTGATTGAACAAAACATGCATGTATTGTATAACATAATGTCCTAGGATTGTCATCTGATGAAGATCATCAAAGGTTAGTGCTGCATTTAGCTGTCTTCTGGGTTTTTGTGACATTATATGCTAGCTTGAAAAATGGGTGTCTGATTATTTCTGGCTGGGTACTCTGCTGACATAATCTAATGTTTTGCTTTCGTTGTAAAGCCTTTTTGAAATCGGACAGTGTGGTTAGATTAACGAGAGTCTTGTCTTTAAAATGGTGTAAAATAGTAATATGTTTGAGAAATTGAAGTAATAGCATTTCTAAGGTATTTGAATAACGCGCCACGGATTTCCACTGGCTGTTACGTAGGTGGGACGAAATCGTCCCACTGGCCCTAGAGAGGTTAATGGATATCCACCCACATTTTTTTTATCAGAAGTAATTGCAACTTCAGCAAAACATACATTAAAAACTACCAAAGGAATCGTTTCACATACCTGAGATGCTGTTAGAGTCTTGCCATAGAAGTCCTTAGGCATGATGGTCTCGACAATGGCCACCAGACACCAGAAAGAATCTTCCTCGCTTTGCAACACTAGCAAGGCCATTGCAGCCAATCTGATCAAAAAAATAAGACAGATAAAGCAATGACAAGACTAATACAGTTGCTGTGTCCGAATACACATTCTAGCATACGACATACTTAAACTGCATGTTATGTACTCATCGTTGCATACTATTTAGCACGTACTGTTTAGTAAAAAGTATGCAGTATGCCAAGGCCGCAACGCACTAACGGCTCCTGACTGGCTGAGTTGGTGGGGTGGGGCCGAGTGCGGGTGGCTTTTCCAAATTCAACAGACATGCATTACACTAACCAGCCTGATAATAGCTCATTTCCAATTCTAATGATTTCTCTATCCTCGGAATAGAATAGGAATGTAGTTATAGGCCTACTCAGGTTGGTTATAAACAGACTACCAGACTACCACATTCGAGCTATAGCCTACCGTAGCCTACTATCTATCCTATTTAAAAAGCAGTGAAGATTGAAACAGATCATTTGGTTCCATTTTAACATACAGTATTTATTAGTGAAACAAAAGTGCTGTAACATAAATACATTAAATTAAATAGCCTAGTACACACACCAAAACTTATCAAAATGTTCAAATCAAAAGGGTATTGCGCAGCAAAACATGGACAGCATCGCAAATTCAGAACCACTGTACAGCAACATAATAAACAAAGCACTGATCATTGGGAACAAGATCAGAATGACTGCTAAGGCTTGATCCATAAACTAAATAATTCAATAGGTAGCTTACAAAACTAGAACAATCCATATGTTCAAATCAAAAGGCATGGCTAACATGACATCAACAATGCAGCCACATCCCGAGTCCCGGTGCCGACACACTCACAAATCGAAAGATGTTCAGTATTTTGTTTAAAAGCTCTGATGAAGGCCAAGACAACAAGAAACACTTTTCAATGAGAAAACAGAAATCCACTTTGGGTAAAAATACTTCTGATTTCAAAGATGTAGCTTACAATAAAATACTTGTGATCATTTTAAGGAGGACAGAAACTACTTAGCTAACATTTGAACACCACCGCAGAAGCTTCGCTTCCCAATGAAGTAAACTAGTTTTGTTGTTTGTTTCCTTGAAAAGAACTAGGGCCTATCACTTGCCGCCCATCTATTCCAATGCATTGTGGAAAAGTGTGCTTCAAATTCAACTAAATAAAGAGCCATTCTCGATTTTCAAAAATTCACATACTATAAAACATTATATTTTCGCATACTGAGAATGCATCATGCGCAATTTTCATTGTTTCTAGGTATTGGTTGATTTCGGTGTGAAATTAGCCGAAATTAGTATGACATCTGGGCATTTAAACTATACTTGATTTTCTAAATGTTGCATACCCAAAAGGCCTACTATTTAGGATGGAAGTATGGGTATTCGGACACAGTCAATGCCTCCTCAAAGTGATTACAAACCCAAAATTGTACCCCATACATTAAGTTTCCATCCACAGTTTTTATGGGAGTAAAGTCATGCCAAATATTTTTTTTTAAAATCACGGTACAATTTTCTGAATACAGACATCATTTGTTTGTTTGACATGGTAGGATCTTTTTGGAACTGGAAGTGCCTTTATGCGTAAATATTGATATGATAACCATCATATCAAAGTTAACTTGGAGTCACGTGAGGATACTTCAGTATGATGAACTTCACAGGGTGGTGAAAGTGCATGGTGATGATTCTGATAAATATTGAGGGTCTTATTCTGCTGACATGATGATCAATGCTTGACTGCCGTTTGACAAAAATATTCTCGCTCTTATCCATAATCTCATCATGTAGACTAGCCTACCCGCACTGTGTCTGCAAGCTGTTGGCTAGACTGCACATGCCAAGACCAGAGTAGGCACATTTGCTATTCAACGCAACAGTTTGTGACAAAACTATGTGATGGAAAATGTGATGGAAACACATTGAACGTCACCACCCATTGAGTTATATCCGCAACAAGTCCATTTGATCGAAACACACAACTGATGGGAAAATGCGCATATTTTCTTTAAGCAGATTTTTATAATACAGTGGATTTGGAAAGCATTCAGACCCCTTGACTTTCTCCACATTTTGTTACGTTACAGCCTTATTCTAAAGTGAATTAAATCGTTCCCCCCCCCCCCCCCCCCCCATCAATGTACACACAATACCCCATAATGACAAAGCAAAAACTGGTTTATATACATTTTTGCTAATTTATTACAAATGAAAAACTGAAATATCACATTTACATAAGTATTCAGACCCTTTACTCAGTACTTTGTTGAAGCTCCTTTGGCAGTGATTACAGCCTCGAGTCTTCTTGGGTATGACGCTACAAGCTTTGCACACCTGATTTGGGGAGTTTCTCACATTCTTCTCTGCAGATCATCTCAAGTTCTGTCAGGTTGAATGGGGAGCGTCGCTAAACAGCTATTTTCAGGTCTCTCCAGAGATGTTCAATCGGGTTCAAACCCGGGCTCTGGCTGGGCCACTCAAGGACATTCAGAAACTTGTCCCGAAGCCACTCTTACTTTGTTTTGGCTGTGTGCTTAGGGTTGTTGTCCTGTTGGAAGATGAACCTTCGCCCCAGTCCGAGGTCCTGAGCACTCTGGAGCTGGTTTTCATCAAGGATATCTCTGTACTTTGCTCTGTTCATATTTCCCTGGATCCGGAGTAGTTTCCCAGTCCCTGCCACTGAAAAACATCCCCACAGCATGATGCCACCACCATGCTTCACCGTAGGGATGGTGCCAGGTTTCCTCCAAACATGACGCTTGGCATTCAGGCCAAAGAGTTCAATCTTGGTTTCATCAGACCAGATAATCTTGTTTTTCATGGTCTGATATCTTTAGGTGCCTTTTGGCAAACTCCAAGCGGGCTGTCATGTGCCTTTTACTGAGGTGTGGCTTCAGTGTGGCCACTCTACTATAAAGGCCTGATTTGTGGAGTGCTGCAGAGATGGTTGTCCTTCTGGAAGGTTCTCCCATCTCCACAGAGGAATGCTGGAGCTCTGTTAGAGTGATCATCGGGTTCTTGGTCCTTCCCTGACCAAGGCCCTTCTCCCCCGATTGCTCAGTTTGACCAGGCAGACGGCTCCAGAAAAGAGACTTGGTGGTTCCAAACTTCTTCCATTTAAGAATGATGGAGGCCACTGTGTTCTTGGAGACCTCCAATGCTGCAGAAATGTTTTGGTACCCTTCCCCAGATCTGTGCCTTGACACAATCCTGTCTTGGAGCTCTACGGACAATTCCTTTGTCCTCATGTCAACTGTGGGACCTTATATAGACAGGTGTGTGCCTTTCCAAATCATGACCAATCAATTGAATTTACCACAGGTGGACTCCAATCAAGTTGTAGAAACATCTCAAGGATGATCAATGGAAACAGGATATACCTGACCTCATAGCAAAGGGTCTGAATACTTATGTAAATAAGGTATCTGTTTTTTAACATTTCTAAAAACCTGTTTTGGCTTTGTCATTATCGGGTATTGTGTGTAGATTGCTGAAAAAAAAATGTTTTAATATATTTTAGAATAAGGCTTTAACTTTAAGTCAAGTGGTCTGAATACTTTCCAAAGGCACTGTGAATCTATAATGAACGCAACATGTAAAGTGTTGGTCCCATGTTTCATGAGCTGAAATGAAAGATTCCAGAAATGTTCCTTATACACAAAAATGTATTTCTCTAAAATGTTGTGCAGACATTTGTTTACATCCCTGTTAGTGAGCATTTCTCCTTTACCAAGGTAATCTATCCACCTGACAGGTGTGGCATATCAAGAAGATGATTAAACAGCATGACCATTACACAGGTGCACCTTGTGCTGGGGACAATAAAAGGCCACTAAAATGTGCAGTTTTGTCACACAACATAATCTCACAGATGTCTCAAGTTTTGAGGGAGAGTGCAATTGGCATGTTGACTGCAGGAGTGTCCACCAATGCTATTGACAGAGAATTGAATGTTAATTTCTCTACCATAAGCCATCTTCAACGAATTTTAGAGAATTTGGCACCCCCCTTTCCACATCGACGGGACAGTAGTGGAGAAGGTGGAAAGTTTTAAGTTCCTTGGCGTGTACATCACGGACAAACTGAAATGGTCCACCCCCACAGACAGCGTGGTGAAGAAGGCGCAACAGCGCCTCTTCAACCTCAGGAGGCTGAAGAAATGTGTCTTGTCACCAAAAACACTCACAAACTTTTACAGATGCACAATCGAGAGCATCCTGTCGGGCTGTATCACTGCCTGGTATGGCAACTGTTCCGCCCACAACCGTAAGGCTCTCCAGAGGGTGGTGAGGTCTGCACAACGCATCACCTGGGGCAAACTACCTGCCCTCCAGGACACCTACACCACCCGATGTCACAGGAAGGCCAAAAAGATCATCAAGGACAACAACCACCTGAGCCACTGCCTGTTCACCCCGCTATCATCCAGAAGGCGAGGTCAGTACAGGTGCATCAAAGCTGGGACCGAGAGACTGAAAAAGAGCTTCTATCTCAAGGCCATCAGACTGTTAAACAACCATCACTAACATTGAGTGGCTGCTGCCAACATACTGACTCAAATCTCTAGCCAGTTTAATAATAAAAAAATGGATGTAATATATGTATCACTAAACACTTTAAACAATGCGACTTTATATAATGTTTACATACCCTACATTACTCATCTCATATGTATATACTGTACTCTATACCATTTACTGCATCTTGCCTATGCCGTTCGGCCATCGCTCATCCATGTATTTATATGTACATATTCTTATTCATTACTTTACACTTGTGTGTAAAAGGTAGTTGTTGTGAAACTGTTAGATTACTTGTTAGATATTACTGCATGGTCGGACCTAGAAGCACAAGCATTTCGCTACACTCGCATTAACATCTGTTAACCATGTGTATGTGACCAAAAAAAATGTGATTTCATTTGATACATCCAACCGGCCTCAACTGGAGACCATGTGTATGGCGTTGTGTGGGCAAGCAGTTTGCTGATGTCAACGTTGTGAACAGAGTGCCCTATGGTGGCGGTGGGATTATGGTATGGGCAGGCTTAAGCTACGGACAACAAACACAATTGCATTTTATCAATGGCAATTTGAATGCACAAAAGTACTGTGACGAGATCCTGAGGCCCATTCTTAGGCCCATTTTTTTAAAGTCTTCTGTGACCAACAGATGCATATCTGTCTTCCCAGTTATGTGAAATCCATAGATTAAGCCTAATGAATTTATTTCAATTGACAGATTTCCTCATATGGAACTCAGTAAAATCTTTGAGATTGCTGCATGTAGCGTTTATATTTTTGTTTAGTATAGTTACTGACACAGTACTGAAGTGTACAATTGTTTTACAAATATTACAAACCAAATAAATGTTTTACTCCACTAAGTTAGTTAAACAATGGAAGGTTTCTATATTTTTTCTGTATTACAGAAGATATCAACAAATAAAATAGGTATTTTTTTTAAAGTCTGTGAATGTACCTGTTGAGGCCCTGGCAGTAGCCGACAGACGGGTTATGACAAGAAAAGGCCAGGAGGATACGGTGTAGCTGCCGGACGGCATGCTTTGCGGGGAAGGAGAAGTGGCGGTTCCCCCTCAGAGTGGTCTCCAGGTCCAACCAGATCTGCCGCGAGACCCGGTGGGCCGACGCAACCTGGCTCCTAAGGCATATCTGTTGGTACCAGTGGGGGTGGCGCTCTCTCAGGAAGTGGGTGCGGCTCCACACTATCCAGCGCCACACACCGCGCCTGTAGTGGTGCGGCACGCCCTTTCTCAGAAGCCCCTTCAGCTTCTGAGAGGCCACCGCCTTGTCTGATCGTCTGCCATCAAAGTGCTGTGCCCAGCGGCCCCAAAGACGCTCGCTGTCCCCCTCCTCTTCCCCGTCCTTCTTTTGTTGTGGGTGATCGTGGGAACGAATCCCTAATGCTTGCAGTTTGGCCAGCAGCTTCATATCATCCCTTTGGATGTCAGTGGAGATTCTGAACCCATACTCATCATATTCCCTACACAACACACAAATGACGACAGCTCATTAACTCTGCTAGGAAGTTCTTTGTCTTTCTCATGATTAGCATCACTTACTGTAACTTTACCAACAAGTACTCACAAGAAATAATAGGAATCATAAGTGTGATTACAATGAACACCCTTAGTGAGGTTGACTTACCTGAAAATGTTTCAATTAATGCTACACACACACACACACACACACACACACACACACACACACACACACACCTGACAGGGTTCAGTTCCAGAATGTCCCTCCCGCCCTCCCGAAGAGTGTCGGAGATCAGGGTCTTTATGGCTTCCCTGTGTCTCTCCAAACCTCTGCTTTCCTGTAGCTTGAAGAGGACTGTCAAAGACCTGCTCTCCATCCGGAACACCTTGGCCTCCAGATGGGCACACTGACACATACACATACACAAAGCACAAGAGCGAGAAGGAATGTAACAATTTACAAGGTACACTGCTACTCATCTGGAATTAAGCATACTACAAATTCATACAGTACTTAATGTCTCAAAAAAAGCCATGCTTTTGGGGATTTTTTGGAGACAATGCTTTTACCATTATTTCCAGCATGATCCACTAGGTTTGCTGCATGTAAAAAATCCTAGGATTCAATCAATCAATGTCTGGTTGTGCGTGTGTGTTTGGTGGGGGGTGGGGGGGTGGGGGGGGGGGGGGGGGGGGGGTAGAATCACTGATCTACACATAGTATTCAATGCCAAATACGCTTAGTGCGATTATGATTAGCAGACCTACACCGAAGATAAATGAAGTTCACTCAGGCTGTTTACCATTGGAAAAAAATGCCAGTTCCGCTTCAAATTATGTAGACAACGCCACACACATTTACATAGAAAAATCCTAAACGTTTCTTGTCTGTCACGAATGTTGAATAAAATAAAATGTAAACTTTGCCGGTTGTCCGTGGTGTTGGTAGAAACTTGAGACAAAATATCCCCAGGAAATTATTATTAAACCAACTTCAAAACGCAGGTCTATGTGAGTGGCAATCAATATGTGCTTTGCTCATTACTGAAGGTACATGTTAGTATACATGCGAACCATGCATACTAACCAAAGTCTTGCAGGTGTTTACATAGTTTTGCGCATGTGTCAGGTGAAATGTTAACTTCAGTACGGTGATGTAAAAAGTTGGGTAAACAATTACTTTCCTGTGGAATTTTTTTCTCAAATGACGAGCAGCTGAAGGACCAACACCATTGACAATTGGCAGAGTAAGTATTTAGAAATTCACCGTCTGGTCCCCAGGCAAAGTTCCAGTCTACTTAACTGGGTTTGTCTCCCATAGACACCAGTGCAATAGGGTTTTCCACTAGTTACCACAGCCGCAAAGTCAAAATTGGCAATATTGTATATATTCATGAAAACAAAAATGTTTAGTCATAATTTAAGGTTAAGGCATAAGGTTAGCAGTGTGGTTAGGGTTAGGTATATAATCCGATTTTAAGAAGAGAAATTGTAGAAATAGGCAGGGTTTATGACTTTGTGGCTGTGGTAACTAGTGACGACAATGCAATAGCAGCTGGGTCTGGTCTAATCGCTTCCTCTTCCGTCTCTGCCTACACCTCCCCTGGCTTAAAGACGCTGCAGGGTCAAGCTGATGTCTGCATTGGCTGTGCAGCATTTACTGTGATACAGTCTTTGCAGAAGTCAGGACATTCATACCTCTTGCGCTTCACGGAGCAGCACAGTGCTTCTGAGCAGAGCCGTTAAAAAGGAAGAGTGTGTGTTTATACAGGACCTACCGTCAATCAATCATGTCAATGCGGAGCTAATCAAAGCCCTCCGCATTGTTACAAAATTTGGGAGGCACACAGCAATGTTGTACCGAGCTCAATTTAGCCTCTGCATGCCTCCAGAGGTTCCGCAATTGCATCACACTCTCAATACGGAGCCTCGGACCACAATTCCGGATCAAGTATAAATTCGCTTTTAGGTGATCCCCCACCAAAGACACACACAACCAGACATTGATTAATTGATTCATTGGAAATGGCTTGCATCAAATAAAGAACATTTCTTTGGATTTTCTACCTGCAGCAAACCTAGTGAATCATGCTGGAAATACCAGTAAAAGCAAAGTGCCTCAATAAAAGCCACAAAATAATACTACACAATCTACAATGCAACATCAAAGTCAGGTCTTGTAAATGTCATGCAGCAGCAGGTACCTTTATCATCAAGCACTTCTCTTGTTCTGTACTCTGCCTCCATACTTTGGTTAGCTTGTAGATCTCTGCATTCAAGTAAGTATTCTGAGTCTTGTAGGCCTCAATGTTGTCCTTGGGGAGGGGAGAGAGCATTTTAACTTAATGCCTTCAGTACATTTATAAAGTGTATTTCAAGTTTACAGAGGTTGCTCCTGAATTATTGTTTGATATACTGTTATTGTTGTAGGAACTATTTCACAACTGAAAAAACAGCAGAGACTCCCCTCCATCTTCCAGAATGTGAGTTAGTGAGTGTGTGTGTGTGCTTGCAATAGTTCTTTGATGCTGCATAAACGTTGCAACGGCAGGTTTGATTGAATACGGGCTTCATTCTACTAAGTGATGTCCATCTTGATCCTCCCGATACTGATCATTTAAGTGGAAGCCTTCAACTAAAGTGACTTACAGCCCCATGCTCTAGCTCGCTAGTCCACTAAGCCATTGAAACCTTCCCCACCTTAAGATTCCTAATCTCCTGTCTCAGCTGCTCCTGCGTTTCAAGGACAGTCCAACCGCGGACGAGGCTTCGCTGGGGGTCGGCCAAACTCTCAGCCACTTGTTGGGACAGATGGAGGACCAACTCTCTCTCAGCCTGGTTCCTCTCAGCCAGTAGCCGGAGGTGATCCTGAGATTCAGCCACACAGTCGTGCCGCAGCAGTGGCGCAACCTGCAGGCCATACGAATGATCTGTGTTGCACTCGCCTTGATTCCATGGTTGTGAGTTGGAACTCTTCCATTCACACTCCGACCTCAGGGACTCTACTGCAGGAGTCAATTTCTCCTGCTGGGCCAACTCCAGGGCCTTCTGCAACAGGGATACTAGATCCTAAAAAGTAAGTGACATCAGAGATTACAGGGACAGGCTTAGACGTGACACCCAGCAGGTGGTCGCTATAGTACAATGTGTCCACAGTTGTCTAATTAACATGATCTTGTGTAAAATGTTTGACATGGACCTCAGAGAAATATAGGGCTATATAGACACTTTCGATTTATAGCTGAGTTTAGCTTTTTTTACTGATACAGAAATATTACAGGACTGAGTCGTTATGTTATTCCAGACCTCACCTTCTGGGCCTTGACCTGGCCTGTCAGACTGAGCACTTCCTGTTGAAGATGGGCGGTGTCTGCAGGCTCTTCCTGCTGTGGACTAGAGGTCTTGTCTGCGGGGGTAGAAGAGGAGCCCTCACTGCTTAGGGAGCTCTGGCGTTTCTTTGGTGCCTCTATCTCCTGGACCCACTGTGTTGCTGGCCCAGAGGGCTCAATATTTGTTTTTGGAGCTGTGCAAAGAGAAAAAAATGGTTTTCAATTACTTTAAAAAGTCACTGTTAATTACAAAGGTGGCATTGGTGGTTATATAATAGTGACAATCTTTCCCACAGGCACCAACCACTCAGCATTCACAGGTCTAAAAGGACTGGGTTGATGGCAGCAAGACAGCCATTACTCAGTCTTGCGCTCAATGAAGCCTCTGTCATATTGCTTTCAACTATCCAGCCCTTTCATATCCGTGAACATCCAAAAAGGTGGATCAGGTGTTCTAGGAGAGACCTACGGGATTTGTCCTGGTCAAAATATGGAGGGGCCTGGATGTTTTTGAGTGGCAGGAATGGGTCCCAGAGTTCCTCCCAGCTGAGGCTGTGGCTGAGCTCCTGGGAGGAGCGGCTCCGGAGTAAGTTTTCCTTACTAAAACCACAGATAGACATAAACATACAGTAAATAAGCACACACTAACTCTGTTTATGTAAAACATTTAAACTATACATTTATTTACAAAGACTCAAATGACAGTAAAGCAAGCTAATATTTTGGTTTATGATAGGGTAAAACAGTTGTACTTTGCTCATTAGGTATTTCTAAGTTATATTCTTCAAGAATCAATGAGTAGATATCATTACTTTTATGTAGTTCTGTCCATGAGCTGTTCTAGTCTATTAATGTTCTGTATTATGCCATGTTTTATGTTTTGTGTGGATCCCTGCTGCATTAGCAACAGCTAATGGGGATCTTAATAAAATACAACATTCTGATATTTCCTCCCAATCTAAAAAGCTATGTCAAATTTCTAGAGTGAACCAAGACCAATTCTGTTTAATGTGTGTGTGTGTTTGCAGATGTATGAAAAGGGTTCATATTTGTGTATACTGACGGAATTCCTGTCGGAGTGTGTCTGAGGAGGACGTCACTCAGCGTGGTGTATCGTCGTAGTGCATGGTGACTGGTGACCATTCCCAGCTTTACAGAAATGTTCCCATGATGCCACCTCTTCAACTGGAGCTGCTTCAGCCAGTATATCATAGACTCGCAATTCACAGCCTGAAATTCAAGACAGGTTTTGAGAATGACCTGAAGTAGGACCTCAGGGCAACATTTTACTTTCAAATAAATAACTTTTCTAAGCACATTTGGAGTGAGAAAAAAACACAAATAACCACAAAACTGTATACCACAGGATGTCTGCCTAATACAGCATTAAAGGTTTAATGGAGTTGAGGTCCTTTGATTCTCTTTATTGTTTCAGAGCATGCTTCTTTGCAGTGTCTGTATAGAATCTATTGAAAAATGTATACTTTAAAGAGGTTGGGGGAATGATGCCTATGTAAGGTGCAAATTTAACTCCTTTGTCCTGCTGTGGGTGATTTGCATTAAACTTGGTCAGGACATTGAATTATGCATTTCATAGAAAGGTGGTAGGAAGGTTGTGGGTGTGTCCACTTTCTTCTTGTCATTGGTTGTACATACGTAGACAGCTGTGACCTTAGACATCTTCGAGGCACTTCCCTCTTTCCCACAGATGAAACACTACTCGTCTAAGATTTCAGCACCAACAGCCATAACCACAACCCTACTTACTGTACACTGTACTCCGCCAGACCTACTTCATGGGACTGCTGAGCTGCACTTCATCAGACTTTGCACACTCCTTATTTATTTCTATGTATGTCTATATGTCACTATATATTGAAATGTGCAAAAGCCTGTTGTGTTGTTATTTCTTTGTAATCAACATTAAACCGTTCACAAAAATGTCTGCTTTTAGTTTTAATGCACCGTATTGCTGGAAATACACACAATACCCCATAATGTCAAAGTGGAATTATGTTGTTAGAAATGTTTACAAACTAATTCAAAATGTAAAAAATGTGCTTAACAAATGTGCTTAACAAGTCACATAAAAAGATGCATGGATTCACTCTGTGTACAATAATAGTGTTTAACATTTTTTTTTATGACTACCTCATCTCTGTACCACATAGAATTATCTGTAAGGTCCCTCAGTCGAGCAGTGGATTTCAAACACAGATTCAACCACAAAGACCAGGGATGTTTTCTAATGCCTCGCAAAGAAGGCCATGGGTAAAACAAAAAAAACTCAGACATTGAATATCCCTTTGAGCATGATGAAGTTATGCATTACACTTTGGATAGTGTATCAACATACCCAGTAGTGCATCAATACACACAAAGATACAGGCACCCTTCCAAACTCAGTTGCCGTAGAGGAAGAAAACGCTCAGGGATATCACCATGAGGCCAATGGTAACTTTAAAACAGTTACAGAGTTTAATGGCTGTGATAGGAGAAAACTGAGGATGGATCAACAACATTGTAGTAATACACAATACCAACCTAAATGGCAAAGTGAAAAGAAGGAAGCCTGTACAGAATACAAATATTCTAAAACATGCATCCTGTTTGCAATAAGGCACTAAAGTAAAACCACAAAAACATTTATTTTTTATTTTTATACGAGTACATGTTCATTAAGGCCAGATTGCTCTTCATGTCACAACGTCCACAGAAGGTGGCGCCTCTCCCCGGTCGGGCGGTGCTCGGCAGTCGTCGTCGCCGGCCTACTAGCTGCCACCGATCTATGTTTCAGTGTCTGTTAGTTATGTCTGTTTTAGGTTGCACCTGTTTCTTGTTTGTCATTAGTGGTGGGGTATTTAGTTTGTCTGTGTTTAGTTAGGATTCTTGCGGGATTGTGTTATGTTACGTGTGGTAGGGGTAGAATTTATGTACGTAGTTTATTTTTGCTACGTGTTGTATAGGCCTTAGGGTTGCCGGGCTGCGCCCCGTCTGACTTTGAGAGTGGAGCTGTTCTCATCGTTTATCTTTTGTGCACCCTGCCTTGTATTTGGATTTTGCCCCTTGGCAGTATTAAATATGTTTTTGTTCAACGGACCTCAGTCTCCTGCGCCTGACTCATCCCTCCTGTTATTTATCTGCCCGTGACACTTCAAAATGTTCATAAATGACCAGCAGGGTCAAATATAATCACAGTGGTTGTAGAGGGTGCAACAGGTCAGTACCTAAGGTGTAAATGTCAGTTGGCTTTTCATAGCAGAGCATTCAGGTTGAGTGTCACGTCCTGACCAGTAAAGGGCCTATTTGTTATTGTAGTTTGGTCAGGACGTGGCAGAGGGTATTTGTTGTACATGTTTTTGGTTATGTGTTTATATAGAGGGTTATTTTGTGTAGATTGTTTCTGGGTTTAGTGGTGTATCCATGTAGAAAGGGTATTTGATTTAAGTGGATCCGGGTTTATGAGATATGTATTTATGTAAGATGGGGTGTTTGATTTAGGTATTCCGGGTTGTTGGGTATGTTCTTGTTTTGTATTTCTAGGGGGCTGGTCTAGTGTTGTATTTCTGTGTTGGCCTGGTGTGGCTCTCAATCAAGAACAGCTGTACATCGTTGTTGCTGATTGAGTGTCATACTTAGGTCGCCTGTTTTCACCTGTTAGTTTGTGGGAGATTGTGCTTGTTTAGCTGTGTGCCTGACAAGACTGTCCAGTTCGTTTGTGTTTTTGTATACATTTGTGTTTCCCTTCTTCACCTAATAAAAAGAAGATGAGTATATATTTTCCCGCTGCGTCTTGGTCTTTACCCTACGACACCCTTGACATCGAGACAGCAGATTCGGTAGAGTGAGAGAGAGATGATTACAAAAACTTGGGCAGCCAGGCCCTTCTAAAGAGGTTAATTCTATCTGTACGATTTATTGGAAGATTATTCCATTTAATTAGATCTGCTTTCATATTGTTGAGTAATGGAATAAAGTTATATTTATATATTTGTTTGTTGTAACTTATTAAGCATCCTAAGTATTTCATATTTTTTGTGGTCCACTTAAAGGATTGCTGTAGATCATGAGTAAGTTATTTTTAATTTTCCTATTGTCATATATGAATACTTTCTGAAAGCACATGTTGCGCTTGGGCAAGTTTACCTTGAGGGTGAAGGTGCGCTCAGGTGTTTGAATGTAGAAGGTCCCCTGGTCTGCCTGCGGTAGGTCTCCCAGTATGGCGTTGGACAGGTCAATCCATCCCAGTGGATTCATATCCTGGGCACACTTGTAGTAGACCAGCTGACACTTCTTCTCCTCGTATATGAACCAGAGGGACCTCCAGACCTTCAGTGGCCCGCTCAGCTTGTCCAGATACCCGCATAATGTGGCGGCAGCAGATACCACTGGGCTCTGCTTTCTGGGCTCAGTGGGAAAACTGTCCCCGTCTTTGTTTCGAAAGGCAATGTCATTCATTCCATCTCTGCCTGCTTTCTCCAACGCAAATCAAATCAAATGATATTTGTCACATGAGCGGAATACAACAGGTGTAGACCTTACCGTGAAATAAATGCTTACTTACAAAGCCCTTAAGAAAAGTAAGAGTTAAGACAATATTTACTAAATAAACCAAAGTAATACATTTTAAAAAGTAACACAATAAAATAACGGCACAATGGCACCGATGTCCAATCAATGTTCAAGTTTCATAGATTTGTTCAAGTTTAAGCTGCCCCTATGCACAAAAGGTGCCTAGATCTGAAGGAAACTTTTCAATAGTAACTTCAATTAAACACAAAAATACATAAGGGAATGTACAAATTTGTTACAATTTATACATTACTACTCACTTGATCAAAGAAGACAAATGAACACTTCCACAGTTAATAAACATACAGTATCATACTTGACAAAGGTTACCAAAACCTTTTTTAAACTGCTAGTGGAGTCCAACTGAAGTCTTCGTGTATAGAAACTCTTCCTAGTCAAGTCTCTTGTAAGAAGCTACAGGGTGTGAGGTTATTTTTAAAAGGTTGCATCCAGAGTTTTAGGTTACGAAACTGTAGTGCACATGTACAAATCTAAACGTTGCTACTATATATACACACCATTCCATCACTGCCATATACCTACTACCAATATGTTGTTACTGTGAAAAGTACATTTCTAGTAGGGTTAATTAAATAAAGTAAAATACTTTCTCAATTATTTTTGGCACTAGACATTGAAAAATCTTCTCATACTTCTGGGGGGAAACCAAGTTGACCCCAAATGTGGACAAAGCAAGCATACTACTGCATCTGATGCACATACAGTGTGTTCCATAACTATTGTCACCCTTGATAAAGATGAGCATAAAAAAACTTCATACAATAAATAAAACAAGTTTATGATTTATTCATATTGTATGCAAAAAAAGGGGACATTATATTATTTTATACTAATACAATTGCTCAGAGGAAGAGTGTAACGCTAGGGTGTAGTGGGTGCAGAGTCAGGAGCAGGAGGCAGAGAATGCAGGGTAGTGTTATTTATTTACGTCCCCCACCGGTACCCAGCACCTCTCCTCCGGGCCGTACCCCTCCCAGTCCACGAGGTATTGCAGGCCACTCACCCGGCGTCTCGAGTCCAGAATGGCCCGTATGGTGTACGCCGGGGATCCCCCGATGTCCAGGGGGGGTGGAGGGACCTCCGGCACCTCACCTTCCTGCAGGGGACCTGCTACCACCAGCCTGAGGAGAGACACATGAAACGAGGGGTTAATACGGTAATAGGAAGGAAGTTGTAACCTATAACACACCTCGTTTATCCTCCTCAGGACTTTGAAGGGCCCTACACACTGCGGCCCCAGCTTCCGGCAGGGCAAGCGGAGGGGCAGGTTCCGGGTCGAGAGCCAGACCCTGTCCCCCGGTACGAACACGGGGGCCTCACTGCGGTGGCGGTCAGCGCTCCTCTTCTGCCATCCACTGGCTTGTTTCAGGGATTCCTGGACGGCTCTCCAGGTCTCCTTGGAGCGCTTCACCCACTCCTCCACCGCAGGAGCCTCGGTCTGACTCTGGTTCCATGGTGCCAGGACCGGTTGGTAACCCAAAACACACTGGAAGGGTGATAGGTTAGTAGAGGAGTAGCGGAGTGAGTTCTGGGCCAACTCTGCCCATGGGATGTACCTAGCCCACTCCCCTGGCCAGTCCTGGCAATACGACCGCAGAAACCTGCCCACCTCCTGGTTCACCCTCTCCGCCTGCCCATTACTCTCAGGGTGATAACCGGAGGTCAAGCTGACCGAGACCCCCAGACGTTCCATAAACGCCTTCCATACCCTGGATGTGAACTGGGACCCTCGATCAGAGACAATGTCCTCCGGCACCCCGTAGTGCTGGAAGACGTGGGTAAATAGGGCCTCCGCAGTCTGTAGGGCCGTAGGGAAACCGGGCAACGGGAGGAGACGGCAGGACTTTGAAAACCGATCCACAACAACCAGGACCGTAGTGTTCCCCTGAGACGGGGGGAGATCGGTCAGGAAGTCCACTGACAGGTGCGACCATGGCCGTTGTGGAACGGGGAGGGGCTGTAACTTCCCTCTCGGAAGGTACCTAGGAGCCCTACTCTGGACGCATACCGAACAGGAAGAGATGTAGACCCTAACGTCCTTAGCCAAGGTGGGCCACCAGTACTTCCCCCTGAGACCCCGCACTGTCCTCGCCACACCCGGATGACCCGAAGAGGGTAGAGTGTGGGCCCACCGAATCAATTGATCCCGAACACCAAGCGGCACGTACAAGCGACCCGTGGGACACTGTGAAGGTGCAGGTTCCACCCTTAACGCCCGCCCGCTCGATGTCCGAGTCCACCTCCCATACCACCGGTGCCACCAGCCTAGACGCCGGAATGATGGGAGTTGGATCGATGGGCCGGTCCTCTGTGTCATAGAGACGGGACAGCGCATCGGCCTTCGTGTTCAGGGAGCCCGGTCTGTAGGAAATAGTAAACCTGAACCGGGTGAAGAACATGGCCCACCTTGCCTGACGCAGATTCAGTCTCCGGGCTGCACGGATATACTCCAGGTTCCGATGGTCAGTCCAGATGAGAAAGGGGTGCTTAGCCCAGATGAGAAAGGGGTGCTTAGCCCCCCAAGCCAGTGTCTCCACACCCTCAGGGCTTTTACCACCGCTAACAACTCCCGGTCCCCCACATCATAGCTCCGCCGGACCAAGCTTCTTCGAAAAGAAAGCGCAGGGGCGGAGTTTAGGTGGCGTACCCGAGCGCTGTGACAGCACGGCACCCACCCCAGCCTCGGATGCGTCCACCTCCACTATGAAGGCTAGAGAGGGGTCCGGGTGCGCCAACACGGGTGCATCGGTGAACAGCGCCTTCAACCTCTTGAAGGCTCTGTCCGCCTCAGTCGACCACCGCAAACGCACCGGCCCCCCCTTCAGCAGTGAGGTAATGGGAGCCGCTACCTGGCCAAAACCCCGAATAAATCTCCGGTAGTAATTGGCAAACCCTAAGAACCGCTGCATCTCCTTCACCGTGGTTGGAGTCGGCCAATTACGCACGGCATTAACGCGGTCACACTCCATCACCACCCCCGTGGTGGAAATGCGATAACCCAGAAAGGAGACGGCTCGTTTGGAGAACACACACTTCTCAGCCTTGACGTATAGGTCATGCTCCAGCAGTCTCCCAAGCACCTTGCGCACCAGAGATACATGCGCGGCGCGGGTGGCGGAATATACCAGAATATCATCGATATAGACAATCACGCCCTGCCCGTGCAGGTCCCTGAGAATCTCGTCTACAAAGGATTGAAAGACGGCTGGAGCATTCTTTAACCCATACGGCATGACGAGGTACTCATAATGGCCTGATGTGGTACTAAATGCAGTTTTCCACTCGTCTCCCTTCTTGATATGCACCAGGTTATACGCACTCCTGAGGTCCAGTTTTGTGAAGAACCTTGCACCGTGAAATGATTCCACCGCCGTAGCGATCAGAGGTAGCGGGTAACTAAACCCCACCGTAATAGAATTTAGACCTCTGTAATCAATGCACGGACGCAGACCTCCCTCCTTTTTCTTCACAAAAAAGAAACTCGAGGAGGCGGGTGAAATGGAGGGCCGAATGTACCCCTGTCCCAGAGATTCCCTGACATATGGCTCCATAGCCAACGTCTCCTCCTGTGACAAAGGGTACACATGACTCTTGGGAAGTACAGCGTTTACCTGGAGATCTATTGCACAATCCCCCTGTCGATGAGGTGGTAATTTGGTCGCCCTCTTCTTACAGAAAGCGATCGCCAAATCGGCGTATTCAGGGGGGATGCGCACAGTGGAAACCTGGTCTGGACTCTCCACCGACGTGGCACCGATGGAAACTCCTATACACCTTCCTGAACACTCCTCTGACCACCCCTGGAGAACCCCGTCTCCATGAAAACCGGGGATTTTGACTAGCCAGCCAGGGAACCCCCAGCACCACCGGAAACCCAGGTGAGTCGATAAGGTAGAGACTAATCCGTTCCTTATGATTCCCCTGCGTTACCATGTCCAGTGGAACCGTGGCCTCCCTGACCAACCCTGACCCTAATGGCCGGCTATCTAGGGAGTGCACGGGGAAGGGGGGGATCTATCGGCACTAGCGGAATACCCAGCTTAATGGCGAGTCCGCGATCCATAAAGTTCCCAGCTGTGCCTGAATCGACTAGCGCCCTATGCTGGGAAGAGGGAAAAAAATTAGAAAAAACAATTTCAACGAACATGTGACTGACAGGGGGTTCTGGGTGAGTTTGATGCTGACTCACCTGGGGTGACCGAGAAGTGTTCTGCCTGCCCTCTCGACTCCCAGACTGACTCCTCCAGCACCGGTCGGCCGTGTGTCCTCTCCGACCACAGCTGGTGCAGGAGGAGCCACCTCCTCCGGTACCCCTCGGCACAGCCCCCCCCCCCCCCTCCCAACTCCATAGGAATAGGGGCGGGAGTGCACGGAGGTGGAACAGACAGGACCCTTTCAGAACGCCCTCGGGCAGCCAGCAGATTGTCCAGTCAAATCGACATGTCAAATCGACATGTCGATGAGCTCGTCGAGAGAGAGAGTGTTGTCTCGACACGCTAGCTCCCTGCGGACGTCCTCCCTGAGACTACACCGGTAATGGTCCATCAGAGCCCTGTCGTTCCACCCCACCCCAGCAGCCAAGGTCCGGAACTCCAGGGCGAAGTCCTGCGCACTCCTCGTCTCCTGCCTGAGGTGGAATAGCCGCTCACCCGCCGCTCTTCCCTCTGGAGGGTGATCGAATACAGCCCTAAAGCGGTGGGTGAACTCTGGGTAGTGATCCCTCGCCGAGTCCGGACTGTTCCAGACCGCGTTGGCCCACTCCAGAGCTCGGCCCTTCAGGCAGGAAACGAGGGCACTCACACTCTCCTCCCCCGAGGGAGTAGGTCTCACGGTGGCCAGGTACAGCTCGAGCTGGAGCAGAAATCCCTGGCACCCAGCCGCCGCTCCATCATACTCCCTCGGGAGCGCAAGACGAAGTGCGCCGGAGCCGGATGAAGGAGGCGGATTAGTCGGAGGAGCCGGAGGTGGGGAGAGGAGGCCACTCCTCTCCCAACGGTCCATCCTCTCCATCATCTGATCCATCGCCGATCCGATCCGATGGAGAACTCATGTGTGATGCAGAACACGTTCCTCCATCGAGGGTAGGGGGTTGGCAGCTGCTCCTGCTGACTAAATTCAGGATAATGGTGCGAGATTCTGTAACGCTAGGGTGTAGTGGGTGCAGAGTCAGGAGCAGGAGGCAGAGAATGCAGGGTAGTGTTATTTATTTAACACACAACGGCAAAACACAAGCCGCCCCAACAGCGAACTAGAGCGCACACCAAAACCAACGTGCCCAAACACATGGGACAAAAACAGGTCTGCGCAAAATACGCACTCGCACTTCAAAAATACAAATGAGCGTGCATACACAAGCAATACAGTACCAAACAATCCCGCACACAGAGCAGGCGGGCCTCCTGGCTAAAATAGCCCAGCTAATCAGCCCAAACCAAAAACAGGTGCACACAATCAACAAAAAGGGGGAAAAGGAAATCAAAATTGCACCTGTTTTTGGTTTGGGCTGATTAGCTGGGCCATTTTAGCCAGGAGGCCCGCCTGCTCTGTGTTAGCTAGCTTGAACATTGAACACACTAAGGTTAGTAATTAAAAACACAATCCAACACTTACCTACCAGTCCTTGAGAACAGTGGCCATTTCGTCATCACTCTTCTAGCTTGAACATTGAACACACTAAGGTTAGTAATTAAAAACACAATCCAACACTTACCTACCAGTCCTTGAGAACAGTGGCCATTTCGTCCTCACTCTTCCAACCTTTCAATGCTCGCCACCTTTCAGTGGCCTAGCTAACACTTAGCAAGATAACATTGTCTGTATTCACACTGCTTTGTACTCAAAGGAATCTAATGATAGCTACATCATGTAGCTACACTACATAAACTCCACAAGAGACCCAATGCCTTTGTTTTAACTACCTAACATTACCTAGCTAGCTAGCTAAAGCTAGATATGCAAATTGCTGACACAGTAATGTTTGGCTTGTAGATTACAACTTTAGCTAGCTAGGTGGTCAATAGCATTTTCGGCCCAGTACCCCATCGGTCTCACTCACATAGGCCGCTTTGTCACGCGGCAGCAGTGCTCCTTTTCCTCACACAGGCCAGCCACCCTTCAACCACCCTTCTCCCAACAGGTGACACTACAGCTGCAAGTCAGAAGCAAAACGCTTTTTCAGTGTCACGACTTCTGCCAAAGTCGATGCCCCTCCTTGCTCGGGTGGTGCTCGGCGGTCGACGTCACCGGTCTTCTAGCCATCATTGATCAGTTTTTCATTTTCCATTGGTTTTGTCGTCTTCCTACACACCTGGTTCCAATCCCATGAATTACATGTTGTGTATTTAACCCTCTGTTTTCCCTCATGTCCTTGTCGGTGATTGTTTGTGTGTTATGTACGCGTGTATTTTTGAATCGGTGTGCGACGGGTTATTTTTACCCATGTTATTTGTGTACTTTGGTTTTGGAGTTTGTTTTGTGTTTATTAAAATACTCCAGTTTAACCAAGTTAGTTTCTCCTGCGCCTGACTTCCCTGCCACCTACAAACCCGATTATGACATTCAGCTTCAAGCCAGCAGATTGCCTACTCCCTCTCGCCATTTATTTGTATATATTTATTGATTTTATTATTTAAAGGTCGACTTTGGGGAAAACCTAAAAAAAACAGCTTTTCTTTCCCTTTCCCTTTAAACTGTATAACTGATCGACTTTGGGGAAAACCTAAAAAAACAGCTTTTCTTTCCCTTTCCCTTTAAACTGTAAAACTGATCAATGCACCAACATACCAGGTAATTTAAAGGGAAACTTCACTGCTAGACACTATTTGGGGTGTTTTTCCAGTCTCCCTACATAATTATGAGCATAGCCGCAGGAAGTAGGGGTGTAGGGCTGAAGCACCCCTTTTACAATTATTGTGTCCTTTGTGTTTTGCAGATTGCACCATCACGCAATCACGGGAGTAGATATGGTTATCCTTGTTCAATAGGGCCTTTGGACTTGTCTCAACAATGTTCCTAGCTGCCAGGATATTGTAGGATATCTAGGTTGAATCATTTCCCCTGGCTTTGTAAAGACTACAGCCTGATGGAAGCCATACTTCCTTGTTCCCACACTCAAAGGCAGGATTTTCAAAACTAGGGCAGTACTAGTTTACAGGTTCGTGGGAACTATGTTACAGTGCACTGTCTATCTGAGACTGCTAAATAATAAGCTACAATGGCTGCTTCTGATGATTCCTTTTTCCAAGAAGATTTGTTTTACATAAGAACATACAGTCCTATTTATTTGTGCTGGAGTACACTGAAGATAATTGCGAGACCAGAACATTATATACAAGCCAAAAATTATTGTGTCAACAATTTGCATATCTAGCTTTAGCTAGCTAGCTAGGTAACGTTAGGTAGTTAAAACAAATGTCATAAGCGTCGTTGAAGGGGGACCAAAACGCAGTGGGTAAAGTGCTCATCTTCTTCATTTATTTAAATAAAGTGAACACTTAAACAAAAATACTAACAAATGACAAAAACAGTCCAGTAAGGTACACAGACTATACTAGAAACAACCACCCACAAACACAAGATAAAACAAACCCAACTAAATATGGCCTCCAATTAAAGACAATGACAACCAGCTGTCTCTAATTGGAGGTTATTGCCAAAAACCCAACATAGAAATAGAAAACCAGATAAACACATAGAAATAGAAAATATAGAACATAAACCAAAAACCCTGAATCAAATCAAATCAAATGTATTTATATAGCCCTTCTTACATCAGCTGATATCTCATATATGATAAGTGCTGTACAGAAACCCAGCCTAAAACCCCAAACAGCAAGCAATGCAGGTGTAGAAGCACGGTGGCTAGGAAAAACTCCCTAGAAAGGACAAAACCTAGGAAGAAACCTAGAGAGGAACAGCCTAAAACCCCAAACAGCAAGCAATGCGGGTGTAGAAGCACGGTGGCTAGGAAAAACTCCCTAGAAAGGCCAGAACCTAGGAAGAAACCTAGAGAGGAACCTATGAGGGGTGGCCAGTCCTCTTCTGGCTGTGCCGGGTGGAGATTATAACAGAACATGGCCATGATGTTCAAATGTTCATAAATGACCAGCATGGTCAAATAATAATAATCACAGTTGCCGAGGGTGCAACAAGTCAGGACCTCAAGAGTAAATGTCAGTTGGCTTTTCATAGCCGATCATTGAGAGTATCTCTACTGCTCCTGCTGTCTCTAGAGAGTTGAAAACAGCAGGTCTGGGACAGGTAGCACGTCCGGTGAACAGGTCAGGGTTCCATAGCCGCAGGCAGAATAGTTGAAACTGGAGCAGCAGCACGGCCAGGTGGACTGGGGACAGCAAGGAGTTATCATGTCAGGTAGTCCTGAGGCATGGTCCTAGGGCTCAGGTCCTCCGAGAGAGAGAAAGAAAAAAGAGAGAAAGAGAGAATTAGAGAGAGCATACTTAAATTCACACAGGACACCGGATAAGACAGGAGAAATACTCCAGATATAACAGATTGAATACTTCCCTATCCACCGGATGTGTACCAAACTCACTAAAAGTGGCAGTAATAAAGCCTCGCTTGAAAAAGCCCAACCTTGACCCAGAAAATATAAAAATCTATCGGCCTATATTGAATCTCCCATTCCTCTCAAAAATTTTAGAAAAAGCTGTTGCACTGCAACTTACTGCCTTCCTGAAGACAAACAATTTATATGAAACACCTCAGTCTGGTTTTAGACCCCATCATAGCACTGAGACTGCACGTGTGAAGGTGGTAAATAACCCTTTTAACCTGTTGGGGGTAGGGGGCAGTATTTACATGGCCGGATAAAAAACGTACCCGATTTAATCTGGTTATTAATACTGCCCAGAAACTAGAATATGCATATAATTATTGGCTTTGGATAGAAAACACCCTAAAGTTTCTAAAACTGTTTGAATGGTGTCTGTGAGTATAACAGAACTCATTTGGCAGGCCAAAACCTGAGAAGATTCTGTACAGGAAGTGCCCTCTCTGACCATTCCTTGTTCTTCTTGGCTCTGTTTATTGAAAACTGAGGATCTTTGCTGTAACGTGACACTTCCTACGGCTCCCATAGGCTCTCAGAACCCGGGAAAAAGCTGAATGATGTAATTCCAGCCCCAGGCTGAAACACATTAGCGCCTTTGGTAAGTGCTCTATCAGAGGACCATCAGACTGAGGCTCGTGCACGAGGGGATCCCATGTTTTTATTTTCTTTCGTCTTTGAACGTAAACACGCTTTCCCGGTCGGAATATTATCGCTTTTTTACGAGAAAAATGGCATAAAAATTGATTTTAAACAGCGGTTGACATGCTTCGAAGTACGGTAATGGAATATTTAGACATTTTTTGTCACGAAATGCGTCGTGCGCGTCACCCTCTTTACACTTCGGATAGTGTCTTGAACACACGAACAAAACAGAGGATATTTGAACATAACTATGGATTATTTTGAACCAAACCAACATTTGTTATTGAAGTAGAAGACCTGGGAGTGCATTCTGATGAAGAACAGCAAAGGTAATAAAATGTTTCTTATAGTAAATCTGACTTTGGTGAGGGCTAAACTTGGTGGGTGTCTAAATAGCTAGCCCTGTGATGCCGGGCTATCTACTTAGAATATTGCAAAATGTGCTTTCACCGAAGAGCTATTTTAAAATCGGACATAGCGAGTGCATAGAGGAGTTCTGTATCTATAATTCTTAAAATAATTGTTATGTTTTTTGTGAACGTTTATCGTGAGTAATTTAGTAAATTCACCGGAAGTTTGCGGGGGGTATGCTAGTTCTGAACGTCACATGCTAATGTAAAAAGCTGGTTTTTGATATAAATATGAACTTGATTGAACAAAACATGCATGTATTGTATAACATAATGTCCTAGGTGTGTCATCTGATGAAGCTCATCAAAGGTTAGTGCTGCATTTAGCTGTGGTTTGGGTTTATGTGACATTATATGCTAGCTTGAAAAATGGGTGTCTGATTATTTCTGGCTGGGTACTCTGCTGACATAATCTAATGTTTTGCTTTCGTTGTAAAGCCTTTTTGAAATCGGACAGTGTGGTTAGATTAACGGGAGTCTTGTCTTTAAAATGGTGTAAAATAGTCATATGTTTGAGAAATTGAAGTAATAGCATTTCTAAGGTATTTGAATAACACGCCCCCCGGGTTCGTGCTGTGGGGGAGATCTTCGTGGGCTATACTCGGCCTTGTCTCAGGGTAGTAAGTTGGGGGTTGAAGATAAGATATCCCTCTAGTGGTGTGGGGGCTGTGCTTTGGCAAAGTGGGTGGGGTTATATCCTACCTGGTTGGCCCTGTCCGGGGGTATCGTCGGACGGGGCCACAGTGTCTCCCGACCCCTCCTGTCTCAGCCTCCAGTATTTATGCTGCAATAGTTTGTGTCGGGGGGCTAGGATCAGTCTGTTATATCTGGAGTATTTATCCTGTTTTATCCGGTGTCCTGTGGGAATTTAAGTATGCTCCCTCTAACTCTCTCCCTAGGACCATGCCTCAGGACTACCTGGCCTGATGACTCCTTGCTGTCCCCAGTCCACCTGGTCGTGCTGCTGCTCCAGTTTCAACTGTTCTGCCCATCGGCTATGGAACCTTGACCTGTTCACCGGACGTGCTACCTTGTTCCGGACCTGCTGTTTTCGACTCTTTCTCTCTACCGTACCTGCTGTCTCTAACTCTGAATGATCGGCTATGAAAAGCCAACTGAAATTTACTCCTGAGGTGCTGACCTGTTGCACCCTCTACAACCACTGTGATTCTTATTATTTGACCCTGCTGGTTATCTATGAACGTTTGAACATCTTGGCCATGTACTGTTATAATCTCCACCCGGCACAGCCAGAAGAGGACTGGCCACCCCTCAGAGCCTGGTTCCTCTCTTGGTTTCTTCCTAGGTTCCTTTCTAGGGAGTTTTTCCTAGCCACCGTGCTTCTACATCTGCATTGCTTGTTGTTTGGGGTTTTAGGCTGGGTTTCTGTATAGCACTTTGTGACATCGGCTGATGTAAAAATGGCTTTATAAATACATTTGATTTCACAGACATATGAAGAACCATCAGGAAGCT
Source organism: Salmo salar (assembly GCF_965601325.2). Classification (NCBI taxonomy): domain Eukaryota; kingdom Metazoa; phylum Chordata; class Actinopteri; order Salmoniformes; family Salmonidae; genus Salmo; species Salmo salar. Next base: position 35,579,748 of record NC_138294.1, on the reverse strand, counting down.
AGGCACATTGGGTGCACCCTATCAACCAACAGAGGAGACAGCAGGGAGATTACTACCACCTGGTTGCTGAACTTCGTCTAGATGGAGCACGCCATCACCAGTACTTTAGAATGAGCCAAGAGCAAATTAACAACATTCAGTCTACAATTGGGCCAGAGCTCAGAAGGCAGATTACAAGCTACAAGGCGGCTATTGAGCCGTCTGTTTTTCTTTTTTTTGTCGGGTTAAAGTTATTTTGTGAGGTGGTCGGATCTTTCCATGAAGGAGTTTGCTGTTCCTTCATAGTGTAAAGCTGTTGGTACTCGTCGGTTTCTCTCAGGATCTCCTTAGTATCCAGATTGGCTCTTTACTCCAACCAGTTGTTTTACGAAAATGAGTCTTTCAGGTGGCTGTAGTACAGCCAGCAAGCACTCGCGGAATCCACGCAAAAAAGGAACACAAACTTGCAGTCCCAGCCGTAAAGGCTAACCACGTCGTGGAATCCTTAGCAACAAAACTTTAGTTCGGATTAAAATCGATTTAATGGAAATGTTTTAATGTTAACAACAACCCGAGTGTAGACAGTACAATGTCCTGTTGCGCGCTCTGATGACGTATCTCTGTGACGTGTCTCTGTATAAAAACAATATTAACTTATTCAATATATACTTACTATCTATACTTGGTATAAATACTTAGTATCTATATGATGTTTAATCTTCAACACTCAAAGTTTTTGCATCACTGTTTTACTTTACATTACAAATTGAAATATAAAAACAACATTCATGGGTGCCTGACTTTGTCTGAAATTGGGGTGCAAAAAAACAATGAATGAATTAAACATTTAAAAATATGGGTTTGTTTTTAATAACTATTTCCTGCAATTCTACACTTTCTTCACAGGGGGAATCCATATTTTATGAACAGAACACAACAGTTTTTCTTAGCTACTGCCACAATAAATTATATTGAACTCAAGTACTTGAATGAAAAGAAATGTGATCTTTTTAGAACACAAGACCTTAAGAAAATATGTGCACATTTATCTAGGCCTACATTACAACAGTTCGCAATAATGTCTAATTTATGATTACCATTACAGGTAACAATTCCTAACTGCTAAATTGCCCCATATATATTCAGTCAGTATAAATGGCACTAGCAGATCGCAAAGTAGCCTGTGGAAAATGGAAAATAGACTGGACGCAATTATTCGAAAACTGCAGGTCGTTGGTGGAACACATATTTTCATACTTCAATCAACCAGTCCATTTAGAATGTTATTAAACTGTCTTAATTTGGCAAGGAATGTAGCTTGTGTATACCACCAGTTAGATATGTTTTTATTTGTGACCCGTTTCAGGAAACTAGGCATATGTCACAGGAGAGGCATTTTAACATAAAACATTTTGGGGGGCAGAAATGCCTTCTGGAATATGTGTTCTTTCATGTGCCTTAATAACAAACTTGTATGGAATCCGTGAATACAATTGTTACGAGGCCAGCTGGTTTAGTCACAGAAAAAGACAGGAACCTTCCCGCTAGCCATGATTGGCTGAGATACTGGATGGGCTAGACATGCTGGGAGATGAGTTTGGATTGGTCTGCCATACAGCATGCTTCTGTCTATAAATGTGAACTGCTCAGTATGTGTTGATAAACCATTCTACCGCGCCATTTTTAAAAGATATAACCTTAGCCGTCGAGAACTACAAAAGTTTTGTACTTTTCTCAACAACATTGACGCTATCGACAAGCGCTATCGACAGATCAGTTGGAAAAAGTGATGGGCTACTTTTTGCACATGCCTCGGTCAGTTAAATGGTTCCAGTCTGCAGTGGAACATTCATCCATGTATACGGGTAAGAGTCTAGCAACATTTTCAGATATTATGCGTTTCAAATTCATTTTTATTGCAAGTTAAAGCATACTGTTCGGTAGCTAGCAATGATTTGTGTAATAATATTATTCGAATCCGAAATACATTTGCATTGATAGTTATAGCCTATTGTTAGCTAGCTAACATTGGACCTAGTTGTTAGCTTTAGCGACCTGCAGATTCATACTACAGCTATGACAATGTTTGTATTGGTAGCTAATTTTCCCCTAACTTCGGACACTCTCTAGTGGTTAGAGGATAAAATCACCTCGAGTTCAACATTTAAATGGCCTGGAAAATAACGGTACATTTGCGACTAAAGACACCCTTCTAGCTATCTGACTACCGATTTTTATTGCAGTTTAAGTAAGTTAAGTTAGGCTTTGAGAGTTTTCAAAAAAGTAATATTTATATACACTGTATATTGTAAAATTCAAAAAGTTGACAGGCAAGTCATTTTTTTTACTGGAAGGTTAGCCAACTAGTCAACTATCTAGTAAACACTTCGGATACGAGGTTGGTGTCTCTTTTTTGAACAAAATTAAACGGATATACCTTGTAATTGAACAAAATAGTAAGGTGGCCAATAACTGGGGACCGTATGCCGATAATACGGGACATATTTATTTTGCGAAACCGCTTATCAAAAAGCTGATAGTAGTAGTATTTCCACTGAAATGTCAAACATGCTAATTGCTAACCCGTTAGCTAACATTTTTACGACACCAATAATCACAAAACATTGATGGCTTGATCACAAGATAACACTGTTGAAGGTAATATATTTTTTAAACACTGTTGAATATGCCAATAATACGGGTGCTACGCTAGATTATCCGGGATTATCCCGGTTCATTGTTTAGCTAGCTAGCTACTGTACACGTCTAAACAAAAGACTCAACTTTGCCAGATGATTACATGATCCATCAAGTTAGCCAGGTGTTTCTGGGGGTGATTACGGCCATCTATTGTATTTCATGAACATGTGTACACTACCGGTCAAAAGTTTTAGAACACCTACTCATTCAAGGATTTTTCTTTATTTTTACTCTTTTCTAAATTGTAAAATAATAGTGAAGACATCAAAACTATGAAATAACACATATGGAATCATGTAGTAACCAAAAAAGTGTTCAACAAATAAAAATACATTTTATATTTGAGATTCTTCAAATAGCCACCCTTTGCCTTGATGATAGCTTTGCACACTCTTGGTATTCTCTCAAACGGCTTCACCTGGACTTCAATCTGCAATCCAACTCATCCCAAACCATCTCAATTTGGTTGAGGTCGGGGGATTGTGGAGGCCAGGTCATCTGATGCAGCACTTCATCACTCTAATTATTGGTAAAATAGCCCTTACACAGCCTGGAGGTGTGTTGGGTTATTGTCCTGTTGAAAAACAAATGATAGTCCCACCAAGCCCAAACCAGATGGAATGGCATATTGCTGCAGAATGCTGTGGTAGCCATGCTGGTTAAGTGTGCCTTGAATTCTAAACAAATACACAGACAGTGTCACCAGCAAAGCACCCCCACACTATAACACCTCCTCCGCCATGCTTTGCGGTGGGAAATACACATGTGGAGATCATCCGTTCACCTACACCGCGTCTCACAAAGACACAGTGGTTGGAACCAAAAATCTCCAATTTGGACTCCAGACCAAAGGACAAATTTCCACCGGTCTAATGTCCATTGTTCGTGTTTCTTGGCCCAAGCAAGTCTCTTCTTATTGGTGTACTTTAGAAGTGGTTTCTTTTCAGTAATTTGACCATGAAGGCCTGACTCACACAGTCTCCTCTGAACAGTTGATGTTGAGCTGTGTCTGTTACTTGAACTCTGTGAAGCATTTATTCAGGCTGCAATTTCTGAGGCTGGTAACTCTAATGAACTCTTATACAGACATCGTACACACTCTCACCATATCACATCCAATATCATACACATCAACCTACTCAGATTTGCTACACACATAATATCTTGTCTCAATTTTCTATGGCTCACAGGCAAACAGGCAAGGAAATAAAACAAATATTGCTAGAACCTATTTCTTGAATTCTAAATATCAGACATTTGAAAGCTCTAGTTTTGACCTTCATAATACCTCTGATGGCAGTAACTTTACAAGCACTAATTATGGTCAATTTAGACTGAGAATAGTATCTAGTTATGGTAAGGGGTGAAATAAGTATAGCCAGTTATAATTGTAACGGTTTAGCAGATTATAAAAAAAGAAGATCAGTCTTTACATGGCTAAAAGAAAAGGAATATAACATATACTGTTTACAGGAAACTCACTCTAGTTGGGTGGAAAAAGGAATGAGGTGGTGAAATAATTTTCTGTCATGGACAAAGGAACTCAAAGGGTGTGATGATATTAATTAACCAAAATGTTGATCTGACTGTGCAAATAGTCATCAATGATTTGCAAGGAAGGTGGATCCTTTTGAATATGAAAGTGGACGAAAAAGAGATTTGGCTTATTAATCTATATGGTCCAAATCAGGAATATCCACACTTCTTCAAAAACATTTATACCAATTTATTGAACTTACAGACAACAAATGATCTAATCATTATGGTAGGAGACTATAACACAGTGTTAAGTACCTCAATGGGCCGTAAAGGTAATCACTCTACAAACTATCATCACCGTGCCCTTAAGGAAATCACAAATATTATGGACACATTAGAAATAGTGGATATTTGGAGACTAGAAAACCCCGACCTAGTGAGATATACATGGTCGTCTTGACTACTTTCTTGTCTCTTTCTCTCTTGCATTAAAGGTTAAAAAAGTTTTAATAGGAGACAGAATGCGATCGGATCATCATCTAATTGGCATTCACATAACTCTTATAGATTTTCCACATGGATGGGGATATTGGAAATGTAATCAAAGTTCACTGGAGGACAACTTATTTTTAACTAAGACAAAATAATTTATAACTGAATTCTTCCAGTATAATATAGGTTCAGCAAATCCCATTATTGTTTGGGATACCTTTAAATGTACCTTCAGGGGTCATTCAATTCAATATTCATCAATAATAAAAAAGCAGTTTCTGGCTAAAGAGACAAGACTAACAAGGGAAATCCATGAACTAATAGTACAGGTAGATAGCAATAAAAACAATACTACAGAGATACAAAATAAGTTAGAGGAAAAACAAAAATAACTTGAGGAACTTATTCAAGAAGGATCTAATGTAATCTATTACAAAAGTAAAGCAAACTGGATGGAATATAGAGAAAAATGCACAAAATTCTTCCTGAATCTCCAATACAAATGGACGATACATTTGAGATAATATACGACAACTACTAGAAATAATATAACATCATGAAACATATAAGAAGCCAGGAATGGTATTTATAGCGGTTTTTGAAAAGGCATTTGACAAAGTAAGACTGGATTTTATTTATAAATGCCTGGATTTTTTCAATTTCGGTAATTCTCTTATAAAATGGGTAAAAATAATGTATAGCAACCCCAGGTGTAAAATAGTAAATAACGGCTACATCTCAGAGAGTTTTGAATTGTCAAGAGGAGTTAAACAAGGGTGTCCGCTGTCACCATATCTATTCGTTATGGCCATCGAAATGCTAGCTATTAAAATCAGATCCAATAACAACATTAGAGGATTAGAAATCCAAGGCTTAAAAACAAAGGTGTCCATGTATGCCGATGACTCAAGTTTTATATTAAGTCTGCAAGCTAGATCCCTGCAATGTCTCATTAAAGATCTAGATAACTTTTCTGTACTCTCTGGACTAAAACCTAGTGTACAAAAGTGTACAATATTACGTATTGGATCCTTAAAAAATACAACTTTTACGTTACCCTGCAGTTTACCTATAAAATGGGCTGATGGTGAAGTAGACATACTCGGTATTCATATCACAAAATATATAAATAAGCGCTCCACAATGAATTTCAATAGAAAACTTGTAAAAATAGACAAGATCCTGCAACCATGGAGAGGTAAATACCTGTCTATTTATGGAAAAATTGCCTTGATTAACTCATTAGTCATATCTCAGTTTACGCACTTACTTATGGCACTGCCTACTCCTGATGATTTGTTTTTCAAATCATATGAGCAAGAAATATGTCGCTTTATCTGGGACGCTAAACCAGACAAAATAAAACGTGTCTATCTATATAATGGATATGAATTGGGTGGGTTGAGATTATTAAATATAAAAGCACTAAACCTCTTTCTAAAAGCTTCACTCATTCAAAAGTTTTATTTGAACCCTAAATGGTTCTAAGAAAAGCTCATCCATTGTTTAAAATTGCCTTTTTGCCTTTGTGCAGATTGCCATGACTCATTTTCGATAAATTTTCAAAGTATCTCTCTTTTTCAAACAAGCATTGCAGAGCTGGCTACAACTTCAATTTCATCCCCTGAAAAGATAGAACAAATACTACAACAAATATTACGGCTGAACTCAAATGTGCTGGTTGATAAAATACCTGAATTTATGGGAAAGATGTTTGAAAAGGGTATTTTGTTCTTAAATGATATTGTAAATTGGAATGGTAGCGTTATGTCCTTCATGGAGTTATCAGAACTGTACGGAAAGGTCTGCTCAATCCAAGAATACAACCAATTGATTACAGCATTGCCCCAAAAATGGAGGAGGCGGGTGGCAGCGGGAGGAGGTAGGGAACTGGTCTATCTTCCCAATATAAAGGATCAAAACTGGCAGAGGAATAAAAATAGCATAAATAGGAAAGTTTACCAGTTTCATTTGAGGACCAGGATGTTGACAACTGTGCCATACAGATTGCAAAATAGTTGGGAAGAGATTTTTGATGTACCGATTCCATGGTACAGGGTGTATGAGTTGATATTTAAAACAATGCAAGATTCAAGACTTTGTGCTTTTCAGCAAAAATTATTATATAGAATTCTTGCCACCAACAAAATGTTAAATATTTGGGACATAAAATCATCGCAGCTCTGCAGATTTTGTTGTGAGGATACAGAATCAATAGACCATATATTTTGGTATTGCCCTCGGGTAGCCTGTTTCTGGTCTCAGGTTCAGGAATGGCTGAAAATGCATAGCATTGATCTAAAATTGACCCTAGAAATAGTACTGTTAGGAGATCTGGAGAGACCGGGTCAGTCAATTACTAATATACTAATACTCTTAGTAAAAGTATTTATCTTCAACTCGCAATCTGTGGATTCGATTAGATAGATTGAAATTGTACGTTAAACATCACAGCATAGTTGAAAGATATGTGTTGCGTAGAAACCCAAAGTGGGTGGCCAGCAGAGACAGATGGGATGGGCTGAGGGTTGGTATGTGGAATTGGAGACAAGTGGGAGTGGAGTTGCTGTGTGAGAGATAGAATGATGGTCAAAGATAAATGTTTACAAAAATAAAATAAAACATAATAAAATGTACATTTTAATGACACTAAGTGGCAGTGTTTTTACAACTAATGCCGGTTTGCCTGAGGCTGATGCCGTGCAGGTATTTGTACACATGCATATACACACACTCTCATTCAAATAAACACATACAAGAACACACACATACATGTAATAGTGCCAGACAAACACACAAACATATACAGTTGGCATTGCTGTTATGATTTTAGTTGTCCTTGATGTCCTTTGTTTTAAATGTATTATTTTGTTTTATTTTTTATGATTTGCATTGTTTGCTGTTTTCTTCTTTCTTTTCCTTTTTTCTTTTTAGTTCATTCTCTTGCTTGTTGGTGCATTGGGGGGTTCTTGGGGGTGGGGAATGGAATTAATTGTATTTTTTATTTCAATTTTTTCTTCTTGGGGGGGACTGTGGGAGGGGTCTCAAATGGTTGAGGGACAGCTATTGGGGAACTGTGGTGGGATCTTGGAGTGTTCGGGTTCATGTTTTTTGACCTGGTGGTAGATCGGTCAACATGCCCTTGAGCAGGGCATTGACCCTGGATGCTTCTGTGTGTCGCTCTGAATGGGAATCTGTTGGATGACTGGTATGATGTAGTTATTGAGCAGCTTCACTGCAAGTATATTGTATGTTTCGAATATTCAATAAATAATAAAAAATGTAAATAAAAAACAAACTAATGAACTTATCCTCTGCAGCAGAGGTAACTCTGGGTCAGTTTCATCATAGCGCTTGATGGTTTTTGTGACTGCACTTGAAGAAACTTTCAAAGTTCTTGAAATGTTCCGTATTGACTGACCTTCATGTCTTAAAGTAATGATGGACTGTACTTTTTCTTTGCTTATTTGAGCTGTTATTGCCATAATATGGGCTTGGTCTATTACCAAATAGGGCTATCTTCTGTATACCCCCTACCTTGTCACAACACAACTGATTGGCTCAAACCCTTTAACCTGTCTGGGCTAGGGGGCAGTATTTTCACGGCCGGATGAAAAACGTACCCATTTTAAACAGGTTACTATTCTGGCCCAGAAACTAGAATATGCATATCATTAGTGGATTTGGATAGAAAACACTCTGAAGTTTCTAAAACAGTTTGAATGGTGTCTGTGAGTATAACAGAACTCATATGGCAGGCAAAAACCTGAGAGAAAGTCAACCAGGAAGTGGAGGATCTGAGAATTGTAGTTCTTCTTTCTAGTCCCTTTCAAAACTACAGTATCTGTGGGGTTACATTGCACTTCCTAAGGCTTCCATTGGCTGTCAAAAGCCTTCAGAAAGTTGTTTCAGCCTTCCCCTGTTACTGGGCAGATAATAGGAGCTCAGTTACTGAGTGGACTGCCTGGCAACAAAGATTGGATTGGATATGCTCGGTTCCGCGAGTGCGCCGTTCCTTCTTTTTCTCCTAGAATGAATACGCTATTGTCCGGTTGGAATATTATCGCAATTTTACGTAAAAAATACCATAAAGATTGATTTTAAACAGCATTTGACATGCTTCTAAGTACGGTAATGGAACATTTCGACTTTTCGTCTCTGGTACCGCGCTCGCGCATTATGCCTTTGGATAGTGCTCTGAACGCACGAACAAAACGGAGGTATTTGGACATAAATATGTATTATTTCGAACAAAAACAAAATTTCTTGTGGAAGTAGCAGTCCTGGGAGTGTATTCTGACGAAGATCAGCAAAGGTAAGAGAATATTTCTAATACTAATTCTGAGTTTAGGTTGCCCCGAACTTGGCGGGTGTCTGGATAGCTCGCTGTGATGGCTGAGTTATGTACTCAGAATATTGAAAAATGTGCTTTCTCCGTAAAGCTATTTTAAAATCAGACAAAGCGGTTGCATCCAGGAGTAGTCTATCTATAATTCTTTAAATAATTGTTATATATTTTGTCAACGTTTATGATGAGTATTTTTGTAAATTGATGTGCACATTCACCGGAGGTTTTGGTGGGAATACATTTTCTGAACATCACGCACCAATGTAAAATGCTGTTTTTGGATATAAATATGAACTTTATCGAACAAAACATACATGTATTATGTAACATAATGTCCTAGGAGTGTCATCTGATGAAGATTGTCAAAGGTTAGTGCTTCATTTAGCTGTGTTTTGGGTTTTATTGACACATGTCCTTGCTTGGAAAATGGCTGTGTGATTATTTTTGTCTATGTACTCTCCTAACATAATCTAATGTTTTGCTTTCGCTGTAAAGCCTTTTTGAAATCGGACAATGTGGTTACATCAAGGAGAAGTTTATCTTTAAAATGGTGTAACATAGTTGTATGTTTGAGAAAGTTGAATTATGATATTTAGTTGTTTTTGAATTTGCCACACTGATATTTGCTGTGTCCCACAGGAGGTCATAGAAGTTAACCTGTTGGGGGTAGGGGGCAGTATTTACACGGCCGGATAAAAAACGTACCCGATTTAATCTGGTTATTACTACTGCCCAGAAACTAGAATATGCATATAATTATTGGCTTTGGATAGAAAACACTCTGAAGTTTCTAAAACAGTTTGAATGCACGAGTCGTGCACGAGTCGACCCCATGTTTTTATTTTCTTTCGTCTTTGAACCTAAACACAGATTCCCGGTCGGAATATTATCACTTTTTTACGAGAAAAATGGCATAAAAATTGATTTTAAACAGCGGTTGACATGCTTCGAAGTACGGTAATGGAATATTTAGAATTTTTTTGTCACGAAATAGTGTCTTGAACGCACGAACAAAACAGAGGATATTTGAACATAACTATGGATTATTTTGAACCAAACCAACATTTGTTATTGAAGTAGAAGTCCTGGGAGTGCATTCTGACGAAGACAGCAAAGGTAATAACATTTTTCTTATAGTAAATCTGATTTTGGTGAGTGCTAAACTTGGTGGGTGTCTAAATAGCTAGCCCTGTGATGCCGGGCTATCTACTGAGAATATTGCAAAATGTGCTGTCACCGAAAAGCTATTTTAAAATCGGACATAGCGAGTGCATAGAGGAGTTCTGTATCTATAATTCTTAAAATAATTGTTATGTTTTTTGTGAATGTTTATCGTGAGTAATTTAGTAAATTCACCGGAAGTTTGCTAGTTCTGAACGTCACATGCTAATGTAAAAAGCTGGTTTTTGATATAAATATGAACTTGATTGAACAAAACATGCATGTATTGTATAACATAATGTCCTAGGGTTGTCATCTGATGAAGATCATCAAAGGTTAGTGCTGCATTTAGCTGTGGTTTGGGTTTATGTGACATTATATGCTAGCTTGAAAAATGGGTGTCTGATTATTTCTGGCTGGGTACTCTGCTGACATAATCTAATGTTTTGCTTTCGTTGTAAAGCCTTTTTGAAATCGGACAGTGTGGTTAGATTAACGAGAGTCTTGTCTTTAAAATGGTGTAAAATAGTCATATGTTTGAGAAATTGAAGTAATAGCATTTCTAAGGTATTTGAATAACGCGCCACGGGATTCAACTGGCTGTTGAGTAGGTGGGACGATTTCGTCCCGCCGACCCTAGAGAGGTTAAGAAGGAAAGACACTTGATAAATTAACTTTTAAGGCACACCTGTAAATTGAAATACATTCCAGGTTATTCCACCTCATGAAGCTGGTTGAGAGAATGCCAAGAGTTTGCAAAGCTATCATCAAGGCAAAGTGTGGCTATTTGAACAATCTCAAATATAAAATAATTTATATAAAAAATGTGTTTAACACTTTTTTGGTTACTACATGATTCCATATGTCGTCGCTATTATTATACAATGTAGAAATAGTAAAAAAATAAAGAAATAACATTGAATGAGTAGGTGTTCTAAAACTTTTGAATGGTTGTGTACTGTACATGTCTAGACAATGGTGACCTATCCACTTAGCTAGATGTGGCTGGGGGGTGGTTATAGCATTTCCTTCACATGTCCCATGAATTTCGACAAGTATGTCAGGTAAGTGTCATCTAATAAAATGTATAAAATATTTTTATCTGGATTTGACATTGCTACAATGCACGTAATCATTTCACGGTACCGTTAACACCTTCTGTATCCTGTGCATTTGACACATTTTATTTGATATAGTGTTTGTTACCCAGAGACGGTAATGTGAAGAACAGCATGACCTGCACCAAGGCAGATTAGGATATAGGCCAAGGACTAGATAGTGTATTTTTACCAGGAATTTTCCCTTATTGTAGAATACTACTTTTACCACTTTTGGTCTTTAGCGCACAGTCTCATGTGAATCCTTAAAGAGACAGGTGGGGCTAAGGTTTAAGAGGGTGTGAACGATGTTGAATGGGTGTAGGCAAAGAAGGGCTTCAATGGCCATTTTCTCAAAAGTGGGTTTACAAGTTTCTCAACTTTCAAAGCAGAATTATTTTCCCATTGTTCCATACAACATTTTCTAGCCCTGTGTGTCTACTTTTATCCAATGTAAAAAAAACACAATTTCACATTTTGATACATAAGACCGAAATGAGGCAGCAGGTCACATTTGTCTAAACATTAGACTTACCATGGTTACTCTATGGATACAGTTGAAGTCGGAAGTTTACATACAATTAGGTTGGAGTCATTAAAACTCATTTTTCAACCACTCCACAAATTTCTTGTTAACAAACTATAGTTTTGGTAAGTCGGTTAGGACATCTACTTTGTGCATGACACAAGTAATCTGCGCTCTGATCAATCCCTACACCCAAACAAGGACACTGCGTTCATCCACCTCTGGCCTGCTGGTCCCCCTACCTCTGCGGAAGCACAGTTCCCGCTCAGCCCAGTCAAAACTGTTCGCTGCTCTGGCACCCCAATGGTGGAACAAGCTCCCTCATGACACCAGGGCAGCGGAGTCAATCACCACCTTCCGGAGACACCTGAAACCCCACCTCTTTAAGGAATACCTGGGATAGGATGAAGTAATTCTTCTAACCCCCCCCCCCCAAAAAAAGATATAGATGTACTATTGTAAAGTGGTTGTTCCACTGGATATCATAAGGTGAATGCACCAATTTGTAAGTCGCTCTGGATAAGAGCGTCTGCTAAATGACGTAAATGTAAATGTAATTTTTCCAACAATTGTTTACAGAGAGATTATTTCACTTAATAATGTTTACATATCTTGCATTACTCATCTCATATGTATATACTGTATTTTATACCATCTAGTGCATCTTTCCTATGCCGCTCTGTCATTGCTCATCCATACATTCATATACTCTTATTCATTTTACATTTTAGTCATTTAGCAGACGCTCTTATGCAGAGCGACTTACAGTAGTGAATGCATACATTTCATTTCAAGCATTTAAAAAAAAAAAATGTTTGTACTGGCCCCCCGTGGGAATTGAACCCACAACCCTGCCGTTGCACACACCATGCTTGCGTTGCAAACACCATGCTCTACCAACTGAGCAACAGGGAAGACTTATTCCATTCCATACTTAGATTTGTGTGTATTCGGTAGTTGTTGTGGAATTGTTAGACTACATGTTAGATGTTGCTGCACTGTCGGAAACTAGAAGCGCAAGCATTTCGGTGCACTCGCAATAACATCTCCTAACCATGTGTATGTGACCAATAAAAATGTATTTGATTTGATATCAAATTCCAATGGCTCCAAATTTAAATGACTTAAAAGTCTCAAACCAACTGTAAATTGTATAAATGTATAAACAAATATTGAACATATTTAATGAGACCTAAAATGTGTGCAACATGAAAATATTGTTTCATTTACAGTGTAATTTATTGACGGTCCTTAACTAGCCCCGGAAATTTTGCCACGGTGGCACACCAGCTGGCTGAAGCCAATTGGCTAAATAGTTTTGCTAACTCTTCCCGCCTGTGAACACATACGAGGCAAGGTCAAGGCTAGAATAGATCTAGCTTTTGTCAAATTAATGTCAGAATTGAATTTTCATAGCAGGTTAGGAGAATTTAAGCAGCAGGTTAAGATAATTAAGTTAAAGTTAGGAAAAAGGATAGGGTTAGCTAAAATGCAATAAATTTAAACTTTTGAGGTACATTTGACAAAAACTGGGTCCTTTCTAGCCATGACCACGAGACTCGCGCTCCAGCAGGTATAACTCACTGGTCATCCCCAAAGCCAACACCTCCTTCGGCCGCCTTTCCTTCCAGTTCTCTGCAGCCAGTGACTGGAACAAATTGCAAAAATCGCTGAATCTGGAGACTTACATTTCCCTCACTAACTTTAAACATCAGCTATCTGAGCAGCTAACCGATCGCTGCAGCTGTACATAGTCCATCTGTAAATAGCCCACCCAATCTACCTACCTCATCCCCATATTTTCTTTATTTACTTTGCTGCTCTTTTGCACACCAGTATCACTACTTACACACCATCATCTGCTCATCATCATCTGCTCATCTATCACTCCAGTGTTAATCTGCTAAATTGTAATTACTTTGCTACTATGGCCTATTTATTGCCATACCTCCTCATGCCATTTGCACACACTGTATATAGACTTTCTTTTTTTCCTATTGACTGCTTGTTTATTCCATGTAACTCTGTGTTGTTGTTTCTGTCGCACTGCTTTGCTTTATCTTGGCCAGGTCGCAGTTGTAAATGAGAACTTGTTCTCAACTAGCCTACCTGGTTAAATAAAGGTGAAAAAAAAATACAAAAATAAAAAACTCCCACATCAAACTACACCCCGAAACAAATTCACATCTGAATTCAGTAATAGCCGCTGGCATTTCTTAATGAACCAAATCTAAACCGAGGCATTATCAGGAAGTGCAGTTGCCTTTTAAGATTAAATCATCAACCCTGTTACAATCAACCCTGTCACTTTAATAGCTGGGCGGGTTGACACATCACAACAAAAATGTGCACACAACTCCAAGGTGAAAGGCTATAAATATATTTGGGCAATCTTGCATGGAATTGCCCAGGCAGGACATTGATTTTAAGTCAATCAAATCAGTCCAACTCACCTTCACCACATTTTCATTAGAAGCAATCTACAGGCACGGTGAGTTATATAACCATTACCACTAATAAACCTAAAGGCACAACAGAATCTAGTGGTTTAAGTGTAGATGCTGCTATATGCATATACACTCAAAAAATTAGGGTTCAACAAGGGTTCTTCTAAGATCCTAAAAGTTCTTCAAAGAACCTTAGGGTTCTTGGCACTGAAAATGGTCCCCAAAAGGTTATTCCATGAACCCCATAGGAAGTGGGGTTCATCAAGGAACTGACTTTCCTAGTTAAATAAAGTTTTTTTTTTAATTAAAAAACCTTAGTTCTTGCAGGAACCTAACTGCCCAACTGAAACATTTGGATTTGAATTTGAAAGGACAGCAGGTGCAGGCAATTAACTGAAAAATGTAAAGATATCCTCAATTTAAGGTAAGGTTTGTCCCTTGTATTATCTAAATTGATATTGTTTTATGCTGATACCATCTATCTTTTCATATTTGTACAAATCTTTCTAAAACACAATATAATAGACACAATTCAATGGATATCAATAAACAAACAGGTAAGAATATGTAGGCTATAAGAATGTGTTGAAGGCTAGCTGTATTGGGTGCAGATGACTGAACTGCCTACTTTTGGGTATGTCTGCAGAGAGCTAATATTAATAATATGCATGTCAATCTCTCATGGCTCAAAGTGGATGAGAGATTGACTTTATCACTACTTGTTTTTGTAAGAAGTGTTGACAAGCTGAATGTACCAAGCTGTTTGTTTAAACTACTGGCACACAGCTCGGACACCCATGCATACCCCACAAGACATGCCACAAGAGGTCTCTTCACAGTCCCCAAGTCCAGAACAGACTATGGGAGGTGCACAGTACTACATAGAGCCATGACTACATGGAACTCTATTCCACATCAAGTAAGCAGTAAAATTAGATTTAAAAAATATATTAAAAAACCACCTTGTGGAATGCACAGAGGGGACTGTGAAGCAACACAAACATTGGCGCACACACACACACACACACACTCACTCACTCACTCACTCACACATATATATGATAACATACGCACTATACATACACATGGATTTAATACTGTATATATGTGGTAGTGGTGGAGTAGGTGCCTGAGGGCACACAGTGTATTGTGAAATCTGTGTTGTAATGTATTGTAATGTTTTAAAATTGTATAAACTGCCTTAATTTTTCTGGACCCCAGGAAGAGTAATGGGGATCCATAATAAATACAAATACAAAACACGCCAGAGGATATATCCATTGGAGTTTACCTCATATTTGGATTTGTTTAATTCTGCTTTGCCACTAAAATCATAATAAACTCTGAGAACAAAAATATTGTGTTATTGTCTTTATTTCATCTAAGGCATTTGCAGTATCTGTTTGCTAAGGAATGTGGCTGTTTTTCTTGATTGTGCTGTATTTTTGATTTGTCTATGAATTGTATGTGCAGGGGTCCCTTGCAAAAGAGACCCTGGTCTAAATGGTGACTTCTGGTCTAAATGGTGACTTCCTGTTTAAATAAAGGTAAAACAAATACAATTATAATTGAGACCTAAACATAGCACCATTTTAAATTGCCCAAGTGGCATCAGAGCGTCCAATTGCAGTGTATTTTGCAGTTGGTTCCAGCAATGAGGTGCATTGAAACTAAAAGCGGATTTACCTAATTCGGTATAGACCAGAGGAGACATTAAGAATACCTTTTACAGATGTGTTACTGATCCTTGACCCTCATCCTGTGCTACTCCATACCATCAGAACTGACACCACAGGTCCTGGGATTCATCATTACGCACACCTGGCACTCATCATTATGCGCACCTCACAACTGCACCTCACAACTCCTCACAACTGCAGACCACATGCATGGTGTTGTCTGGGTGAGAGGTTTGCTGTTGTCAACCTTGTGAACAGATTGCCCCATGGTGGCGGTGGGGTTATGGTATGGGCAGGCATAAGCTACGGACAATGAACAGAATTGCATTTTATCGATGGCAATTTGAATGCACAGAGATACCGGGACAAGATCCTGAGGCCCATTGTCGTGCCATTCCTCCGCCGCCATCACCTCATGTGTCAGCATGATAATGCATGTTACATGTTGCATTGCCCCATGTTGCAAGGATCTGTACACAATTCCTGCAAGCAGAAAATGTCCCAGTTCTACCATGGCCTTCATACGCACCAGACATGTCCCCCATTGAGCATGTTTGGGATGCTCTGGATCGACATGTACAACAGAGTGTTCCAGTTTCCGCCAACATCCAGCAACTTCATACAGCCATTGAAGAGTAGTGGGACAACATTCCACAGGCCACAATCAACAGTCTGATCAACTCTATGCGATGGAGATGTGTCACTCTGCATGTGGTGGTCACACCAGATACTGACTGGTTTTCTGATCCACACCCCTGTTTTTTTTAAGGTACAGTATCTGTGACCTATAGATTTATATCTGTATTTCCACTCATGTGAACTCCATAGATTTAGGGCCTAATGAATGTATTTTAATTGACTGATTTGCTTATATGAACTGTAACTCAGTCAAATATTTGAAATGGTTGCAGGTAGCGTTTATATTTCTGTATCGGTATAAATCATGTAGGCTCTAGTTTTGTCTTCTCTTGATTATTGCCCAGCCATGTGGTCAAGTGCTGCAAAGAAAAACCTAGTTAAGCTGCAGCTGGCCCAGAACAGAGCAGCACATGTTGCTCTTCATTGTAATCAGAGGGATATTTTAAATACTATGAATGCTAGTCTCTATACTATGAATACTATGAATGCTAGCCCCATAGCACTCACTTCTGTCATCATGAAGTGCTTTAAGAGGTTAGTTAAGGATCATATTACCTCCATCTTACCTGACACCCTAGACACATTACAATTTGTATATCGCCCCAACAGATCCACGGACGACATAATCCACAGCCATTGCACTGCACACTGCCCTATCCCACCTAAACAAGATAAATACCTATGTAAGAATGCTGTACATCGACTACAGCTCAGCCTTCAACAGCATAGTGCCCTCCAAGCTCATCACTAAGCTCAGTGCCCTGGGTCTGAACCCCTCCCTGTGCAACTGGTTTCTGGACTTCCTGACGGGATTACCCCAAGTGGTGAAGGTAGGCAACAACACACACCTCCGTCACGCTGAACTTCAACACGGGGGCCCCACAGGGGTGCGTGCTCAGCCCCCTCCTGTACTCTGTGTTCAGCCATGACTGCGTGGCCATGCAAGGAGTTGCAGAGAGTTTTGGAATGGGTGGCCAGTAATAAACTGACCCTGAACATGTCTAAAACTAAGAGCATTGTATTTGGTACAAATCATTCCCTAAGTTCTAGACCTCACCTGGATCTGGTAATGCATGGTGTGGTGTTGAACAAGTTGAGGAGACTAAATTACTTGATTCTAAACTGTTATGGTCAAAACATATAGATTCAATGGTTGTACAGATGGGGAGAGGTCTGTCCGTAATAAATGTCCATAATAAAGAGATGCTCTGATTTTTGACACCACACTCCAAAAAGCAAGTCATGTAGGCTCTAGTTTTGTCTTCTCTTGATTATTGCCCAGCCATGTGGTCAAGTGCTGCAAAGAAAAACCTAGTTAAGCTGCAGCTGGCCCAGAACAGAGCAGCACATGTTGCTCTTCATTGTAATCAGAGGGATATTTTAAATACTATGAATGCTAGTCTCTCTTGGCTAAGAGTTGAGGAGAGACTGACTGCATCACATATTTTTATAAGAAAAATGAATGTGTTGAAAATTCCAAATTGTTTGCATAGTCAACTTACACACAGCTTTGACATGCACACTTACCCCACCAGACATGCCACCAGGGTTTTTTTCAGAGTTCCCAAATCCAGAACAAATTCAAGAAAGCGTACAGTATTATATAGAGCCATTATTGCATGGAACTGCCTTCTATCTCATATTCCTCAAATGAACAGCAAACCTGGTTAAAAAAAATAAATGACGTAACATCTCAAGGCACAACGCCTCTCCCCTATTTGACCTAGATATTTTGTTTGTACGTATTGATTTGTAGGCTTCAGTATGTGTGCCATTAAAAAAAATTATGTAGTTCTGTCCTCAAGCTGTTCTTGTTTATAAATGTTCTGTATTATGTCATGTTTCATGTTTTGTGTGGACCTTAGGAAGAGTATCTGAATGGGGGTCCTAATAAAATAGAGATTGACTTCATCACTACTTGTTTTTGTAAGAAGTGTTGACATGCCAAATGCACCAAGATGCCTGTTTATGCAACTAGTTACATGATGTATTGTTTTTCCAACTTCATCCATGGCTAATTTAGGAAAGGGACAACTTTAGCTAGCCATCCACCTGAGGACAACAACACAAGATGCAACAAGTCAAGTTGTTTCTGTCAATGAAGTATGCTCTCAATGCAATTTGATTGGAGTGAGGACAAATCCGAAATGGCTTCCCCCTTGAACACTTTTTTTTTGGTGTGCCAGGACCATTCACATTTGAGCTCGTTCAGTTCAGCTCGAGACTGATTGGCTATTACCTGTTTTAAAAAAAAAGAAAGGCCAAATGTTTGCTGGCTTCCATTACATGCAATGCTAGGGGTGGCAACAATGTCATAGTCTTTTGGACCAGACAGCATCAGATAGATGGCCTACACATACAGAGGTGCTCTTGTGAATGTAAGGAAAATTATGAAACCCGGAGAGACAAAAGATAAATATAATTGTATATTTTTTTTCTTGGTCATTCTTGGGGGAGGCATGGCTTCCCTTGGCAACCATGAATACACGCCACTGTCAATAATGCCACGTTCAAAACAACTCGAATTCTGAATTGGGAAATCTCTGACTTCAGTGCGTTCCAGGCAACTGGGAACTCTGGAGAAAAAAATCGAGTTCTGACTAAAAAAAATCGTTTGAGCATCCATCAAACTCGGAATCCCAAGTCGGAAACTCGGGCATCTTTCTATAGCCCCGACTTCCCGACCTGAAAATCACCGACGTCATGGTTTGACCTCGTTTTTTCCGAGTTGTCTTGAAAGCACTGTTAAAGTAGGCGGTGCAAGTAGTAGAAGGTTCTGGAAGTTCATCGCCAGGACGAGGGGTTGTTATAAGTTAAACAAGGTCCTTTCTCTCAACGGCCGTCTATTGTAACAGGTAGCTAACCACAATTTAATGGTGTTTTCATTCTGCAAAAAAAGTAATGTTCCTAATTGGTATAGTAATAAACTACTAGCTAAGCTACTACTATCAGTTAGCTAGGTCGTGGATAGCTGGCCAGCTAACGTTAGCCTAGCTAGCTACCAAACCTGGGTAAGTTACCTAGCTGGCTAGCTAACTTAACGTTGTCATGTTGGATACGGGTAACTAGCTAGATGGGTCTCTGTTGTCCTTTAAGCGTTTAGTAATAATGTAACGTTAGCTAGCCAGCGTTAAAGACGTAGCTGACGTTCGACGTTAGCTAGCGCTTCTAGTATTGGCAAAGACCGTAACGTTAACGTGGAACCATGAGGACTTTATATTTCATATCAGAAAAATAACGCTAATAGTAAAATGTTAAATTGATACACACCATTCTATAGGGTTCCCACAAGCCCATATATATCCATGTTACAGCGCTTGTTTACAGACAGAAGACAGTGGACTAACGTTATCTGTGCTAATTAATGTTAGCTATCTGCGTCTGAGTGAACACCTACACCTTCAGTGTAAACTGAAGACAAACGCCACAAATGTGTCAGAATACTATCCTCTGCAACTGTTAAACCCGGTTAAAACAGTTTACAGTAATTGTGTATTTAGCATTTGTGAGGTTGATATGAAAGTACAGGGATTTATATTTCTAGAACCGTAACGCAATTGAGAATCGATTCACGTTTATTTGGTTGTTTTGGCTTCCAGAGCCCTTTAAACCTAACATGAAAGATACTTTAACTAATACGTAGATATAGCTTGCTTTGTAGTAGGACACCCCTCTGGTCTGTTTAGCATGTGTTCTCAGAAGTCTCACGATGTTGAGCTTCTGGGTTCAGAAAGTCAGATGTTAAGACCTAACCCCTCATGTTGAAAATATGTTGCTATTCACCAACTTTGTTGTTTCTAATGCTATCTGATTGGGATATTTATATCATGAAGTTGCAGTGGTGGGTAACTTGTCATACCAATAAGTTGTTTCAAATGCAAATAGAATGTCATTAGTGCTGAGCGATTAACAACTATTGACCAACTTCGGTTCAATTATTTGATTTCCATTTCATTCATTTTTTTTCTGAGTGCAATGCTCAGTTTCTTTTAGATCAGATCAAGCGCGAACTGTTCCCAACAGGCCATTGGGCGCCTACTTGTCCTGTCAGAGACGGAGAGGGATAGAGCAGTTGCTTCGTGTGGTATCTCTACCTGAAAATACATAATCTAAGATTTGATAGTTGGTGTTCAGCAGTCGTAAAGTATGCTATATTTATTTTGAAGAACTACTAAAATAATGATTTTTGTAAGACGGTATAGCGCCCCCCCCCCCAAAAAAAAAAATCTATCAATGTTTTTATTTTTTGTATAATGAAACTATTACTGAACCGACCTCAAAGCACATCGCTCCGCACTATATGTCATATAGGACGAGAAACTGACACTTGTGTGAACAGCATTTTCTTTCTTCTGCAGACTGAACCAACAACAATGGTGAAGGAAACCGGCTTTTATGACATGTTGGGTGTTAAGCCCAATGCCACACCAGATGAGCTGAAAAAGGCTTATCGTAAGCTGGCCTTGAAATACCACCCTGACAAGAACCCTACTGAGGGGGAGAAAGTGAGTGGAAGTATTCAGGAAACCACTTTGCGTCCATGATGGTCAGAGTTTATTTTTGTTGTACCACCTTTATCTTTCTGAGCTGTGTATGTTATAAACAATGTAAAACTCCTATGAATAGGTTCTGATTTATGACCAGTGGTTGAGTGGAGATAGGTTATTTATGCCAGTGTACTGGAGTTAAGAGGTACAGTAAGCTCATTCCCCAGCTAGCTTGAAATTTCGTAGATGGATCTATACAATTGGTTCCTTTTGTATAGCTCAAATGTTTTTTCACATTATCGAGCGGGTGGTCACGTGTGTTGGCAAGGTAGAGGACTCTGGTTCAAGCCCAGTCAGAGGCAAGTTCAGGGGGAGCGATGTATGCTAATCCAGCACATTGATGCCGGTTATGCCAGGTTATTTTTAAGAGATGAATATGGAAAATACATCAATTGTTTCTACAGTTCTGTCAGAAAATTCTAGTAAGTTTAATATTTGAGTGCTAGTTGAGATTTCTACAAGTAGTTGTTTTTGCACTCTGAGAATTGATCGCGTTGGGCCAGTAACCGAAAGGTTGCTGGATTGAATCCCCGAGCTGACAAGGTAAAAATCTGTCATTCTGCCCCTGAGCAAGTCAGTTAACCCACTGTTTCCTGGCCGCCGACGATGTCGATTAAGGCAGCCCCCCGCACCTCTCTGATTCAGATGGGTTGGGTTAAATGCGGAAGACACATTTCAGTTGTACAACTGACTATCCCCCTTTCATTCAGTTTTTTTCTTCCCAGTTTAAGCAGATATCTCAGGCATATGAGGTGCTGTCAGACTCCCAGAAGAGAGAGGTGTATGACCGGGGAGGGGAGAAGGCAATAAAAGGAGGGGGCAGCGGAGGTGGCGGGGGTTTTGGATCCCCCATGGACATCTTTGACATGTTCTTTGGAGGAGGTGGCCGACTGCACCGGGAGAGGAGAGGTAAAACAAAATGAAGTACAGAGACAAATATTACCTTCCACAGAAGACTTCAACATCTGGCCTTTGGTTTTCTGTGGTTCTTCTTAACTTCTCTATAGCTAATGCTTTGCCCCAATGTGCTCTCAACCTAGGAAAGAATGTGGTTCATCAGCTCACAGTCTCTTTGGAAGACCTCTTCAATGGCGCCACGAGGAAACTTGCTGTCCAGAAGAATGTTATTTGCGAGCGATGTGAAGGTGCTACATTACTACACATGTTACATTGTTGGTTAACATTGGTCTTGATCAGTCCCTTATTAAAAGGGACGGATGAAAATGACCAGTGTGGTAACCCTAAAGTCATCAGGTTGAATAGCCCTGTGTGTTCATGCATGGATTGGATGTAATTTTTGTTTTTTTTAAAACCGTATCACATTATGAACAATTTACCCTCGGCTAGGGTAAAACATTTTTGAGATATCGTACAATGCCCAAACTGTATTGTTTGGTTCCATTTTTGTTGCTCTGACTATAAAATGCGTACATAGATGTTCTTGCTTACTCCAAGTACATTTATACAGCGGATCATTAAGCCACCGAATCGCTATCTCTTGACTAGCATTTACCGCCCTGTCAAATGCAGCATGTGGCGTTCTGTTTAACGGTGATGTAATGAGTTACTGCTGCAAACGACTGGGGTGATGTGGACTGACATGGCTATGGTTTGGGGTAGGTCGCGGGGGAAGGAAGGGTGCGGTGGAGATGTGCATGTCCTGTCGCGGCACGGGCATGCAGGTGCGCCTCCACCAGCTGGGGCCAGGCATGGTGCAGCAGGTGTCCACCGTGTGCGGGGGTTGCCAGGGCCAGGGCCAGCGTATCAGCCACAAGGACCGCTGCAAGGCCTGCAGTGGACGGAAGATTCTGCGGCAGAAGAAGATCCTAGAGGTCCACATTGACAAAGGTGAGGCGGTTGATTAGTTGTCCATCAATTGAAGTCTTTCCACAGCTCACAATTGATATTAATTTATTCATAGTTAATATATACAATAAATTAAAATGTTCTACCCTGAATGTTATTTTTTTGCTATGAGGTCCAACAGTTTGACTCGTTTGATTTGTGTGGAGTACAAATTTTCAAGAGCATAGACTCTGCCTAAATTGTTCACTATGTTTGTGTAATGACGTGGGGGGTTGGGGGTGGGTTAAGCATGTTGACACGGGATGCGCCATGTCCCTGGGCCCTGTTGACACCGTTACCTGACAGACCAAGCTGCCTGTGGATGGGAATGCTAGCAGAGTGACTGCCAATTTAACAGGTAAAAGTGTGAAGATTTTCTTTCTCCATTTTGAGGATATAGGAGGTTTTAGATGTTTGTCCATTTAACCAGAGTTTTGGATGTCTGTTATGTGATATAACCTACATTTTCTTCACTTCTGGTCCTGGAGAGCTACACGGCTAATACATCTGATTCATGTAGTCACAATCTTGATTAGTTGGATCAGTATTTCTAGAGCTGGGCAGAGACTAAGGCACGCAACACACTGCAGTCTTCTGGGACCAGGAATGAAGAGTATTGTGATATAAGATGGCATAGTGAGTGACATATCAGTGCCTGATTCACATTATTACAGGGCCAACCAAAACAGTGTGCTGGCTCAAATATGTCCTTTTCACATTGTCCTTTCCAAAACATTTCCAGGATCTGTGGTGGATCCGTAACTAGGCCAGCCCACTACAGCTCCGTTTGAGCCTATTGTGTAGAATGGCAGTCAATTGACAAAAAGCCGGCTACATATCAACTTGTGTACCAAACATTAGGAACACCTTCCTAATAGTGAGTTGCACCCCCTTTGCCCTCAGAACAGCCTCAATTTGTCGGGACATGGACTCTACAAGGTGTCTAAGGGCCAACCTTAGGGGATGCTGGACCATGTTGACTCCAATGCTTCCCACAGTTGTCAAGTTGGCTGGATGTCCTTTAGGTGGTGGCTCATTCTTGATACACATGAAAAACCCAGCAGTGTTGCAGTTCTTGACACAATCAAACTGGTGTGCCTGGCATACCCCGTTCAAAACCACTTAAATCTTTTTTCTTGCCTTTTCAACCTCTGAATGGCACACACAATACATGTCTCAATGCTTAAAAATCCTTCTTAAACCTGTCCTCTATACTGATTTGATGTGGATTTAACATCTGACATCAATAAGGGATCATAACTTTCACCTGGTCAGTCTGTTACGGAAATGTAGACTGTTTTGTCCACTGTGTGAGTGTGCGTGCATGCAGTCATTCGGAAAGTGTTCAGACCCCTTGACTGTCCACATTTTGTTACGTTACAGCCTTATTCTAAAATGGATTAAATTAAACATTTTCCTAAATCTACACACAATACCACATAATGACAAAGCAGATACACATTTTTTTATTTTTTTCCCAAATGTATTAAAAATAAAAATACTTTATTTACCTAACTATTCAGAATCTTTGCTATGAGACTTTGAACTCGGGTACACCCTGTTTCCGTTGATCATCCTTGATGTTTCGACAACTTGATTGGAGTCCATCTCTGGTAAATTTGATTGATTGGACATGATTTGGAAAGGCACACACCTGTCTATATAAGTTCCTACAGTTGACAGTGCATGTCAGAGCAAAAACCAAGCCATGAGGTCGACGGAATTGTCTGTAGAACTCCGAGACAGGATTGTGTCGAGGCACTGATCTGGGGAAGGGTACCAACAAATGTCTGCAGCATTGAAGGTCCCCAAGAACACAGTGGCCTCCGTCATTTTTAAATGGATGAAGTTTGGATCCACCAAGACACTTCCTAACTTGTAACGTCATACCCAAGAAGACACAAGGCTGTAATCGCTGCCAAAGGTGCTTCAACAAAGTACTGTGTTAAAGGTCTGATTAATTACAGTTGAAGTCGGAAGTTTACATACACATAAGTTGGAGTCATTAAAAATATTTTTTCAACCACTCCACATGTCTTAACAAACTATAGTTTTTCCAATAATTGTTAACAGACAGATTAATTTCACTTTATAATTCACTGTATCACAATTCCAATGGGTCAGAAGTTTACATACACTAAGTTGACACTGCCTTTAAACAGCTTGGAAAATTCCAGAAAATTGTCATGCCTTTAGAAGCTTTTGATAGGCTAAATGACATCATTTGCGTCAATTGGAGGTGTAGATGTATTTCAAGGCCTAACTTTCAACTTTGCTTGACCTCATGGGAAAATCAAAATAAATCAGCCAAAAAATTGTGGACCTCCAAGTCTGGTTCATCCTTGGGAGCAATTTCCAAACGCCTGAAGGTACCACGTTCATCTGTACAAACAATAGTACGCATGTATAAACACCATTGGACCACGCAGCTGTCATACCACTCAGGAAGGAGACGCATTCTGTCTCCTAGAGATTAATGTGTTTTGGTGCGAAAAGTGCAAATCAATCCCAGAACAACCGCAAAGGACCTTGTGAAGATGCTGGAGGAAAGTATCTATATCCACAGTAAAATGAGTCCTATATCGACATAACCTGAAAGGCCGCTCAGCAAGGAAGAAGCCACTGCTCCAAAACCGCCATAAAAAAGCCAGACTACGGTTTGCAACTGTACATGGGGACAAAGATCATACTTTTTGGAGAAATGTCCTCTGGTCTGATGAAACAAAAATGGAACTGTTTAGCCATAATTACCATCGTTATGTTTGGAGGAAAAAGGGGGAGGCTTGCAAGCCGAAGAACACCATCCCAACTGTGAAGCACGGGGGTGGCAGCATCATGTTGTAGGGGTGCTTTGCTGCAGAAGGGACTGGTGCACTTCACAAAATAGATGGCATCATGAGGATGGAAATCTAGGATATATTGAAGCAACATCAAGACAATCAGGAAGTTAAAGCTTGGTTGCAAATGGGTCTTCCAAATGGACAATGACCCCAAGCATACTTCTAAAGTTGTGGCAAAATGGCTTAAGGACAACAAAGTCAAGGTATTGGAGTGGCCATCTCAAGGCCTTGATCTCAATCCTATAGAACATTTGTGGGCAGAACTGAAAAAGCGTGTGCGAGCAAGGAAGCCTACAAACCTGACTGAGTTACACCAGCTCTGTCAGGAGGAATGGGCCAAAAACATTTGACCCAAGTTAAATAATTTAAAGGCAATGCTACCAAATACTAATTGAGTGTGTCAACTTCTGACCCACTGGGAATGTGATGAAAGAATTAAAAGCTGAAAAAAACTGACATTTCACATTCTTAAAATAAAGTGGTGATCCTAACTGACCTAAAACGGAATTTTTACTAGGATTTTAAATGTCAGGAATTGTGAACTCAGTTTAAATGTATTTGGCTAAGGTGTATGCAAACTTCAACTGTATGTAAATGTTATTTTTATTTTTTAATACATATACAAAGATTTCTAAACCTGTTTTTGCTTTGTCATTATGGGATAGTGTAGTTTTGTTTCCTCAATGTAATACATTTTAGAATAAGGCTGTAACGTAACAAAATGGGTAGAGTCGAGGTCTGAATACTTTCCGAATGCACTGTACGTACACACACACAGCTAAAATGGCAGTTCTGCCACTTTTCAACCTTTTCAACCATTTTTCTCCAGCACCATATCAGTGTCTACCAACAGGTAACTGCCAGAATAAAGGGAAACACAAGAGTAAATGAGGGATTGTGTATTGAAATTAAAACATCCCATCATGCTTAGGGTCAGTATAAAAATTCCCATTTGCACAATATTTTGCCTGCCATGGCTAGCAAAGATCTGACTTTTTAAAAGATGGGTCTCAAAGGAGCATAGGGGGATTGAAAATGTGTCAATCATCAGATCTCAATACAATGGAGCATTTGGAGATTCTGGAGCGGTGCCTGAGACGGCGTTGCCGCCACCATTAACAAAACACCAAATTATGGAAGAATGGTCTGGAACTCTAGCTCTCCAAAAGAGTTCCAGACACTTGTAGAATCTATGCCAAGGTGCGTTGAAGCTGTTCTGGCGGCTCTTTAAAAAAACATTGAATTCTTTTGGTAGTTGTGTGAAAATGGTGCCTTCCTATGATCTCTAGTTAAAAATATAGAAGTAAAAGAAAAAAAAAAATGCTTCTGTGACATTGCAGGAAGGATTACAAGTAATACAAACATTGATTTTCAAAACTTACAAGTTTCTATACTGAAGCAAATGGTAGTGTGTGTGTACTGTGAGTTCTGTGGTTGGTTTATACCCTACTCTTTTGGCGCTGGTTGTCCAAGGCAACAGTCAGGGAAAGTTGGTTTGGTCCAACTCACAGGGCTTTTTCACAGAAACTCAGCAAAAAAGAGAGGTCTTCTCACTGTCAACTGCATTTATTTTCAGCATACTTACACGGAACCCAAACTCGCTGCGCATGTGCACCATCGTGCATAAATGTATTTTGTCCCCCCACACGCAAACGCGATCACGACGCGCAGGTTAAAATATCAAAACAATCTGAACCAATTATATTAATTTGGGGACAGGTCGAAAAGCTTTAAACATTTTATGGCAATTTAGCTAGTTAGCTTGCACTTGCTAGCTAATTTGTCCTAGTTAGCTAGCTAATTTGTCCTGGGATATAAACATTGAGTTATTTTACCTGAAATGCACAGGGTCCTCCGCCAATTAATCCACACACACAAAATGGTCAACCAAATCGTTTCTAGTCATCTCTCTTCCTTCCAGGCTTTTACTTCTCTTGACTTTATATTGCGATTGGCAACTTTCATAAATTAGGTGCATTACCGCCACCGACCTCGTTCGTTTTTCAGTCACCCACGTGGGTATAACCAATGAGGAGATGGCACGTGGGTACCTGCTTCTATAAACCAATGAGGAGATGGGAGAGGCAGGACTTGCAGCACGATCTGCGTCACATATAGAACTGACTTCTATTTTGGTCCTTGGCAACCAGACGCTTGTTGGCGTGCGTGCAATAATTTATTAATATAGATTTCTAAATTTATTTTGCAACGCACGCGAGCGGTGTAGTCAGCCTGTTAATGTGTAAATATTTGTATGACCTTAACCTCTAGGGTAGGTGGGACGCACCATTTTAAAGACAAGACTCTCGTTAATCTAACCACACTGTCCGATTTCAAAAAGGCTTTACAACGAAAGCAAAACATTAGATTATGTCAGCAGAGTACCCAGCCAGAAATAATCAGACACCCATTTTTCAAGCTAGCATATAATGTCACATAAACCCAAACCACAGCTAAATGCAGCACTAACCTTTGATGATCTTCATCAGATGACAATCCTAAGACATTATGTTATACAATGCATGCATGTTTTGTTCAATCAAGTTCATATTTATATCAAAAAACAGCTTTTTACATTAGCATGTGACGTTCAGAACTAGCATACCCCCCGCAAACTTCCGGTGAATTTACTAAATTACTCACGATAAACGTTCACAAAAAACATAATTATTTTATGAATTATAGATACAGAACTCCTCTATGCACTCGCTATGTCCGATTTTAAAATAGCTTTTCGGTGAAAGCACATTTTGCAATATTCTGAGTAGATAGCCCAGCCATCACGGGCTAGCTATTTAGACACCCACCAAGTTTAGCCCTCACCAAAGTCAGATTTACTATAAGAAAAATGTGATTACCTTTGCTGTTCTTCGTCAGAATGCACTCCCAGGACTTCTACTTCAATAACAAATGTTGGTTTGGTTCAAAATAATCCATAGTTATGTTCAAATATCCTCTGTTTTGTTCGTGCGTTCAAGACACTATCCGAAGGGTAAAGAAGGGTGCGTTTCGTGACAAAAAAATTCTAAATATTCCATTACCGTACTTCGAAGCATGTCAACCGCTGTTTAAAATAAATGTTTATGCCATTTTTCTCGTAAAAAAGCGATAATATTCCGACCGGGAAACCCTGTTTTAGTTCAAAGAGAGAGAAAATAAAAACATGGGGGTCGCCTCGTGCACACGCCTCAGTCTCATTGTCCTCTGATAGACCACTTACCAAAGGCGCTAATGTTTTTCAGCCAGGGGCTGCAAAGACATCATTCAGCTTTTTCCTGCCTTCTGAGAGCCTATGGGAGCCGTAGGAAGTGTCACGTTACAGCAGAGATCCTAAGTTTTCAATAAAGAGTGTCAAGAAGCCCAAGAAATTGTCAGACGGGCCACTTCCTGTAAGGAATCTTCTCAGGTTTTTGCCTGCCATATGAGTTCTGTTATACTCAGACACCATTCAAACAGTTTTAGAAACTTTAGAGTGTTTTCTATCCAAAGCCAATAATTATATGCATATTCTAGTTTCTGGGCAGTAGTAATAACCAGATTAAATCGGGTACGTTTTTTTTATCCGGCCGTGCAAATACTGCCCCCTACCCCCAACAGGTTAAGATTCAACAACTGAGACACAAACTGAACAAGTTCCACAGACATGTGACTAACAGAAATGGAATAATGTGTCCCTGAACAAAGGGGGGGTCAAAATCAAAAGTAACAGCCAGTATCTGGTGTAGCCACTAGCTGCATTAAGTACTGCAGTG
The DNA here is from genome assembly GCF_965601325.2 of Salmo salar. Classification (NCBI taxonomy): domain Eukaryota; kingdom Metazoa; phylum Chordata; class Actinopteri; order Salmoniformes; family Salmonidae; genus Salmo; species Salmo salar. Next base: position 35,550,217 of record NC_138294.1, on the reverse strand, counting down.
CATCTCCTCCTCATGGACTGCACCAGATTTGGCAGTTCTTGCTGTGAGATGTTACCCCACTCTTCCACCAAGGCACCTGCAAGTTCCCGGACATTTCTGGGGGGAATGGCCCTAGCCCTCGCTCTCCGATCCAACAGGTCCCAGATGTGCTTAATGGGATTGAGATCCAGGCTCTTTGCTGGCCATGGCAGAACACTGACATTCCTGTTTTGCAGGAAATCGCGCACGGAACGAGCAGTATGGCTGGTGGAACTGTCATGCTGGAGGGTCATGTCAGGATGCGCCTGCAGGAAGGGTACCACATGAGGGAGGAGGATGTCTTCCCTGTAACGCACAGTGTTGAGATTGCCTGCAATGACAACTAGCTCAGTCGATGATGCTGTGACACACCGCCCCAGTCCATGACGGACCCTCCACCTCCAAATCGATCCCACTCCAGAGTACAGGCCTCGGTGTAACGCTCATTCTTTCGACGATAGACGCGAATCCGACCATCACCCCTGGTGAGACAAAACCGTGACTCGTCAGTGAAGAGCACTTTTTGCCAGTCTTGTCTGGTCCAGCGACGGTGGGTTTGTGCGGTGAGGCAGGTCCTTGTCTGGTGAGGACCTGCCTTACAACAGGCCTACAAGCCCTCAGTCCAGCCTCTCTCAGCCTATTGCGGACAGTCTGATAACTGGAGGGATTGTGCGTTCCTGGTGTAACTTGGGCAGTTGTTGTTGCCATCCTGTACCTGTCCCGCAGGTGTGAGGTACGGATCCTGTGCAGGTGTTGTTACACGTGGTCTGCCACTGCAAGGATGATCAGCTGTCTGTCCTGTCTCCCTGTAGCTCTGTTTTAGGCGTCTCACAGTATGGACATTGCGATTTATTGCCCTGGCCACATCTGCAGTCCTTATGCCTCCTTGCAGCATGCCTAAGGCAGCTGAGCAGGGACCCTGGATGTCTTTCTTTTGGTGTTTTTCAGAGTCAGTAGAAAGGCCTCTAGTATCCTTACTTTTCATAACTGTGACCTTAATTGCCTACCATCTGTAAGCTGTTAGTCTTAACGACTGTTCCACAGGTGCATGTTTATGGTTCATTGAACAAGCATGGGAAACAGTGTTTAAACACTTTACAATGAAGATCTGAAGTTATTTGGATTTTTACCAATTATCTTTGAAAGACAGAGTTTATGAATTTGGTACCCTGGAGCGTTTTCTTGAATTCTAGAAAATAAGGTTTGCTTTGACAAGAATGGAAATTAACAGATTCTGGATATAATTTCTGTAACTAAATTTCATGTGACTAGTACTACTGCATTATCTCTCGACCAGGATAGTGTGGATCTGGTTACCGAATGCTCTAGGATCCAAATAATCTAGGGATATGTGAAAATGCCCTAAATGTTCCCTAAGGCATGGTTGCGTGTGAACGCCGTTACCAGAATTCTGATCAGTCTTTTCTTAATGCAGTTTAATATGGACCAGTTGAGTTAAATGAATCCTAAATTGTTGCAGGTATGAAGGATGGGCAGAAGCTAGTTTTCCACGGGGAGGGAGATCAGGAGCCAGGACTAGAGCCTGGTGACATCATCATTGTCCTGGATCAGAGAGTCCATCCCGTCTTCACCAGGTAAAAGATGAAACCTCTCATGCCTGTTCTTATTCACTACCTACCTCTACCCTATGTCTATGTCACATTGTCTGATTGGACCAACAAATGTGTTTGTGCACATATGTGGCAGTTCCAATGTTCCACATGAGACCTTTTCTATTCAGTATTGGATTGGTCTGTATTCTGTACTAGCCTATAGACTCCTTTCTGTGTTTGCAAACATTGCTTTTGAGGGCGACGCACGGAAGTTGGTGGGGAAGTTCTTATAGAAGGCCAGCAAAAAAAAATTGCTCTTTACATGTTGCTTATGAGTGCTTTTTCACACTACTTTTGGATTATAATTGGGTTTTAAGGCTCGTATGAATGTCCTACTTAATGCAAATCAACAGCATTATACTTAAACATTTCAACCAGTAAAATGGCTCTTTGGCTAGTTTTTGGTACAGCCTATATCAATGAGCGTTAGCATTCTAGCTAACAACTGCTGCATCAGTTATTTAGTGAAAATCAAAACCAAATATAATCTTAGCAACTGTTCAGGCAAGAATCAAAATATCATTGTAAACGTATGAGAACCCAAAGGTAATAAAAGTTGTATGTTACTGTGTACTGGAAAAAGGTCTATATATCTAAGGCATGTAGCAAAACGAAAATTTGGCCAATTTCTGAACTGAATGGAAATTCATTTTCAACAAAAAAATCCCCATTTGAGAGGCAATCACTTTTCAGTTCCTGAATTGAAATGCAATTGATCGCAGCCTGGTTGGCTTTGGTTGGTATTAACTGTGCTCTATTCTACAGGCAAGGGGAAAATCTGATCATGACTATGGAGCTGCAGCTGGTGGAGGCCCTGTGTGGTTTCCAGAAGCCTTGTCAAACTCTGGACAACCGAAGCCTCCTCATCACCTGCCACCCAGGTACACTTCCTAGATTATTTCACTTAACAGAACCCTTGTACAACACTGTACATTTTTTTTAATGCATTTAAAAAAGAAATTTTTTTATTGTGGTGTTGCACGGTATACTGATACCATCGTATTATAACGGTACCAAAACGTCATGATATTATACCATCATTTTAGAATACCGTAGTACCGTTTCATATGATGCTACCAATAGAAAACGTACCCGATTTAATCTGGTTACTACTCCTGCCCAGTAACTAGAATATGCATATAAATAGTAGATTTGGATAGAAAACACTAAAGTTTCTAAAACTGTTTGAATGGTGTCTGTGAGTATAACAGAACTCATATGGCAGTCAAAACCCTGAGACAAATCCTAACAGGAAGTGGAAATCTGATGTGTGGAATCACTTCAAAGCCTTTGCCATGGAAACACACAGGGACTTATTAATCATTTAGCACTTCCTAAGGCTTCCACTAGATGTCAACAGTCTTTACAAAGTGGTTTGAGTCTTCTATGGTAGAAACTGACCCAAAGAGAGGCTTGGGAAGTTGGTCACAGGGGGAGGGCCATTACTACTATTACGCGGGCGCCCATGGGAACCCTTTTGTTCCGAAACGTTTAGTAAGACAATGCAATCGTCCGCCTTGAATATTATTGAAGCTCTGGTTGAAAAAGGCCCTAAAGATTTATGTTATACAATGTTTGACACGTTTGAACGAACGTAAATATATATTTTTTGCACATTCGTGACGACAAGTCCCGCGCGCTTCAGTACATTATGAGTAGCCTTCGGAACGCGCTAACAAGAAGGAACTATTGGGACATAAATTATTACGTTTTTCAAACAATTCCTGGAAGTGCCTTCTGATGAAGATAATCAAAGGTAAGGGAATATTTACAATAGTATATTTGATTTTAGATGTTTCCAAGATGGCGCTAACATGTATCGCCTAGCCTATTTTTCTGAGCATACCACGTCGATTATTGCAAAGTGTGATTTCCCAGTAAAGATATTTTTAAATCTGGCAATGCGGTTGCATTCACGAGATGTTAATCTATAATTCTTTGAATGACAATATTACATTTTAACAATGTTTTCGAATAGTAATTTTGTAAATTGTAGCGCTGTTTCACCGGAAGCATTTGAGGGAAAATATTTTCGGAACGTCACGCGCCGATGTAAAATGCTGTTTTTATATATAAATATGAACTTTATCGAACAAAAAATGCATGTATTGTGTAACATGATGTCCTAGGAGTGTCATCTGATGAAGATTGTCAAAGGTTAGTGCTGCATTTAGCTGTGTTTTGGGTATTTGTGATGCATGCTAGTTGCTTTGAAAATGGCAGTGAGATTTTTTTTTGGCAGGGTACTCTCCTAACATAATCTAATGTTTTGCTTTTGCTGTAAAGCCTTTTTGAAATCGGACAACGTGGTTCCATTCAGGAGAGGTGTATCTATAAAATGGTGTAAAATAGTCATATGTTTGAGAAATTGAAGTTATAGCATTTGAGGTTTTGTATTTCGCGCGACGCGATTCCACTGGCTGTTGTCTAGGGTGGGACGCAAGCGTCCCACGTTCCCAGACAGGTTAAAAGGAACCACCAGCTTTCATATGTTCTCATGTTCTGAGCAAGGAACTTAACCTCTCTAGGGTCGGCGGGACGAAATCGTCCCACCTACGTAACAGCCAGTGGAATCCTGTGGCGCGTTATTCAAATACCTTAGAAATGCAATTACTTCAATTTCTCAAACATATGACTATTTTACACCATTTTAAAGACAAGACTCTCGTTAATCTAACCACACTGTCCGATTTCAAAAAGGCTTTACAACGAAAGCAAAACATTAGATTATGTCAGCAGAGTACCCAGCCAGAAATAATCAGACACCCATTTTTCAAGCTAGCATATAATGTCACATAAACCCAGAAGACAGCTAAATGCAGCACTAACCTTTGATCTTCATCAGATGACAACCCTAGAACATTGAACAAAACATGCATGTATTGTATAACAATCAAGTTCATATTTATATCAAAAACCAGCTTTTTACATTAGCATGTGACGTTCAGAACTAGCATACCCCCCGCAAACTTCCGGTGAATTTACTAAACATTTACTAAATTACTCACGATAAACGTTCACAAAAAGCATAACAATTATTTTAAGAATTATAGATACAGAACTCCTCTATGCACTCGATATGTCCGATTTTAAAATAGCTTTTCGGTGAAAGCACATTTTGCAATATTCTCAGTAGATAGCCCGGCATCACGGGGCTAGCTATTTAGACACCCACCAAGTTTAACACTCACCAAAGTCCGATTTACTATAAGAAAAATGTTATTACCTTTGGTGTTCTTCATCAGAATGCACTCCCAGGACTTCTACTTCAATAACAAATGTTGGTTTGGTTCAAAATAATCCATAGTTATATCCAAATATCCTCTGTTTTGTTCGTGCGTTCAAGACACTATCCGAATGGTAAAGAAGGGTGACGAGCACGACGCATTTCGTGACAAAACATTTCTAAATATTCCATTACCGTACTTCGAAGCATGTCAACCGCTGTTTAAAATCAATTTTTGTGCCATTTTTCTCGTTAAAAAAAGCGATAATATTCCGACCGGGAATCTGCGTTTAGGTAAAAAGACGAAAGAAAATAAAGCATGGGGTCGACTCATGCACGCGCCTAAGCCCATTGTCCTCTGATCGGCCACTTGCCAAAGGCGATAATGTGTTTCAGCCAGGGGCTGCCTCGATATCATTCAGCTTTTTCCCGGGTTCTGAGAGCCTATGGGAGCCGTAGGAAGTGTCACGTTACAGCAAAGATCCTCAGTTTTCAATAAACAGAGCCAAGAAGAACAAGGAATGGTCAGAGAGGGCACTTCCTGTACAGAATCTTCTCAGGTTTTTGCCTGCCATATGAGTTCTGTTATACTCACAGACACCATTCAAACAGTTTTAGAAACTTTAGGGTGTTTTCTATCCAAAGCCAATAATTATATGCATATTCTAGTTTCTGGGCAGTAGTAATAACCAGATTAAATCGGGTACGTTTTTTATCCGGCCGTGTAAATACTGCCCCCTACCCCCAACAGGTTAAACGTTAGCTTTTTTACATGGCACATATTGCACTTTTACTTTATTCTCCAACACTTTGTTTTTGCATTATTTAAACATGTTTCATTATTTATTTGAGACTAAATTAATTTTATTGATGTATTGTATTAAGTTAACCTGTTGGGGCTAGGGGGCAGTATTTGCACGGCCGGATAAAAATCGTACCCGATTTAAATATATTAAACATTTCTTACCGAGCCTTTCCATAAGTCCACGCAAGTTTCTTCAACTGTCTGACTGTAATTAGAGCGATGTTGATAGCGTGCCATGATGCCAGCAGATTAGTTTGCCTTTGCCGATTGCGCATCATCTTCATGAATATAAGCAAGTGATGTCCTGGCTTTATTTACAAATTAGTGAGAATGTCTCACCCCATGTTCAAGAATTGCCTTTTTCTCGCTCACTCTAGGTTAAATGAAAACAGAATCTCCAAAATATTGTTACTTTTTAAACAAAGCAATTATTATTTATTAATTTAGAATGATATAAAAGCTCCGTAGGATCTGTGAGAATATCTAACGGAAAATGCCCCTTGGATATTAATTTAGTCCTCCAATCCTCTAAATGTAATTATTGGCGGAGAGTCACGTCATTGAAAATAATATTTTCCGATATGCTGTAAGCCTGAAATGAGTTTCACTAGTGTTGAGTAATGTGCTGTTAAATTGTGTACGTCTTATTTGAAGAGCATATTGAAGTTAGAAGCTAAAGCCTAGAACTATTTTAGCAGGCAAGCATGGGGACTGGTCTTGATAAATCAATGAGATTTTTATTTTCATTTAATCTCCGTTTGGGTATTGGTTAGACAATAATTAGAGATTTTAGGGTGCAGAAATGTTATGCTCTTAGTGTAACCTTTTATTTAACTAGGCAAATCAGTTAACAAATTCTTATTTACAAGGACAGCCTGCTCCTTCCTCCTGTTGTATAGCACAATATTTTCCATTCCATCCTAACGGAAACCCTGAGTCTTTCGTTTTTTTCTGAATAGAAACGCCATAATATTAATCAAATTAAGTCAAATTTCTTCATCAATATACACTGCTCAAAAAAATAAAGGGAACACTTAAACAACACAATGTAACTCCAAGTCAATCACACTTCTGTGAAATCAAACTGTCCACTTAGGAAGCAACACTGATTGACAAATTTCACGTGCTGTTGTGCAAATGGAATAGACAACAAGTGGAAATTATAGGCAATTAGCAAGACACCCCCAATAAAGGAGTGGTTCTGCAGGTGGGGACCACAGACCACTTCTCAGTTCCTACGCTTCCTGGCTGATGTTTTGGTCACTTTTGAATGCTGGCGGTGCTTTCACTCTAGTGGTAGCATGAGACGGAGTCTACAACCCACACAAGTGGCTTAGGTAGTGCAGCTCATCCAGGATGGCACATCAATGCGAGCTGTGGCAAGAAGGTTTGCTGTGTCTGTCAGCGTAGTGTCCAGAGCATGGGGGAGCTACCAGGAGACAGGCCAGTACATCAGGAGATGTGGAGGAGGCCGTAGGAGGGCAACAACCCAGCAGCAGGACCGCTACCTCCGCCTTTGTGCAAGGAGGAGCAGGAGAAGCACTGCCAGAGCCCTGCAAAATGACCTCCAGCAGGCCACAAATGCGCATGTGTCTGCTCAAACGGTCAGAAACAGACTCCGTGAGGGTGGTATGAGGGCCCGACGTCCACAGGTGGGGGTTGTGCTTACAGCCCAACACCGTGCAGGACGGTTGGCATTTGCCAGAGAACACCAAGATTGGCAAATTCGCCACTGGCTCCCTGTGCTCTTCACAGATGAAAGCAGGTTCACACTGAGCACGTGACAGAGTCTGGAGACGCCGTGGAGAACGTTCTGCTGCCTGCAACATCCTCCAGCATGACCGGTTTGGCGGTGGGTCAGTCATGGTGTAGGGTGGCATTTCTTTGGGGGGCCGCACAGCCCTCCATGTGCTCGCCAGAGGTAGCCTGACTGCCATTAGGTACCGAGATGAGATCCTCAGACCCCTTGTGAGACCATATGCTGGTGCAGTTGGCTCTGGGTTCCTCCTAATGCAAGACAATGCTAGACCTCATGTGGCTGGAGTGTGTCAGCAGTTCCTGCAAGAGGAAGGCATTGATGCTATGGACTGGCCCGCCCGTTCCCCAGACCTGAATCCAATTGAGCACATCTGGGACATCATGTCTCGCTCCATCCACCAACGCCACATTGCACCACAGACTGTCCAGGAGTTGGCGGATGCTTTAGTCCAGGTCTGGGAGGAGATCCCTCAGGAGACCATCCGCCACCTCATCAGGGGCATGCCCAGGCGTTGTAGGGAGGTCATACAGGCACGTGGAGGCCACACACACTACTGAGCCTCATTTTGACTTGTTTTAAGGACATTACATCAAAGTTGGATCAGCCTGTAGTGTGGTTTTCCACTTTAATTTTGAGTGTGATTCCAAATCCAGACCTCCATGGGTTGATAAATTGGATTTCCATTGATTATTTTTGTGTGATTTTGTCAGCACATTCAACTATGTAAAGAAAAAAGCAGTGTACAATGTTATTACAAAAAAGGTTTTAAATTCTCTGTTGGTGCCAATACAGAAGACTATCAAATGTTTCTCAATGATGCCCTCTGGTGGTCAAACTAGCAGTAAACTGCAGCCCCAAGGTGTGCCGCAGTATGACAACTTTTAAAGGAGGAACCACTGTAGGTCTAAGCAAATTTGCTTGTCACAGGAAGAATGGAAAATGCTTTGCTACTCATGAGATGTGCTTCAAAGGTAGGATTCATATAGGCCTAATTTAAGCCTTAATGGTGCTCCATTAACCTCCAATGTAAGTAAATGTAATATACGTAATCCCCAAAAGTAATTCTTTATCATGAGGGCCATAAACAATAACTAGTAATGCTGCATACTCAAAACTCTGTAAATTGATGTGCTCATTCACCGGAAGTTTTGGGAGGCAAAACATTTCTGAACATTACACGCCAATGTAAAATGGGGTTTTTGGATATAAATATGAGCTTTATCGAGCAAAACATGCATGTATTGTGTAACATGAAGTCCTATTAGTGCCATCTGATGAAGATCAAAGGTTAGTGATTCATTTTAGCTGTATTTCTGTTTTTTGTGATGCCTTTCCTTGCTTGGAAAATGGCTGTGTGGGTTTTCTTGTTTACGTGCTGTCCTAACAATCTAATATTATGCTTTCGCCGTAAAGCCTTTTTGAAATCGGACACTGTGGTTGGATTAAGGAGAATTTTATCTTTAAAATGGTGTATAATAGTTGTATGTTTGAGAAATTTGAATTATGAGATTTGTGTTGTTTTGAATTTGCCGCCCTGCTATTTCACTGGCTGTTGAATAGTGTGTCCCAGCTACCCCAGAGAGGTTAATCCAACCACAGTGTCCGATTTCAAAAAGGCTTTACGGCGAAAGCACCTTTCATGATTATGTTAGGTCAACACCTAGTCACAAAAAAAACACAGCCATTTTCCAAGCCAAAGTGAGGATTCACAAAAAAGAAATAGAGAGAAAATTAATCACTAACTAATGATCTTCATCAGATGGCACTCATAGGACTTCATGTTACATGTATGTTTTGGGCTAGGGGGCAGCATTTGCACGTCTGGATAAAAAAAATGTACCCGATTTAATCTGGTTACTAATCCTACCCAGTAACTAGAATATGCATATACTTATTATATATGGATAGAAAACACTCTAAAGTTTCTAAAACTGTTTGAATGGTGTCTGTGAGTATAACAGAACTCATTTGGCAGGCAAAACCCTGAGACATTTTCTGACAGGAAGTGGATACCTGATGTGTTGTATCGACTTTAAACCTATCCCATTGAAAAACACAGGGGCTGAGGAATATTTTGGCACTTCCTATTGCTTCCACTAGATGTCACCAGCCTTTACAAAGTGTTTTGAGTCTTCTGGAGGGAGATCTGACCGAACAAGAGCCATGGAACGATGATGTCCCATTAGACACCTGGCGCGCGAGTTCATGTTGGGTACCCTCGTTCCAATACGTTATAAAAGAGTATGCATTCGTCCACCTTGAATATTATTCATGTTCTGGTTAAAAAAGGCCCTAATGATTTATGCTATACAACGTTTGACATGTTTGAACGAACGGAAATATATTTTTTCCCCTCGTTCATGACGAGAAGTCCGGCTGGCTTAGATCATGTGCTAACAAGACGGAGATTTTTGGACATAAATGATGAGCTTTTTTGAACAAAACTACATTCGTTATGGACCTGTGATACCTGGAAGTGACATCTGATGAAGAGAATCAAAGGTAATGGATTATTTACATAGTATTTTCGATTTTAGATCTCCCCAACATGACGTCTAGTCTGTATCGCAACGCGTATTTTTCTGGGCGCAGTGCTCAGATTATTGCAAAGTGTGATTTCCCAGTAAGGTTATTTTTAAATCTGGCAAGTTGATTGCGTTCAAGAGATGTAAATCTATAATTCTTTAAATGACAATATAATATTTTACCAATGTTTTCTAATTTTAATGATTTAATTTGTGACGCTGACTTGACTGCCGGTTATTGGAGGGAAACGATTTCCTCAACATCAATGCCATAGTAAAACGCTGTTTTTGGATATAAATATGAACTTGATAGAACTAAAAATGCATGCATTGTCTAACATAATGTCCTAGGAGTGTCATCTGATGGAGATTGTAAAAGGTTAGTGCATCATTTTAGCTGGTTTTATGGTTTTGGTGACCCTGTCTTTGACTTGACAAAACATTACACACAACTCTTGTAAATGTACTGTCCTAACATACTCTAAATTTATGCTTTCGCCGTAAAACCTTTTTGAAATCGTAAAACGTGGTTAGATTAAGGAGATGTTTATCTTTCAAATGGTGTAACATAGTTGTATTTTTGAAAAATTTGAATTTTGACATTTATTTGGATTCAAATTTGCCGCTCTTGAAATGCACCTGCTGTTGATGGAGTGCACCACGGGTGGCACGCTAGCGTCCCACCTAGCCCATAGAGGTTAATGCAACCGCTGTGTCAGATTTTAAAAAAGCTTCATGGTGAAAGCACACTTTGCAATAATCTGAGTACTGCGCTCAGAAAACCAAACCAGCAATACAGATACCTGCCATTTTGGAGTCATCTAAAATCATAAATGGCATTATAAATATTCACGTACCTTTGCTCTTCATCAGAATGCACTCAGGAATCCCAGGTCCACAATAAATGTTGTTTTGTTCGATAAAGTCCATAATTTATGTCCAAATACCTCCTTGTTGTTTGCGCATTCAGTAAGCTACTCCAAATGTAGGAAGTGCGCCGAAAATTTCACGACCAAGTCAAAAAAAGTTATATTTACGTTTGTAGAAACATGTCAAACGTTGTATAGCATCAATCTTTAGGGCCTTTTTAACATAAAACTTCAATAATATTCCAACCGGACGATTCCAATGTCTTGAAAAATGTTATGGAACACAGCTACCTCATCACGTAAACGCGCGCCACAAAACTCATGTAATTTTCTGAGTCACCAACTTCCCGGCCTTCTTGTTCGCTCTCTGTTTACTGCAAAAGCCTGCAACAAGGTTCTAAACACTTTTGACATCTAGTGGAAGCCTTAGGAAGTGCAAAATGAACCCTAAGTCACTGTTAGGCAATGACTTGAAAAGACTACAAACATCAGATTTCCCACTTCCTGGTTGGATTTTTCTCAGGTTTTTGCCTGCCATATGAGTTCTGTTATACTCAGACATCATTCAAACAGTTTTAGAAACTTCAGTGTTTTCTATACAAATCTACTAATAATATGCAAATATTTGACTCTGGGCCCGAGTATTAGGCAGTTTACTCTGGGCACGCTTTTCATCCAAAAATGAAAATACTGCCCCCTATACCTTAAGTTAATCCAACCACGGTGTCAGATTTCAAAAAGACTTTACTACAAAAGCAAACCATGTGATTATCTGAGAACAGCGCCCAGCAGACAAATCATTACAAACAGTAGCCAGCCAAGTAGACGAGTAACAAAAGTCAGAAATAGCGATTAAAGTCTTCATATGGTTGCACTCCCAAGACTCCACAAATGTTTGTTTTGTTCGATAAAGTCCCTCTATATATTCAAAAACCTCAGTTTTGTTGGTGTGTTTTGTTCAGTAATCCATTGGAACAAAGCGTGGTCACAACAGACGAAAAATCAAAAGTACCATAAAAGTTTGTAGAAACATGTCAAATGATGTTTATAATCAATCCTCAGGTTGTTTTTGTCATAAATAATCAATCATATTTCAACCGGACAATAGCTTCGTCAATAGAAAAGGAAAAACAAGAAAGGCATGCTCCCGGTCACGCGCAGGACTCATGTCTGGAAATTTCCACTGTCCTCTCATTGAAAGTGGTGTTTCTCCCTCATTTTTCAGAGTAAAAACCTTAAACAATGCCTAAAGACTGGCCACCTGTAGTGGAAGCAATAGGGATCGTGAACTGGGTCATAAGTATATGTATGGTCATTTCAAAATAATAGCACTTCCTGGATGGATTTTCCTCAGGTTTTCGCCTGCCATATCAGTTCTGTTACACTCAGACATTATTTTAACAGTTTTGAAAACTTTTGTTTTCTATCCAAATCTACCAATTATATGCATATCCTATCTTCTGGACCTGAGTAGCAGGCAGTTTACTTTGGGCACGCTTTTGATCCAAAATTCTGAATGCTGCCTACCCTGGTGAGGTTAACTGACTTGCCTAGTTAAATAAATAAAAAATACACATTTGTATATGTAGTGTTAGAATGTAGAAAATATGGAAAGGTCTTTCTTGATCAAAATGTCCACCCTCATTGCTGTGAACATCTGGCTAGGAACTCGCCTTTCATCTCATATTAATCTTGTCCGTCTGTTTTTTGTTTAATCTCCCGGTCACGCAATTATTTTAGATTACTGGCTATAAATCGCTCTGAATGTGCTACAGCAATGAAACCATTCTCCTGCTGTGTTACGATTTTAGGCATAGGGTGTTAGCCACTAACAACGTTAAACACTGACGTAGGGTTCAGCCATGAGTTGATGGACAGTCTGAAGAGCGAATTAAATCATAGGAGGGACGTCCCAGGTTCAAGTGGTGTCAGATTTCACATCCTGATTCACACAGGCAACAGACATACCCCTTCCTGTGTCCGTAAGAACACTTAATGCTTGCCATTTCGATCTATGGTGTCCACCGATCGATTTCAACGAAAATGTCTGTCGGTACCAGAACCACGTAAAGTCCCCTGTTTAGGGGACCTACATCTTAAATTCTGTTTGTTGCCTAATGTTTTTAAAGTTGGGAGTAGTGTGCGTATGTGTTTTGGGGGAAAGGTGTGTGTTTGAGAGAGAGATCTGGAGGGAGAGATAGTTAACTGAAGCGTAAAGATTTCATGCAGTGTTTTCCCCACAATGACATTGTAATGGTGCCGGAGGGGATGGCTGCCATTTTTATGGGCTCCTAACCAACTGTGCTATTTCGTTTTTTTCCTGCATTTTTGTAACTTGTTTTGTACATAAAGTTGCTGCTACCGCCTCTTATGACTGAAAATATCTTCTGGACATCAGCACAGCGAATACTCACCTTGTACTGGACGAAGAGGTCGACACAAAGGATATACTGCTCTCCGCAGACCAGGCCCAAATCCCTGTCATTTGCGTGAAAAGGCAGAGATACAGAGGGAGAAGGTTGGGGTGCCTCATAAGGATTCGTAGGCGAGTGAGTAAATCGTCATTGCCAACGTACAATCGCTGGAAAACAAACTTGATGATCTACGGTCGAGACCATCCTATCAACGGGACATTAACTGTAAAATCTTATGTTTCACCGAGTTGTGGCTGAACGACAACACGGATAATGTAGAGCTGGCTGGGTTTTCCGTGCATCGGCAGGACCGAGCAGCTACGTCTGGTAAGACGAGGGGTGAGGTTGTGTATATTTGTCAATAACAGCTGGTGCACGTGGTCTTAGTATTAAAGAAGTCTCGAGAGGTATTACTTTCCTGAGGTAGGGTACCTCATGATAGGCGGTAGACCACACTTTCTACCAAGAGTTCTCATCTATATTCATAGCCGTCTATGATACTTGGCTTAGTAAAATGTTGGTATCATGACAGCACTAGTTGATAGCTTCTTAAAATATTTACCTTCACAGGGGAATTGATCAAACCTGGCGACAAGAAGTGTGTCCTGAATGAGGGGATGCCCATGCACCGCCAGCCGTTTGAAAAGGGACGCCTCATTATCCTCTTTTCGGTATGTTCTGTAAAACACACACCTTTCAATGTGTTCCACCATTCAGGACTTGATACTGTAGTTCAATATCTATCTTTGTATTTATTCTGAAAAATATAAACATAACATATAAAGTGTTGGTCCCATGTTTCATGAGCTGAAATAAAAGTTCTCAGAAATGTTCCTAATGCACAAAAGCTTGATTCTCTCACATGTGCACAAATTTGTTTACATTCCTGTTAGTGAGCATTTCTCCTTTGCCATGATAATCCATCCATCCTGACAGGTGTGACATATCAAGAAGCCTGATCATTACACAGGTGCACCTTGTTCTGGGGACAATATAAGGCCACTAAAATATGCAGTTTTGTCACAACACAATGCCACAGATTGGCATGGTGACTGCAGGAATGTCCACCAAAGCTGTTGCCAGAGAATTGAAAGTTATTTTCTCTACCATAAGCCACCTCCAACGTCGTCGTAGAGTGTGGCAGTACTTCCGACTGGCCTCACAACCGCAGACCAGGTGTAACCACGCCAGCCCAGGACCACCTCATCTGGCTTCTTCACATGCGGGATCATCTGATACCAGCCACCCGGACAGCTGATGAAACTGGGTTTGCACAGCTGAAGAATTTCTGCACACACTGTCAGAAGCCGTCTCGGGGAAGCTCATCCTTTATGTGCTCGTCATCCTCACCGATGTCTCGTAACTGACTTCAGTGGGCAAATGTTCACCATCAATCACCACTGGCACGCTGGAGATATGTGCTCTTCACAGATGAATCCCGGTTTCAACTGTACTGGGCAGATGGCACAGTGTGTTTGTGTTGTGTGGGTAAGCGGTTTGCTGATGTCAATGTTGTGAACATAGTGCCACATGGTGGCGGTAGGGTTATGGTATGGGAAGTCATAAGCTACATACAACGAACACAATTGCATTTTATCGCTCACAATTTGAATGCACAGAGATACTGTGACGAGATCCTGAGGCCCATTGTCCGCCATTCATCTGCCGCCATCACCTCATGTTTCAGCACGTTAATGCATGGCCCCATGTTGCAAGAATTTGTACACAATTCCTGGAAGCTGAAAATGTCCGTTCTTCCATGGCCTGCATACTCACCGGACATGTCACACATTGAGCACATTTGAATGCGCCGGATCAACGTTTACGACAGCGCGTTCCAGTTCCCGCCAACATCCAGCAACTTCACACAGCCATTGAAGAGGAGTGGGACTGCATTCCACTGGCCACAATCAATAGCCTGATCAACTGTATGCGAAGATGTCATGCGGCATGAGGCAAGTGGTGGTCACACCAGATACTGACTGATTCTAATCCACGCCCCTACTTAAACTTATTTTTTTTAAGGTATCTGTATTTAGTCATGTGAAATCTATGGACTGATTTCCTTATGAAATGTAACTCAGTAAAATCTTTGAAATTGTTGCTTGTTGGGTTCATATTTTTGTGGTGTGTGTGTGTGTATATATATATATTGGGAAATAGTGTCCTAATTCGGCCGTGACCCCCACAGGACGGCGCACAATTGGCCCAGCGCCGTCCGGGGGAGGGTTTGGACGGTGGGGCTTGCCTTGGCTCATCGTGTCCTAGCGACTCCTTGCGCCTGCAAGCTGACTCTGGTCGGTCGTCAGTCGAACAGTGTTTCCTCCGACACATTGGTGTGGCTGACATTTGGGTCAAGCAAACGGTGTGATAAGTAGGTGGACAGGTGGGACATATTTCGGAGGACGCATGACTCGACCTTCACTTCTCCCAAGCCCATTGAGGGATAAGCAGAGGGACCTAATTTAGGGAGAAAACAGGGTCTGGTTAGTACGGAGATGGGAGACCATCTGGGAATACCAGGTGCCTTAAGCTAAAAAAAAATATATAAAAAAAGTAAATGGTCTCATTCATTCCCTCAGTTAAAATGTATTAAATTGATTGATTAACTACTGCTGCTTTATTAAACCACTGGAGACTTAAAGTCAACCATAACAACCTTATGACCAGTGGCCATTTTGTAGTAGCACTTTTATTGTGATTATGTAATTGACACTAAAGTCTGCACTGTGTAACTCGTAACGTGTTTGCTTTACTGTTTCAGTTGGTTCTTAATTTCATGACTTTTTAAAGAAAAAGTTACGGCCTAGAAATGATACCCATTTTCTTTTTGCCAAAGGTGGTATTCCCCGAGGCCAACTTCCTCCCCAAGCACAAGCTGAAGGAGCTAGAGCACTACCTTCCTGCCAAGAGGGAGGCAGAGCAGCCCGAGAGCATGGACGACGACCTCTACATATACGCCGACCTGGAGGACTGCGACCCGGCCAGAGTAAGACGCAGCCAATACCATTACATGGAAGAGGATGACTACCCGTCCGCTGGCGGGGTCCAGTGCCAGACCTCGTAAGACCCCGTCACATCACTCCAACCCCAAAACTCCATGGTCCAGCCCCCTCTGGAAACGTGCACAAACCGCATCTTACATTTTATTCTCTTAACTTACAATGCTAACTGTGGTGCCGAAGCGGTCCTTTAGGCTGGATACCTGGATCTACGTTCCAAGGTGACTCGGCTGTCTTTGTTGGATCGTGTGCCTGAGTGGAGGAAATTGATTTCTGGTTAAGTTCCTTAGAGGACCAGAAATGAAGATTCTGAGTTTTTGGAAGCGCTATGGATGCTGTCACTGACTTTTTTTTTTCTTTTTTTTTATATATATATATAAAGTTAGATTTTTATGGTGTTTGATTTGTAAATTAGCAGGTTTTGAGCACCCTCTGTCTGCTTTGGTGTCACGGTTAGTACCGTTGGTGATTTTGTGGTGTCCAAAGGTCACGAGAAAGAAAATAGTTGGAAGCTATAATTCATGTTGCCTAATTGAATCCTCACAGCGATGAACCATATAGGCCTATTTCCATATTGTTCCATTTTTGAATAATTTAATGTTTTTGTATACCACATCAGCGTAGTTGGAAGATACTTGCCAATTATTACACCAACATTTTTGTTTAATTCATTTTTAATAATGATGTAATGATGCATGTTATCTACATTTCATAAAATGCATATTGACCTTTTGTGATAGTTCATCTGTAGGATTCAATTGAATCCTATCTGCTGTAGTATGGTATACTTCGCTATGTTCAACTGATGAAAAGGTTATTTACCCCATTTTTAATATCAAGAGGTGTCTGTTTAATTCCTCCATTCTTCATGGGAATTAGTCAAACTGTAAATAAACTTTCAATAGACCTCAAGAAGTTCTGCTACTGGTATCTATGTGCTGTGACTGTCGTAATTGTTTTGGGATTAAAATAAACTTAATGGCTAGTCTTCTACTGCCAAATTGAAATTATTAAACTCTTGAAGTCTCATAACTTTTACCTCAGTGAATGGTGTGCTTGTTGTGAAGCCAAAGGGCGCAATGTTCCAGCGTTTGGAGAAACATCACAGTAAACGCTGCATACAGTGCATTTGGAAAGTATTCAGACCCTTTTTGAGTTTTTTTCCACATTTTGTTACGTTACAGCCTTATTTTGAAATATATATATATTTTTTATTCATCAATCTACACACAATAGCCCATAATGACAAAGCAAAAACAGGTTTAGACAAAACATTTGGAAATATCACATTTGCATAAGTATTCAGACCCTTTTACTCAGTACTGAAGCACCTTTGGCAGCGATTACAGCCTTGAGCCTTCTTGGGTATGACGCTACAAGCTTGGCACACCTGTGTTTGGAGAGTTTCTCCCATTCCTCATTGCAGATCCTCTCAAGCTCTGTCTGGTTGGCTGGAGAGCGTTTCTGCGCGGGTCATTTCAGGTCTCTCCAGAGAAGTTAGGTTCAAGTCCGGGCTCTGGCTGGGCCACTCAAGGGCATTCAGAGACTTGTCCCAATGTCACTCCTGCATTGTCTTGGCTGTGTGCTTAGGGTCGTCCTGTTGGAAGGTGAACCTTCATCCTAGTCTGAGGTCCTGAGCGCTCTTGAGCAGGTTTTCATCAAGGATCTCTCAGTACTTTGCTCCGTTCATCTTTCCCTCGATCCTGACTAGTCTCCCAGTCCCTGCCGCTGAAAAACATCCCCACAACATGATGCTGTTACTACCATGCTTCACCGTAGGGATGGTTCCAGATGTGACGCTTAGCATTCATGCGAAAGAGTTCAATCTTGGTTTCAACCTTGTTTCTCATGGTCAGTCCTTTAGGTGCCTTTTGGCAAACTCCTTATGGGCTGGCGTGTGCCTTTTACTGAGGAGTGGCTTCCGTCTTGCCGCTACCATAAAGGCCTGATTGGTGGAGTGCTGCAGAGATGGTTGTCCTTCTCAAACTCTGGAGCTCTGTCAGAGTGACCATTGGATTCTTGATCACCTCCCTTACCAAGGCCCATCTCCCCCGATTGCTCAGTTTGGCCAGGCGGCCAGCTCTAGGAAGAGTCTTGGTGGTTCGAAACTTCCTCCATTTAAGAATGGAGGCCACTATGTTATTCAGGATATTCAATGCTGCAGACATTTTTGGTACCCTTCCCCAGATCTGTGCCTCGACACAATCCTGTCTCGTAGGTCTACAGATAATTATTTTGACCTCATGGCTTGGTTTTTGTTCTGACATACACTGTCAACTGTGGGACCTTTTACATAGACAGGTGTGTGCCTTTCCAAATCAGATCCAATCAATTGAATTTACCACAGGTGGACTCCAGGTTGTAGAAACATCAAGGATGATCAATGGAAACGAGGCACCTGAGCTCAATTTCGAGTTTCATAGCAAAGGGTCTGAATACTTAAGGTATTTTTTGTTTTCAATACATTTGCAAACATTTCTGAAAACTCTTCTTTTCCTTTGTCATTATGGGGTGTTGTGTGTAGATTGAGAAATGTATTTAATCCATTTTTGAATAAGGCTGTAACTGGAAAAAGGTAAAGGGTCTGAATACTTTCCAAATGCACCGTCATCAGTCGGGCATGACCTTTACATGTCAATCGCATTATAATGCGGATCTTGCACGGTCCAGATTTAATCTAGGCCTTACTATCTATGACAACTGTTGGGACTGGAAGAACAAGATTGTGAATATGGAAGAGAAAATAATTATTCAGTACGTTAAGTCTTGTCTGGTCCTAATTCAACTGATCCAATAATTCCCCATGTTTGTCTATGGTCATATTTATAATTAAATGCAAGGATGTTTCTCAAGTGTTACTGGTGAGCTTTTTGGTGTAGTTGAAGCATGTAACAACTTAATTTCCAAAGGCCTTAGAGCCATTATAGGAAAATGTATTCATTGTATACACAGGCTACAACAGGGTGTAAACTATGCAATGAAATGCTTACTTGCAGGCTACCTCAAAAGTGCTGTGAAATATCAAGAAAGTACAAATTAAAGTTACTGATGCCCAAATACACCGAATTGAACAGGGGTGAGTAGTAGTGAGCACTGATGGCACAACTTTTCAAGGTACTTGTATCTCTATTCATTAGTTTACATATATAGCAGTCATACCACATCTGTCTGTTTATAAGTGTCCTTGTACACTTAAATACAGGACGAAATACATAACATAATATTAAGCAAGGTTACTCAACTGGCGGCCAGTTGAGTAACCTTGCTTAATATTATGTTATGTATTTCGTCCTGTATTTAAGTGTACAAGGACACTTATAAACAGACAGATGGCCCCCAAGTTTTCTGAGCAAAATAATAATAATTAAACTGTGGAAATAGAACTGAGCCGACGTTCTCAGTCTTATAAGAGCTTACTTTACTTCACCACTGATAGGACAAGAGTTAAGCAAATAGGGGCAGCAAAAACTTTGTCTGTCACCCTGAGCCTCATTACCATCAGACGTAATGATGGAAAAAGGAGACAGGGAGAGGAAAACTAAAGGGTATTGGGAGCAGCTTGTGCCACACCACAATCACAGAGAACCTGGCTTAGCTAGTTAACATGCTACATCGCAAAAGAGCTAAGCTTACTCTGAAGAGTTTATCTTCAGCTTTCCTGTGACACATTCCCCAGCAAGAAAACCAAAGAATTTCACTAGGCCTTATGTGTGATGCACTTCAAGAACTATCTGAATTGTCATTCGAGCTCCAAAAGAGAGACTGAACAATTATTACTGCACACAGGGCAGTCACCAGGGAAGCGAGGGAATTCAGTGCAATGGCAGAGCAGCCAGGCCGACACACACAACTCAGCTAGAGAGGGATTCAGGAGAACTCTTTCCAAGGCGTCAAACTGAATGGTGGAAGACCAAGCGAGAGTCCTTAATCAGAGGGAATTTTTCAAGAGCTTGGCGAGGAACATGGAGGCTAGAATGTTCTCTCAAGAAGGACGGGCAGTGGACAGTACAGGATACAGCCAGTTCATAGAGAAGCTGAAGGTGCTTTGCCTGCCATACTGGCCGGAGAACGCAGGAGCCCTGTATGGAGAAACAGGTAGAATCTCTCTACCAGCGGTTTGGCATTGACAGTCCACGTATGGTCATACTCATACGGGCCTACAGGCAGTACAGGGACACTAATGGTAATGATAAAGGAGACATTCCAGATGAACTTAGAGCTGTTAATGACGGTCAGCACCATCCCCATCTCCAGTGCAGAATGCGAGCAGGGATTTTCTCAAATGAATCTGATCTTCACCTCAACCTTCACCTCTCTGCATACCTCCACCATATCATGGCTACACTTTCTGAACCTTATTGGCCCACCCCTGACCAAATTCAACCCAGTCCTCTATGTGAGGTCATGGATTGCTAAAGGACACAGATGTGTCACAGACACCAGGAGCAAAACAAGAAATATGGAGGAGAAGACGCACGAGAAAATGGCTGTGTTCTGGGAGGTTTTGGAAAATTAAGGTAGGAACATCTTTTTCCTTTACAAACTTGTTCTGTACTGTGACGTTAATCTGAATATGCGCTTCTTATTATCACATAGGCAGGAGGACTATATGTTATATGTGTTCTGCTGCAGCCTACATTGATTTATATTATTTGAAGTATATTCTGAAATCAAATCAAATTATTGTGATGTTTGTTCTACTGCAACATTGATGTCTTGAAAAGTATATGAAATTCGAGTCTTGTAAGCCCCACAGCTATGTGTGCATATGCATGGCGACGGGTTCTGCAGTGTTGCCTAAAAATGTTGCTGTACATTTATGTCTTCAAAATTAGGCTATAAGAAATTCAGACTTGTAAGCCCCACAGTTAAGTTAGAGTATGTGGGCATAGTATATGTTTGAGACCAATGCGTGGCAGGTGGCTGCGTGAGAAGTGCGCCAGTATCTCTCACATAACTAGAATGAGATTCACTTTCTATGATCTCTCTCCCTCTCTGCTCCAATAGACATGAGCATGAACTCTCATCTCTCAAGCGTTGTACTTAACATTTATTTAGTCTCTATGCTGTAGGCTACCAAAATATTTCATAAACTTCCAAATATGGGTGAGTCAGTGGAACTGGCATTTTTAGGACTATAATTTCTTCCTCATATTGTAGCCTACAATATGTCTCCACACCTAGGCCTAGGCTATTGATGGATTCAAGACAAGGTCGTGTTTATCAATCTCTGATTCTCAGTTTGTCAGTGTCAAAGTAGCCTGCCATTTCAATAATTTGTGTGGAATTGACAAAGTTTCTTCCAAAGTCTCCAGTCATGTAAAATGACATAGAATTGCATGAAATGCATTTATAAAAGGCCAACATTTTCTGAACGTTATGCTACTAAAAATGTACCCCATGTGTGCAACTTCTGTAAGTGCATCTACTCTACTGCTCTTTGGCACTACGCAAATGCAATGATATGAATGCAATGCTTTATTATAAAGTATTGTTTTTTTCATGCATTCCGTTATCTCAGAACTCCCCAGGTCACCCCCCCTCTCATACTCACTGTTTGTTCCAGCAACTCCTGATTTACAAATTAAGGACTGCTCCAGACCTCATGTCCTTGTGTGCTAAAGGAGGCTTTAGACTGAACAAATGGATCAGCAACAGTCGAGTTGTTATTGCCCATATTCTTGAAGAAGAGAGAGCAAAGGAGATAGAGGATCTGGACTTGGATCAGGACATACTACCAGTAGAAAGAGCCCTTGGAGTACAATGGTGCATGGAACCAGACTCACTAAAGTTCAAAATATCCATTCAGGACAGACCACTTACCAGAAGAGGCATTCTTTCTATGGTGATCTCTGTTTACGACCCACTCTGTATTCTTGCATCTCTCATTCTTCCTGCAAGACAGATTTTGCAAGAGCTGTGCAGGATGAAACTTGGATGGGACGATAGCGTCCCTGAAGTTCTGTCTCTAAGACGGTGTAGTTGGTTGATGGATCTGAACCAGGTGTCAGACTACGAAGTCAGGAGATGCATTTTCAGGACCAGATTTCCTAATGCAGCTAGAGTCGGATTGGCCACACATGCCAGATCAAACTCTAGTCGTTGATGATCCGGAGGTGAAGAGAGATATGATGGTGAATGTTGTATTTGTGGATCCTAAAGGTTAAACGTGCACTAAAGCAAGTGTGTGAGAAAATAAAGAATCTAAGGTCGGGAAAAAAAGATGAGGAAAACAATAATCTGATGGAGAAGGAGTTGAATGGCTACAAAAGAACACTGATCAAAAGGTCACTGTGGAAGAGCTGATGGATGCAGAAATGCAAATAGTTTGTTTTTGTCAGAGAATTTTTTCAGATGAAATGGTAGCTCTGAATAATGGTAAAAAGGAACAGACATCTTCAAACTGTTTCCAGTGTTCCAAGATGGTGTTATGAGAGTAGGTGGCAGATTGAGTAGGTCAGCTATGCCAACACACTCTAAGCACCCAGCGATCCTGCCAAAAAGCAATCATGTGACACAGCTCATTATCAGAAGGGGGGACCTCCTGAGTGGCGCAGCATTCTCAAGGCATCTCTACAGATCCAGGTTCGATCCCGGGATATGTCGCAGCTGGCCGCGACCGGAGAGACCCATGAGGCGACGCACAATTGGCCCAGGAAAAACTCCCTAGAAAGGCCAGAACCTAGGAAGAAACCTAGAGAGGAACCAGGTTATGAGGGGTGGCCAGTCCTCTTCTGGCTGTGCCGGGTGGAGATTATAACAGAACATGGCCAACATGTTCAAATGTTTATAGATGACCAGCAGGGTCAAATAATAATAATCACAGTGGTTGTCGAGGGTGCAACAAGTCAGCACCTCAAGAGTAAATGTCAGTTGGCTTTTCATAGCCGATCATTCAGAGTATCTCTACCACTCCTTCTGTCTCTAGAGAATTGAAAACAGCAGGTCTGGGGACAGGTAGCACGTCCGGTGAACAGGTCAAGGTTCCATAGCCACAGGCAGAGCAGTTGAGACTGGAGCAGCAGCACGGCCAGGTGGACAGTAAGGAGTCATCAGCCCAGGTAGTCCTGAGGCATGGTTCTAGGGCTCAGAGAGAGAGAGAGAGGAGAGAGAGAGAGAGAGAGAGAGAGAGAGAGAGAGAGAGAGAGAGAGAGAGAGAGAGAGAGAGAGAGAGAGAGAGAGAGAGAGAGAGAGAGAGAGAGAGAGAGAGAGAGAGAGAGAGAGAGAGAGAGAGAGAGGAGAGAGAGAGAGAGAGAGAGAGAGTGGAGAGAGAGAGAGAGAGAGAGAGAGAGAGAGAGAGAGAGAGAGAGAGAGAGAGAGAGAGAGAGAGAGAGAGAGAGAGAGAGAGAGAGAGAGAGAGAGAGAGAGAGAGAGAGAGAGAGAGAGAGAGAGAGAGAGAGAGAGAGAGAGAGAGAGGAGAGAGAGAGAGAGAGAGAGAGAGAATTAGTCCCGTGTGGCTCAGTTGGTAGAGCATGGTGTTTGCAACGCCAGGGTTGTGGGTTCGATTCCCACGGGGACCAGTACAGAGAAAAAAAAATGTATGGAATTGAAATGTATGCATTCACTACTGTAAGTCGCTCTGGATAAGAGCGTCTTCTAAATGACTAAAATGTAAATGTTAAATTCACACAGGACACCGGATAAGACAGGATAAATACTCCAGATATAACAGACTGACCCTAGCCCCCCGACACATAAACTACTGTAGCATAAATACTGGAGGCTGAGACAGGAGGGGTCAGGTGACACTATGGCCCCATCCGACGATACCCCCGGACAGGGCAAAACAGGCAGGATATAACCCCACCCACTTTGCCAAAGCACAGCCCCCACACCACTAGAGGGAAAACTTCAACCACCAACTTACCATCCTGAGACAAGGTCGAGTATAGCCCACAAAGATCTCCGCCACGGCACAACCCAAAGGGGGTGCCAACCCGAATCAATCATCAATGACAGGCCTATCACTAAAACATATAGTGACCCTAATGATTTTGAGCCTATCTTCTAAACACCAAACCATCTATTCCCCCGGGAAGTGCTTAAGCCGGATGATTGTTATGCCAGAAAGAGATGGCAGCAGTTGCAAAATATGTCATACTTGTTCTGGAAGAGGTGGACCAAAGAGTATCTTCCTGAAAAATAAAAATCTTTGTCCCTGGGGACCTAGTTCTTATCATTGATGACTCGTGGGTTATGGGGCAAGTCACACAAACCACCCCAGACTCCAGAGGGCTGGTTAGGCAAGTGCAGGTGAGAACCCAGACCACCACACTTTGCAGGCCCATCACCAAGTTATGTCTGCTGCTAGAAGCCTCCGCATAGCAGACTACGCCCCTCTTTCCCTCTCACACACACATGTACACTGATGTTCTTTTGAACACTTACACTGACTTTTGGGTAAATAATGCCTAAAGAATGTTATATTACAAGTGCAAAACCAAATAAATGTATCCCCAATAAAAAGATAATCAGAGGATTTAGGATCACCATGCTGTTCTCACCTGACCCTGCATGTTCATGATGACCACAGTGTTGAAGCAGTTGGACACCACAGTGTTCAGGGTTCTTGTAAAGTATAATCACATTGTTGACCAGCAATTTGAATATGTGGGTGCATTCTGTGGTCTTTAAGTTCCAGACCTGGGACATGCAAAGAAGACAACTATTATAGCAGTCAATAAATCAAATGCAGTTACAAATAAATGTTACTGCAGAGCTGCAGTGCAGTTCACAAGTCCCAATTCAAACATTATTTTTATTTGCTCTGCATACAGTGAGGGAAAAATATTTGATCCCCTGCTGATTTTGTACGTTTGTCCACTGACAAAGAAATGTTCAGTCTATAATTTTAATGGTAGGTTTATTTGAACAGTGAGAGACAGAATAACAACAAAAAAATCCAGAAAAACGCATGTAAAAAATGTTATAAAATGATTTACATTTTAATGAGGGAAATAAGTATTTGACCCCTCTGCAAAACATGACTTAGTACTTGGTGGCAAAACCCTTGTTGGCAATCACAGAGGTCAGACGTTTCTTGTAGTTGGCCACCAGGTTTGCACACATCTCAGGAGGGATTTTGTCCCACTCCTCTTTCCAGATCTTCTCCAAGTCATTAAGGTTTCGAGGCTGACGTTTGGCAACTCGAACCTTCAGCTCCCTCCACAGATTTTCTATGGGATTAAGGTCTGGAAACTGGCTAGGCCACTCCAGGACAGCGGTAAAATAACAAAGCATTGGCCAAATCAATGCCTATTGCCTTGAGAAATATGTACCTTAAACATAAAGTCATTGGGAGCATCATATTGCAATTCGCCAAATTGAATTGAAATTTGTTCTTAGCCTCTTAGCCATTTTTATTTACCCTTTATTTTAACAGGGGAGACATATTGAGCCCTGTATAATACTATATATATATATATATGTCAATCACACTTCTGTGAAATAAAACTGTCCACTTAGGAAGCAACACTGATTGACAATAAATTTCACATGCTGTTGTGCAAATGGAATAGACAACAGGTGGAAATTATAGGCAATTAGCAAGACACCCCCAATAAAGGAGTGGTTCTGCAGGTGGGGACCACAGACCACTTCTCAGTTCCTATGCTTCCTAGCTGATGTTTTGGTCACTTTTGAATGCTGGCGGTGCTTTCACTCTAGTGGTAGCATGAGACGGAGTCTACAACCCACACAAGTGGCTCAGGTAGTGCAGCTCATCCAGGATGGCACATCAATGCGAGCTGTGGCAAGAAGGTTTGCTGTGTCTGTCAGCGTAGTGTCCAGAGCATGGAGGCGCTACCAGGAGACAGGCCAGTACATCAGGAGACATGGAGGAGGGCAATAACCCAGCAGCAGGACCGCTACCTCCGCCTTTGTGCAAGGAGGAGCAGGAGAAGCACTGCCAGAGCCCTGCAAAATGACCTCCAGCAGGCCACAAATGCGCATGTGTCTGCTCAAAAGGTCAGAAACAGACTCCGTGAGGGTGGTATGAGGGCCCGACGTCCACATGTGGGGGTTGTGCTTACAGCTCAACACCGTGCAGAACGTTTGGCATTTGCCAGAGAACACCAAGATTGGCAAATTCGCCACTGGCGCCCTGTGCTCTTCACAGATGAAAGCAGGTTCACACTGAGCACATGACAGACGTGACAGAGTCTGGAGACGCCGTGGAGAACGTTCTGCTGCCTGCAACATCCTCCAGCATGACCGGTTTGGCGGTGGGTCAGTCATGGTGTAGGGTGGCATTTCTTTGGGGGGCCGCACAGCCCTCCATGTGCTCGCCAGAGGTAGCCTGACTGCCATTACGTACCGAGATGAGATCCTCAGACCCCTTGTGAGACCATATGCTGGTGCGGTTGGCCCTGGGTTCCTCCTAATGCAAGACAATGCTATACCTCATGTGGCTGGAGTGTGTCAGCAGTTCCTGCAAGAGGAAGGCATTGATGCTATGGACTGGCCCGCCCGTTCCCCAGACCTGAATCCAATTGAGCACATCTGGGACATCATGTCTCGCTCCATCCACCAACGCCACGTTGCACCACAGACTGCCCAGGAGTTGGCGGATGCTTTAGTCCAGGTCTGGGAGGAGATCCCTCAGGAGACCATCCGCCACCTCATCAGGAGCATGCCCAGGCATTGTAGGGAGGTCATACAGGCACGTGGAGGCCACACACACTACTGAGCCTCATTTTGACTTGTTTTAAGGACATTACATCAAAGTTGGATCAGTCTGTAGTGCGGTTTTCCACTTTAATTTTGAGTGTGACTCCAAATCCAGACCTCCATGGGTTGATAAATTGGATTTCCATTGATTATTTTTGTGTGATTTTGTTGTCAGCACATTCAACTATGTAAAGAAAAAAGTATTTAATAAGATTATTTCTTTCATTCAGATCTAGGATGTGTTGTTTAAGTGTTCCCTTTATTTTTTTTTAGCAGTATATGTACTATAAATACACACATTAAAATACGAAAACACAGTCAGGGCAAGCACAAATAAAACATCACAAATCACCCAGAAAAACAGTTACATTCCTCCACAAATACAGTGCATTTGGAAAGTATTCAGACCCCAGCCTAATTCTAAAATGGATTAAATAGTTTTTTCCCCTCATCTATCTACACACAATACCCCATAATGACAAAGCAAAAACTGATTTTTCGAATTTTTTGCAATTGTATTTAAGGCTAGGGGGCAGTATTTTCACAGCCAGATGAAAAACATACCCAATTTCAACAGGTTACTACTCTGGCCCAGAAACTAGAATATGCATATTATTAGTAGATTTGGATAGAAAACACTCTGAAGTTTCTAAAACTGTTTGAATGGTGTCTGTGAGTATAACAGAACTCATATGGCAGGCAAAAACCTGAGACAATTCCAAGCAGGAAGTCGTTTTTTCAAGTGATTGCCTTGACTGTATGCTGTGAGTTAGGGTTCATTTTGCACTTCCTAAAGCTTCCACTAGATGTCAGCAGTCTTTAGAACGGTGTTTGAGGATTCTATGGTGAATTTGATGGGAATTATAGCCCTAGAAAGTAGGTGTCCCATTATAAGGCATGGGCTCAGTCACGCGCAATGACTTGGGAGCGAGCTGAGTTCATATTCACTGCTAAAGAGAACGTATAGGTCCGGTTGGAATTTTAGTCAAGATATATGATAAAAGCAACCTAAAGATTGATTCTATGCATTGTTTGACATGTTTCTACAAACTGTAGTATAACTTTTTTGACTTTTCGTCTGGACTAAGTAAGCATGCGCGTTGTGGATTTGGATAGTGAACCTTATCGAGCAAAACATACATGTATTGTGTAACATAATGTCCTAGGAGTGTCATCTGATGAAGATCGTCAAAGGTTAGTGCATCATTTAGCTGTGTTTTGGGTTTTTGCTTGGAAAATGGCTGTGTGATTATTTGTGTCTATGTACTCTCCTAACATAATCTAATGTTTTGCTTTCGCCTTAAGCCTTTTTGAAATCGGACAATGTGGTTGGATTTACGAGAAGTTTATCTTTAAAAAGGTGTAAAATAGTTGATTGTTTGAGAAAATGGAATTATGAGATTTTAGCTGTTTTGAATTTGGCTCTCTGATTTTCCACTGGCTGTTGTCAAAATCAATCCCGTTAACGGGATAAGAACGGGAAGGGGTCCCCAACAGGTTATTAAAATAAAAACCACAAATATCACATTTACATAAGTATTCAGACCCTTTACTCAGTACTTTCTTGAAGCAATTACAGCCTCAAGTCTTCTTAGGTATGACGCTACAAGCTTGGCATAACTGTATTTGGGGAGTTTCTCTCATTCCTCTCTGCAGATCCTCTCAAGCTCTGTCAAGTTAGATGGGGAGCATCGCTGCACAGCTATTTTAAGATCTCTCTAGAGATGTTCAATCGGTGTTCAAGTCCGGGCTCCGGCTGAGTCACTCAAGGATATTCAGAGACTTGTCCCGAAACAACTCCTGCATTGTCTTGGCTGTGTGCTTAGGGTCGTTGTCTTGTTGGAGGGTGAACCTTCGCCCCAGTCTGAGGTCCTGAGCGCTCTGGAACAGGTTACCATCAAGGATCTCTCTGTACTTCGCTCCGTTTATCTTTTACTCGATCCAGACAAGTTTCCCAGTCCCTGCCGCTGAAAAACATCCCCACAGCATGATGCCACCACCATGCTTCATCGTAGGGATGGTACCAGGTTTCCTCCAGATGTGATACTTGGCATTCACCAGATAATCTTGTTTTTTGGGGAACTCCAAGCGGGCTATCATGTGCATTCTACTGAGGAGTGGCTTCCGTCTGGCCACTCTACACTAAAGGCCTGATTGGTGGAGTGCTACAGAGATGGTTATCCTTCTGGAAGGTTCTACCATCTCCACAGAAGAACTCTGGAGCTCTGTTAAAGTGACCATCGGGTTCTTGGTCATCTCCCTGACCAAGGCCCTTTTCCCCCAATTGCTCAGTTTGGCTGGGCGGCCAGCTCTAAGAGAAGTCTTGGTGGTTCCAAACTTCTTCCATTTAAGAGTGATGGAGGCCACTGGGTTCTTGGGGACCTTCAATGCTGCAGAATTGTTTTGGTACCCTTCACCAGATCGGTGCCTCGACACAATACTGTCTCGGATCTCGGCGAACAATTCCTTCTACCTCATGGCTTGGTTTTTGCTCTGACATGCACTGTCAACTGTGGCACTTATATAGACAAGTGTGTGCCTTTCCAAATCATGTCAAATCAGTTGAATTTACCACAGGTGGACTCCAATCAAGTTGTAGAAAGATCTCAAGGATGATCAATGAAACAGGATAAACCTGAGCTCAATTTCGAGTCTCATAGCAAAGGGTCTGAATACTTATGTAAATATGGCATTTCTGTTTTTTATTTTTAATACATTTGCAAAAATGTCTAAAAACCTGTTTTTGCTTCATCATTATGGGGTATTGTGTGTAGATTGATGAGAAAAAAATTAAGTTGATCAATTTTAGAATAAGGCTGTAACGTAACAAAATGTGGAAATAGGGAAGGGTTCTGAATACTTTCCGAATGCAGTGTATATCGATCGATAAACTGGTTGGGGTATTCATTCAGACACGCACCTCTTTCACACCGGAGCTAGTCCCCTGACAGCTCTCATTCATTCACTACTTAATAGTAATAATATCTCTTATTATATACATTTCAATCCTCTTATTATCCCATTTCAATCAGATTATTAGCCCAATTTCTATCCTCTTATTATCCCAAATTTCAATCCTTTGCTGAACTCAGTTTACCACTTATTATCCAAATTTCAATCAGCTTAATATCCAAATTTCAAGCCTTTAATTATCCAAATTTTGATCAGCTTAAGTCCTATCCACATTCACACAACTCTCACATCCACATTAACTTAGTACTATTCCCAAATACAGTCACTAATCTCCCTTATTACTCCGAGTGCAACAATTCTTCAACAATTCTTTTGTTGTTACTTCCTATACACCATATGTATCTTCCTATACTTATAAAATAACACCACATGCTCAATAACACTGTCACGTCCTGACCAGTAATAGGGGTTATTTGTTTTATGTGGTTCGGGGTGGTTGTGTGTTTAGTGGTGTGTTTCATTTATTATTCCGGGGTTTTGGGTACTGTTATATGTTAATGTATTTCTATGTTTAGTCTAGTGGAGGCAGGTGTTTTCTCCTTGCCTCTGATTGAGGGTTCTATAAATAGGTATGTGTTTGTTTTAGTATTTGTGGGAGATTGTGCTGTGTATAGCTTTGTGCCTTACCGGCCTGTTATTAGTCGATGTGTTTTTTTTTGTGTACGTGTTGTTTTGGTTCACCTTCTTGTCCATTTAATATAAAGAAGATGAGTGCACATTTCCCCACTGCGTCTTGGTCCACTTTACCCTACGACAACCGTGACAAACACCTCGTGCTATTAGTAGTGGCTGCAGACCACATAGACACTTCAAATATATGCCTACAGACAGCTGTCAGCGGGGCTTTCCCATGGTACCATTACTTGCCCTCATTCTAATCTTCCCTATAAGACTAGAGCCTCCATAGTATATATAGTCTCTATAGCATCCATAGTCCCTTCAGCATCCATGGTCCCTCAGCATCTATAGTCTCAATAGTTTATATAGTCATAAATGCTATAGACTGTATAGTCTTGCCGCATACATATAGAATACCATTTCATTGTCACATCTGCTCCTGCAACCCCCTCTACTGCTCATCCTGTGTCTCCTTGAACTGCCGCCACTCCCCCAGTACTCTCTCTCTCTGTGTGTGTGTGCGTGATTGTGTGGGCGGAGACAAGTGTGCTGGAGTCAGAGCAGATCCCCACCAGCTGCAACCTGTTCCATAATCAAGACCTCTACAAATACTCAGCCCTGCCACTTCCACACTGCCAGATCGTAATCTCTGCTCAGTCAGTCTACTTTTCTAGCCGTTTGTTACTATTCAGATCCTGTTGTGCCTGTTTTCTTTGCCTGACGCTGTTTTTATCTCCGCTACAGTTCTGCCCGCTCTGACTCTGGTCTCTGTCTCCAGTCCCACGTCTCGTCATCCTGCTGCTCTGTCCTGGATTCCCCACTCTACTACTCCCTTGGATTCCCCTCCGGACCTGCTTACCCTGTCTCAACCCCTCTCGCTCCAGCCTCAGCCTCCACACCTGGTTTCCAGTAACACACCCGAGCTTCCCCTGACCTGCACTCTATTGCCCCCTTGTGTTTCAATAAATACCTTGGTTACTTTATCCCAGTCTGAGTCTGCTCTTGGGTTCCCCTGTTCCACTCCGCGTAACATTCATGCTCAATAATACCTCGTGCTATTACTTGACTTAAGACTAGTGGTACCTTTTTATGTTTAGTTGTATTATTTAGTTAAATTTGTATACAAATTCATTTAAACTGACTTACTGAAATTCAGTTGCCGTGTCCCTCAAATGTTCGTGGATGATGTGTCTCCTCCTGGCCAGCTCACAGTAAGGGTCTGGGGCCGGATTCACAAAACCTTCTTAAGAGGAAATTTCTTCTTAACTGCCATTTTTTTCCTTAACTATAGACTTATGAAGAAAGTTAAGCAAAGTTGCTATTCCTCAATAAAGTTATTGGAAATGTTCTTAATTTTTTCCCTATGTTTCTTCCTAAGAAAAAAGTTAAGAAGAAAGGAGATTCTTGAAAATAATGTTTTAGGATTTCTTCTTGGAAATGTACTTATCTTTAGGACAGCTAAACCCTTGTCTTGAGACTAATGGATACCTCTAACTATGAACTTTTTGTTGCGCCACAGACACAGTTGGCTACCGGATTTTTAAATACAGCAAGAAAATGCGTGTTTAATTTGTTTTCTTGCTAGCTAGTAATTAACAATATATTACAATATTCTAGAAGTTTTAAAAAGCTACCGCTATCTCATCAATTTGCAAAGAAGAACTTGGCTAACTTAGCTAACGTTAACGTTGTTATAGAGTGATAAATCATGCTGGCCCATCTAACCAATAGGTGGCGCTATCACCAGTCCTAGATTGTTCACATAACGGTTACCAATCGAGATAGTTAGTTGAGTATTGGTTTCCATGATAGATAGTGGTGGTAAATCAGTTCCTAATAAATGACAAGTAAAGATTACATCCTGTGTCCTCCAATTATATGTTGGTCTATTCAAGATACTACATTTGGCGACGAGGAAAAATCTGAAGTTTTCGGTGAGACTACTGAGTTTTATGAGTTATGAATGGTGAAACTACCGTGAGTGAATATTAGCATGCTGGTTAGCTAGGAAAGGCTAAGCTAAGTAAGTGAGAGCTATTGACGTGGGGAAACTAGCAAATACTTCGCCCTCTCTTTGGCAGCAGTGACTATACGACGGACAGGATGGCAGGCACAGTAGGATCGGCACCATTTGACAACAAGACACAGTTGTGGGTAGAATATTGCGAAATTCTCAACCTTTTTTGTTGCAAATAAGATCACCGACGCGGTACAGAAATGGGCCATTCTACTGAGCTGTGTAGGCACGCAAGCCTACATCTTGATGAGGAATTTACTGAGCCCGGCAAAGCCAGGAGAGAAATTATTTGAGGACTTGGTGAGTCTACTGAAAACACATTTCAATCCTAAACCGAGTGAAATAGTACAAAGTTGGAAATTCAACTCAAGACATAGGAAACCAGAGGAAATTGTTATTGAATATGTGGCAGAGCTAAGGAAGCTAGCACAGGACTGTAACTATGGAGGCACACTCATGGTGATGCTACGTGACAGATTAGTATGTGGGGCAGATGATGATAAGATACAGCGGAGCCTTTTATCTGAGGAGTTTTTGACATTTGACACAGCGCTAAGTAAAGCGCAGGCCATTGAAGCAGCCAACAAGAACATGAAGGATTTGAACTGCCTGAGCGAA
Source organism: Salmo salar (assembly GCF_965601325.2). Taxonomy (NCBI): domain Eukaryota; kingdom Metazoa; phylum Chordata; class Actinopteri; order Salmoniformes; family Salmonidae; genus Salmo; species Salmo salar. The sequence continues at coordinate 35,517,092 of NC_138294.1, read as the reverse complement.
GGGGGCCGACCTCTACAGGAAGTGTTAAAGAAACATGAGGAAGTGTTCAATGATGAGTTGGGCACGTTGAAAGGATTCACAGCAAAGATATATGTGTCAAGTGATGCCACACCCCGTTTCTTCAAAACAAGGTCAGTACCGTTTGCAAGATAGAGGCTGAGTTAGCTCGTTGCCAGGACAACAAAATCATGGAACCAGACTGGGCAGCACTGTTAGTCCCAGTGTTAAAACCAGTGAGATTATGTGGTGACTATAAAGTAACTGTAAACAGTGTCATCACTAGAACAGTACCCCATTCCTAAAATGGAGGACATGTTCACGTCCTTAGCTGGAGGAGAAAAATTCTGCAAACTAGACATGAGTCATGCTTACCAGCAGATTGTGCTAGATGAAGATTCAAATAAATATTTCACAGTGAACACGCACAAGGGACTGTTCACCTATGCCAGGTTACCTTTCCGCATCAGCTCCAGTCCCGCTATCTTCCAGTGCACTAGGGAGGAGAGTCTACAGGGGATTACCCAGTGTATCTCAATGATATTCTCCTGACAGGAAGAAATGATCAGGACCACATCCAAACACTGGACAGAGTGTTACAGTGACTGGAGGAGGCTGGGCTACGCTTGAAACGGAGTAAGTGCAGCTTCATGGAGAAGGAAGTGACATTTTTAGGACACAGAGTGGATGCTACTGGACAGCATCCAGTGCCAGCGAAAGTAAAGGCAGTGCAGGATGCACCAATGCCTACTACAGTCACAGAACTGAAATCATATCTGGGCCTATTAAACTACTATATGAGTGTCCTACCGAATCTGGCGACACTATTGGCTCCTATGCACAAGCTGCTGAGGAAGGACGAGCCATGGTGTTGAGGATCAGAACAACAAAAGGCCTTCAAACTGTCAAAAGAACTGTTGCAGTCAAGCAGAGTGTTAGTGCATTATGATGAAGGAAAATAACTGATACTTTCCTGGGATGCCTCGCCCTACGGGGTAGGGGCGGTATTGTCTCATCGCATGCCAGATTGGGGGGGGGAGCCAATAGGGTTTGTATCATGCACTCTCTCACCAGCAGAGAAGAACTATTCACAACTTGATAAGGAGGGGTTACCTATCATATTCGGGTGCAGATGTTTCATAAGTATCTATATGGGAGAATGTTTGAAATCTGTACAGACCATAAGTCTCTTATCAGTCTGTTGAATGAAATGAAAGCAGTGCCACAGATGGTGAGATGGGCAGTAACACTACGAGCATATGAGTATGTTATTACTTACAGAGCAGAGCAGGCAAGGACAATGGTAATGCAGATGCTCTCAGCCGCCTCCCTCTCCCAGAGCCAAGCAGTCCGCCTCCAGAGGAACGAGTGCTGATGTTGGACCAGGAGAACAGCCCTCTGATGACCTCCCAGCAAATCCAGAGCTGGACAGCGAAAGATTCAGTGCTGTCGAGGGTCCGTGAGTACACACTGAGGAGGTGGCCAGATCACAATGTGGGACCAGAATTTGCTCCATACAAACAGAGACAGAACGAGCTCAATGTCCAGGACGGCTGTGTGCTGTGGGGAGCCCGTGTCATCGTTCCAGAGAGAGGACATACAGCAATGACGGAGCAGCTACATCAGAGTCATCCTGGTATGACCAGAATGAAAGGCTTGGCCAGGAGCGACATGTGGTGGACTAATATGGACTCTGACATTGAAAGGAAGGTAAAGTCATGCACCACATGTCAAGAGCAAAGACTTTCACCGGCTGAGATGATGATGGGGAGGAAGTTGAGGTGCCCGTTAGACTTTTTACACCCAGACCTAAAGAGTAAGGTGCAGGCTAAGCAAACAGGACCGAAAACTTACCATGACAAACATGCAAAAGCTCGCAGTTTTGTAGTCGGAGACTCAGTGTATACCAAGAACTTTGGGTATAGACCTAAAATGGATACCAGGGCTGGTTCAAGAAATCACAGGGCCCGTGTCGTACACTGTGCTAGTGGGGATGGTAGAGGAGGACGTAGGTACATTGATCAGCTGTTCAGCAGACAGGAAACAGATTATGCAGAGCCAGTGACAGACAACAGAGACGAGGACAGCAGACAGGAACAGGACTATGCAGAGCCAGTGACTCAGAGCTCTGCAACACAGAGCTCAGTCCAGCAGGCGAGGAGTTACCACAGGACACAGGTACTCCACGGCCACCAACGGACAATGCACTTGTTAAGGAAACCAACAAAGGTTCACCTAGAGGGGAATTGCGACACTCTCAAAAAGTTAGGAAACCTCCAGTTCATTTTGGAGAGTTTGGAAATGACACGACTTCCGTCGAAGTTGGTTCCTCTCCTTGTTCGGGCGACGTTCGGCGGTCGACGTCACCGGTCTTCTAGCCATCGCCGCTCCACCTTTCATTTTCCATTTGTTTTGTCTTGTTTTCCTGCACACCTGGTTTACATCTCCTCATAATTACTATGTGTATTTAGCCCTCTGTTCCCTCCATGTCTGTGTGGGGTTTTGTTTATTGTCAAGGTTGGCACGCTTCCGGCAGGTTTGCGCCGGGTTTTGTTTTGTACCCATGCTTTGTGGCAGCCGGTACTTTGTACTTGGTTGTTCTACTTTGTGCTGCCTCACTTGTTCTTTGGGCATTTGTTTTTGTGACGTGGTTGCGTTCTGTTCTAAATATTGCCTCAGTAAAGTGCTTTGTCCACTCATCTCTGCTCTCCTGCGCCTGACTTCCATGCACCAGCTACACCCACCGCTTGACAGGAAAGTAAAGGAGAAATTTTGTTATGTGCCCTTATCTCATTTAGGAAGTAAGGTCGTGTCTTTGGCATCATTAAAGTGAAGACTGTTATTTTATCAAATCAGTGCTCTGTAATTATTATTACGTGATTAAACTAATCATGTAAATGTAATTAACTAGGAAGTCGAGGCACCAAGGAAAATTTTCAGATTACAGTTATAATTGACCTAATATAACTTTTCAGATATATTAATATCTGATCAATTAGTCTTCTAATTAATGAATTATTCTTTACCTCACGTTAGTCTCATTCCAAACATCGTAAATTGTTGGTTATGTGCACAAACTCAGTCTTTGCTATGAATCATCCATACATCAATTGTCTTGATCATTTATTTACTAACTAACTAAATAATCACAGAAATGCATAACAAACAAACAAACAGTAGGTATGGTTACAAGGAAATGATAGGGAATGTTCCCTAGTGGCTAAACCGATATGGCGGCTTGGTGGACAAAAGGGGAAGTGGGTGTGGCTGAGAAGGCCGGGAAAGACAAAAGACACTACACAGTTGATAATACGCTCAGTGTGTCGTCATGATCTCTGTTGGAATCGTCCGTCTTTCTGTTGGAAAGTTCATTCGAGATTCTCTCTGCATCCCTGGAGTCTTTGGTTAGAATGGTTACTTCAGAGTAACATTCAGAAATGTTCTTATAGAATAGATGTTTCGGCGGTTGTCGGTCTTCAGCGGTTGTCGGTCTTCGTCAACATAAATTCTAGCTGCAGACTAGTAATTAGTATCGAAGATTTGCTCTTGTTCTGTCGGTATCGATAGTCTCAGAGTTTGACCATTTCCACCAGTGTAGCCAATGTTCCATGTGGTTTGGTTAGGAATTCAACAACCGAGGAATGCATGGTCTCTACTCAAACCTTAGCCCTCTCGGTAATCGAGGTACGCTTGGTTTAAAGTGGGCTTCTCCACAAACATAACATTTTCCTTCACAATCTCTTTTCCAATTTTGGGGGGGGTTTTCAAACTAGTTTTCATTGGGAAGGCAGATAAAGCGTTTTTATCAAAAGTAATCACTTTTGCATGTGAACACAGAATCCTACTCAGTACTCCATGTGCTTAATTGTATCACTTTTGTTTTGTTTCTACGTTACATATTGTGTCACATGACATTGAGTGTTTATTTTCTGTCAAAATGATAACTTTTTCTCATATATAAAAACACATTTTGAGAAAGAAATGTAATGAATGATGACTGCAGCTCTTTTGTATTCAAACTCTTCTATTTTAAACTACATCCTACTCATTTAAATGAACACTGATTCTGTGGTTCATAGTGTGGTGGCAGAATCTGTTGGAACTTCTCAAGGGATATGTTCTTTGTTGGACTGTGATGTTATGCCTTTCATAGACTCCTGGTATGTCTGCACCTTAACATTGTGTTCTGGAACTGTTTCTTGTATAAAATAACTGTTGTATAAACAATATGATTGTATTATCACCTCCCACTATATAAGGGACATGTAACCATTTACACTTCGAGTTCTTCCCTGTGAAATCAGAGAAAGATCTCCCCTGCAGCTGCTTGGTTAATTATTTTTATTTTTTTTATACAATTAAATAGTCTCTGCCTTAATCTTTGGTTATTAATGTTGTGAGAAATTAGATCCAATCAAAATCAGCCAATTGGTCTAATTTTGCTGTGACCACATTTCATAGCATTGTAGCAATTTAAAATTACTGGACAAGACAGATATTCCTTGCGACAGTATCAAGCGGAGGTATAAGTATCATTCAGCCATAAGGATCATTCTGTAAGTAGCAGCACATAGTTCAAAACAGAAGCATGAATATCTTGTCCATTGTCTCAAAATTGTGAGGTTGGGTGCACAATTTCCTGGCCATGCTTCTCTGGGAGACAGGCATCGTTCCCGTCCAAGTTGTTTAAATCCTAAACATGGAAAATCATGTTACTTTACAACCACCTTTTTTCAGATAATAATTACATTTTCATAGTGGCTCCTTTAAATCTATACCTCCACATTGCCAGGGAAGGTGACAGGATTCTGTGCTTGTCCCATTTCCCATAGCTGGTTGGGGGTCAAATTTAGCTCATTGCGCAGGTAATGATTATCCCATCCATTGGTAAATGTGTCTATGTCTGCTTGGAGGCACGGGAGGAATACATAGTGCGCACAGAATAGGTGAAGGCTGTTTGACGGGTCAAGCCTTCATCTTCCAAACTGTGTAGGACATTGTAAAAGATGTGTGACACGGCCATCTACATGTCCCGTCAGAATGGCTCAATCTTGAAAGCATATAAAATAGAACATTTGAAGCAACATAATGAAACATTCAACATCATACCCAGTCCAATGTCCTACACAATTCATTGCTATTATTTTAACCATTCTGAGCATAAGGAAATGTAATTGGTCAAGGCATTCTAATGCACTTCGCATTTCTACTTCACCATCTCCTGTTGAATTTAACTGTTTCTAAACTTAGTTTTCGTCAATGCATGTGAGAGATTGAATTGACATTGCATTCATTCTATAGCTAGGTTTCCATCCAATTGGCGACATTCATGCGAATATTTGAAAGTCTGCATAGAGAAAATTTTAATTTTTTCCATCAGTGGTGTTTCCACCAAACGGACTTGTTGAATAAACTGTTGGATTCTATCTTGAAATATACAGTTAAAGTACGAAGTTGACATACACTTAGGGTGTAGTCATTAAAACTTGTTTTTCAACCAATTCACAAATGTCTTGTTAACCTCTCTGGGCTAGGTGGGACGTTTGCGTCCTTTGATGATCATCATCAGATGACACTCCTAGGACATTATGTTATACAATACATGCATGTTTTGTTCAATCAAGTTCATATTTATATCAAAAACCAGCTTTTTACATTAGCATGTGATGTTCAGAACTAGCATTCCCACCGAACACTTCCGGTGAATTTACTAAATTACTCACGATAAACGTTCACAAAAAACACAACAATTATTTTAAGAATTATAGATACAGAACTCCTTTATGCAATCGCGGTGTCCGATTTTAAAATAGCTTTTCGGTGAAAGCACATTTTGCAATATTCTGAGTAGATAGCCCGGCCATCATGGCTAGCTATTTTGACACCCACCAAGTTTGGTACTCACCAAACTCAGATTTACTATAAGAAAAATTGGATTACCTTTGCTGTTCTTCATCAGAATGCACTCCCAGGACTTCTACTTCAACAACAAATGTTGGTTTGGTTCCAAATAATCCATAGCGGCGTTTTGTTCGTGCGTTCAAGACACTATCCGAAGGGTGACGCGCCGGCGCATATTGTGACAAAAAAATTCTAAATATTCCATTACCGTACTTCGAAGCATGTCAAACGCTGTTTAAAATCAATTTTTATGTGATTTCTCTCGTAAAATAGCGATAATATTCCGACCGGGAGTCGTTGTTTTCGTTCAAAGACTCAAAATGTAAAATGGACTCTTCAGGTGCATGCGTGCGCCCGTCTCATTGTTCTCAGATTGACCACTTACCAAATGCGCTACTGTTTTTCAGCCAGTAACTGCAGAGTCATCATTCAACGTTCTGGCGCCTTCTGAGAGCCTATGGGAGCCTTAGAAAGTGTCACGTTACAGCAGAGATCCTCTGTTTTGGATAGAGGTGACAAAGAAGGCCAAGAAATGGTCAGAGAGGGCACTTCCTGTTTGGAATCTTCTCAGGTTTTGGCCTGCCATATGAGTACTCACAGACACCATTCAAACAGTTTTAGAAACTTTAGGGTGTTTTCTATCCAAATCAAACAATTATATGCATATTCTAGTTACTGGGCAGGAGTAGTAACCAGATTAAATCGGGTACGTTTTTTTATCCGGCCGTGCAAATACTGGACAAGACATATCTTGAAATATCCCTATCCCCAACAGGTTAACAAACTATAGTTTTGGCAAGTCGGTTACTTTGTGCATGACACAAGTCATTTTTCCAACAATTGTTTACAGACAGATTATTTCACTTATAATTCACTGTATCACAATTCCAGTGGGTCAGAGGTTTACATACACTAAGTTGACTGTGCCTTTAAACAGCTTGGAAAATTCCAGAAAATGATGTCATGGCTTTAGAAGCTTCTGATAGGCTAATTGACAATTTGAGTCAATTGGAGCTGTACCTGTGGATGTATTTGAAGGCCTACCTTCAAAGTGAGTGCCTCTTTGCTTGACATCATGGGAAAATCAAAAGAAATCAGCCAAGACCTCAGAAAATGTAACGGCCGTTGTTGAAGAGAGAAGGGGACCAAGGCGCAGCGGGTTGCGTGCTCATCATTATTTTATTTATATTAAAGTGAACACGAAAACAATAAACAAAGAACGACAGACCGACAGTTTCACAGGCTAATAATAACAGCAGTGCAAAATACAACTACCCACAAAGAGACAGGTGAAAACAAGCTCCCTAAGTATGACTCCCAATCAGGAACAATGATGTACAGCTGTTCCTGATTGAGAGCCACACCAGGCCAACAAAGAAATACAAAACCTAGAAAACCTAGATACCCAAAACAAGAACATACACCACCCCGGGAACACATAAATACAATACCCGTCTACATACACATAACCCCCCGAACCATATAAAACAAATACCCTCTGCCACATCCTGACCAAACTACCATAACCAATAACCCCTATACTGGTCAGGACGTGACAGAAAATACATTTGTAGACCTCCACAAGTCTGGTTCATCCTTGGGAGAAATTTCCAAACCCCTGAAGGTACCACGTGCATCTGTACAAACAGTACGCAAGTATAAACACCATGGGACCACGCAACTGTCATACCGCTCAGGAAGGAGCCGCGTTCTGTCTCCTAGAGATTAACGTACTTTGGTGCGAAAAGTGCAAATCAATCCCAGAACAACAGCAAAGGACCTTGTGAAGATGCTGGAGGAAACAGGTACAAAAGTATCTATATCAACAGTAAAACGAGTCCTATATCGACATAACCTGAAAGGCCGCTCAGCAAAGAAGAATCCACTGCTCCAAAACTGCCATAAAAAAAGCCAGATTACGGTTTGCAACTGCACATGGGGACAAAGATCGTACTTTTTTGAGGAATGTCCTCTGGTCTGATGGAACAGAAATAGAACTGTTTGGCCATAATGACCATTGTTATGTTTGGAGGAAAAAGGGGGAGGCTTGCAAGCCAAAGAACACCATCCCAACTTTGAAGCATGGGGGTGGCAGCATCATGTTGTGGGGTGCTTTGTTGCATGAGGGACTGGTGCACTTCACAAAATAGATGGCATCACGAGAGAGGAAAATTATGTGGATATATTGAGGCAACATCTCAAGACATCAGTCAGGAAGTTAAAGCTTGGTCACAAATAGGTCTTCGAAATGGACAATGACCCCAAGCATATTGCCAAAGTTGTGGCAAAATGGCTTAAGGACAACAAAGTCAAGGTATTGGAGTGGCCATCACAAAGCCCTGACCTCAATCCCGTAGAAAATTTGTGGGCAGAACTGAAAAAAAGTGTGTGAGCAAGGAGGCCTAAAAACGTGACTCAGTTACACCAGCTCTGTCAGGAGGAATGGGCCAAAATTCACCCAATTTATTGTGGGAAGCTTGTGGAAGGCTACCCAAAACGTTTGACCCAAGTTAAACAATTTAAAGGCAATGCTACCAAATACTAATTGAGTGTATGTAAACCTCTGACCCACTGGGAATGTGATGAAAGAAATAAAAGCTGAAATAAATCATTCTCTCTACTATTATTCTGACATTTCACATTCTTAAAATAAAGTGGTGTTTCTAACTGACTTAAGACAGGGAATTTTTACTAGGATTAAATGTCAGGAATTGTGAAAAACTGAGTTGAAATGTAGTTGGCTAAGTTGTATGTAAACTTCCAACTTCAACTGTAGGTGTCCATAGCCTCATGCTGGGATGGACAAGGGGTAGATCTGACCCTTAGGGAGCGATGCCCCAGGATGGAGGTCGATCGCGCTGTCCTCCGGGCAATGAGGGGGGCAGAATGGACGCCTTTTTCTTGCTGAAGACACTCTGAAACTGGGCATATACAGGTGGGATGTGGGTTGGAATGGCAGACTCTGATCCTTCTATGGAGGTGGCTCGACAGGGTAGATTGTAGCAGTTCTTAAAACAGGTGGGAGACCATGACAGCAGTTCCCCTTGCCGCCAGGAGATAGCAGGGTCGTGAAAGCTTAGCCAGGGGTGACTGAGGATGAGGGGATCTTTAGGTGAAGACAACACCATTAACTGAATGACCTCAGAATGAAGGAGGCCAATCTGAAGGGTGACACTTTCGATCATGCGAGTCACAAGACCAGTTCCGAGAGGTTATCCATCCAACGCATTATTCCTAAAGGGAGGATTAACAGGAATTAGTTTGACTCTGTTGTGCCAATTGTTCATCAATTAAATTACCTGTGGCCCCCGAGTCCACTTACCAAACTGCCTTTTGGTAATATTCAAAAACATAGAGGTGCTTACCCGGGCAGAAGTGGAGGTGTTGTGGTCACCCCTTCATGGTTGGTAAATCGGACAGCTATTGAGTAGGTGGTTACTCTCTCCACAATACAAGCACAGGTTTTCACGCAACCTCCGATGTCTCTCAGCAGGCGTGAGAGGGGCATGGCCGAGTTACATAGGTTTGGGGATAGTAGACCGTGGTGGACGAGAGAAGGGCGTGGAAGACTCGCAGGCCATGGGCGACTGTAGGTTGCCAATGGATATGGACTAGTGGTCGACCGATTATGATTTTTAAACGCCGATACCGATTATTGGAGGCCCCAAAAAAAGCCGCTGCCGATTAATCGGCCGATTATTGTTATGATTTTTTTATATGTATATATACACACACACACACACACACACACACACACACACACACACACACACACACACACACACACACACACACACAGCTCTGAAGTGACAACGATACTGAAGAGTCTGCTTAGGAGACAAATACCTTCAACTGTTTGAATAATAAAAATAGAGTTTAAGTTACCTGTGATGAATGCTGAAAACAAAAACTACAAAAAGTTATTTCTATATGCAGGAAATCCTATTTTAATAATGGGCATGGTAAGAATTGACTACCAAAGTGCGAGTCATAATTCCCATGACACCTTCTAGCAAAATCTGAAAAGCGGTTCCTTCATTTATTCCATAGGATATTTTGCGATTAACTTAAAATAAGGTCTGTGTTTGGTTTAGGCTTACACCACCTTGCCAATTTTATAACTGTGTAGATATCCATAGGATATAACTCTGATCAATATAAGCGAAGATACATTTTTTTGTAGAGTGGATTTATGAATATATGTTGACAAACGTTACCTAGTGAGATTTACACGGGTATCAAAACGCAGAGGCGGCACAAAACACAGACCTTATTTGAAGTAGATCAAGACATTCTCTATGGAAGACATGAACGGTAAAATAACGAAGGAACCCCATTCATGTTCAGCCACAAGTTATTACAGGAATTATAACGCGTCGACTATTTCTCTCTAAACCATATACCTTTGACTATTATGAGCCTGCTGCTGCCTACCACCGCTCAGTCAGACTGCTTTATCAAATATCAAATCATAGACTTAACTATAATATAATAAACCTTAGGTCATTAATATGGTCAAATCCGGAAAATATCATCTCGAAAACATTATTCTTTCAGTGACATACGGAACCGTTCCGTATTTTATCTAAACGGGTGGCATCCATAAATCTAAATATTCCTGTTACATCGCACAACCTACAATGTTATTTCAAAGTTCCGTAAAATTCTGGCAAATTAGTTCGCAACGAGCCAGATTCTGTATACCCTGATTCTGCGTGCAACGAACGCAAGAGAACTGACACAATTTCACCTGGTTAATATTGCCTGCTAACCTGGATTTCTTTAAGCTAAATATGCAGGTTTAAAAATATATACTTCTGTGTATTGATTTTAAGAAAGGCATTGATGTTTATGGTTAGGTACAGTCGTGCAACGATTGTGCTTTTTTTCGCAAATGCGCTTTTGTTAAATCATCCCCGTTTGGCGAAGTCTGCTGTCTTTGTTAGGAAGAAATAGTCTTCACAGTTCGCAACAAGCCAGGCGGCCCAAACTGCTGCATATACCCTGACTCTGTTTGCAAGAGAAGTGACACATTTTCCCTAGTTAAAAGAAATTCATGTTAGCAGGCAATATTAACTAAACATGCAGGTTTAAAAATATATACTTGTGTATTGATTTTAAGAAAGACATGGATGTTTATGGTTAGGTACACGTCGGAGCAAAGACAGTCCTTTTTCGCGAATGCGCACCACATCAATTATATGCAAAGCAGGACAGTCTAGATAAACTAGTAATATCATCAACCATGTGTAGTTAACTAGTGTTTATGATTGATTGATTGTTTTTTTATAAGATAAGTTTAATGCTAGCTAGCAACTTACCGTGGCAACGTAAAGCAGGTGGTTAGTGCGTTGAGCTAGTTAACGTAAGGTTGCATCCCCAAGCTGACAAGGTAAAAATCTGTCGTTCTGTCCCTGAACAAGGCAGTTAACCCACCGTTCCTAGGCCGTCATTGAAAATAAGAATGTGTTCTTTAACTGACTTGCCTAGTTAAATAAAGGTTTAATAAATAAATAAATAAATAAATAAATAGGCAAATCGGTGGCCAAAAATACCCATTACCGATTGTTACGAAAACTTGAAATCGGCCCTAATTAATCGGCCATTCCGATTAATCGGTCGACCTCTAATATGGACATCCAGATGTATTGGTTTAGGTCTGTTAAATCTCCTCTGCAGGCCCTGTCACAGCTCACATAACAGGTCCCTGGTGTGACGACCTGAAACGGAATGGTCATGGGGGAAAAGAGAGACCAGTCATGTACTGGAGTAAATCGTTAGACTCGGTGCGAGAGGAAAGCCGCTGAGTCTGAGAACAGTGCAGGTGACAGATATGGTTTTGCATATCACTGCTTCGATTACAATGGCCCAAAAAAGTAGATGTGTCTCGATTCAGTGCACATTCATCTTAAAATAGTAGACATTAATGAGTGTGATGCAAATAGTGAATATCCAACGGAGATTGGTAATAGTATATACTTTACAGTAAATGTTGGGGTGGATTAAAACAAACGATTAAAGAATGGAGGGGGGACAGTGGCATCCCTGTGAACAGAAGTTTTCATGTTTTGTTTGTCTGTAATTAAAACCTTTTTGTGGTTGATTGAGATTCACCATAGTGAAAACGAATGAAATGTTAATTTTCTCTTTTAGGAGAGGATGGGGTATCCCTATCTCTCCATTTGAAATGTTTCCAGAGTCCCTTGCCTTGGGAGAGCAGTTAGTGAAATTCTTCAGTTCTATAAAGTGTAAAGGTACCCGGATCCGTCCATAAAAGTCACACCCGATTAATTTCTTAGGGATAGGCATCCCTAAGAAATTAGCGGGACAACTTCCGGTGAAACTGGAGGGCGCCCAATTCAAATAAATAATCATAAATATTATGGACATTTAGGTACATATAAGTATCTTATATCAGCTGAAAGATTAAATTATTGTTAATCTAACTGCACTGTTTGATTTACAGTAGCTATTACAGCGAAAACATGCCATGCCCCACATTAAAATATTTTTACACCGACACAGGTTTCATACATTCACAAATAACGATTAGATATTCACTTACTTTTTGAAAATCTTCCTCTGATTTGTCATCCAAAGGGTCCCAGCTGTAACATGTAGTGTTGTTTTGTTAGATAAAATCCTTCTTTATATCCCAAAAAGTCAGTTTAGTTGGTGCCATCGATTTGAGTAAATCACTCGTTCAACATGCAGAGAAAGGAATCTAAAAATGTATCCCTAAACTTTGTTTCAACAAGTCAAAATATGTTTCTATTTACTCCTCAGATACCCTAAAATGTAATCAAACTATAATATTTCTTATGGAAAGAAGTATGTTCAATAGGAAACCAATTTTAGCAGGTCTTCATGGCGCGCAAACACGAATTTCCAAGACTGTGTCCCTGTACTAAAACTGATATTTCTTATTCGTTTTTGAAGTTACAAGCCTGAAACCTTGAACATAGACTGCTGACACCCTGTGGAAGCCATAGGAATTGCATCCAGTGAGATAGTTTTCAATATGACCTTTTACTTGGCTTTCTAAGAGGATTGTCTCTCAAAAAAGAATCTGGTTTGTTTTTCTTTGGATCTATTGTGTTATATTCCCCTACATTCGTTTAACATTTCTAGAAACTGTGTTTTCTTTCCAATGGTACCAATTATATGCATATCCTGGCTTCAGGGCCTGAGCTACAGGCAGTTAACTTTGGGCACGTCATTCAGGCGGAAATGGAGAAAAAAGGGGCCTAGCCATATTAACCTGTTTAGGATAGGGGGCAGTATTTTCACGGCTGGATAAAAAACGTACCCGATTTAATCTGGTTATTACTCCTGCCCAGAAACTAGAATATGCATATAATTTTCAAAGCAAGCATATATGTCACAAAAACCAAAACCACAGCTAAATGCAGCACTAACCTTTGATGATCTTCATCAGATGACACTCCTAGGACATTATGTTATACAATACATGCATGTTTTGTTCAATCAAGTTCATATTTATATCAAAAAACAGCTTTTTACATTAGCATGTGATGTTCAGGACTAGCATACCCACCGCATACTTCCGGTGAATTTACTAAATTACTCACGATAAACATTTACAAAAAACATAACAATTATTTTAAGAATTATAGATACAGAACTCCTTTATGCAATCGCTATGTCCGATTTTAAAATAGCTTTTTGGCAAAAGCACAATTTGCAATATTCTGAGTACATAGCTCGGCCATCACGGCTAGCTATTTTACATTTACATTTAAGTCATTTAGCAGACGCTCTTATCCAGAGCGACTTACAAATTGGTGCATTCACCTTATGATATCCAGTGGAACAACCACTTTACAATAGTGCATCTAAATCTTTTAAGGGGGGGGGGGGGGATTAGAAGGATTACTTTATCCTATCCTAGGTATTCCTTAAAGAGGTGGGGTTTCAGGTGTCTCCGGAAGGTGGTGATTGACTCCGCTGTCCTGGCGTCGTGAGGGAGCTTGTTCCACCATTGGGGTGCCAGAGCAGCGAACAGTTTTGACTGGGCTGAGCGGGAACTGTGCTTCCTCAGAGGTAGGGGGGCCAGCAGGCCAGAGGTGGATGAACGCAGTGCCCTTGTTTGGGTGTAGGGCCTGATCAGAGCCTGAAGGTATGGAGGTGCCGTTCCCTTCACAGCTTCGTATTTTGACATCCGCCAACTTCGGGGTCACCTAAACTCAGAATTATTATAAGAAAAATTGGATTACCTTTGCTGTTCTTCATCAGAATGCACTCCCAGGACTTCTACTTCAACAACAAATGTTGTTTTGGTTCCAAATAATCCATAGTTATATCCAAATACCTCCGTTTTGTTCGTGCGTTCAGGTCACTAACCGAAAGGTAACGCGCGAGTGCATTTCGTGACAAAAAAATTCAAAATATTCCATTACCGTACTTAGAAGCATGTCAAACGCTGTTTAAAATAAATTTTTTATGCTATTTTTTTCGTAAAATAGCGATAACATTCCAACCGGGTAACGTTGTATTCATTCAAAGACTGAAAGAAAAACATGGCGAGTTCTCGTGACCGCGCATCTCAGTCTCACTGTCCCCAGGCTGACCACTTACAAACTCTTCTGCTGTACTTTGCCCAGAGACAGCAGACACCCCATTCCACTTTCTGGCAGCTTCTGAGAGCCAATGGAAGCCTTAGAAAGTGTCACGTTACAGCACAGATGCTGTATTTTCGATAGAGATGCAACAGAAGGACAACAAATTGTCAGACAGGGCACTTCCTGCATGGAATCTTCTCAGGTTTTGGCCTGCCATATGAGTTCTGTTATACTCACAGACACCATTCAAACAGTTTTAGAAACTGTAGAGTGTTCTCTATCCAAATCTACTAATTATATGCATATTCTAGTTTCTGGGCAGGAGTAGTAACCAGATTAAATCGGGTACGTTTTTTATCCGGACGTGAAAATACTGCCCCCTATCCCAACGAAGTTAAGTACTTTAGTCTAGTAAGCTCGACCGAGGACCACCGCGAGTGTAACTTTGAAGGAATCAATCTAATGAAGACGAGAGGGGAAGAACATTTCCCTCCCACCACCGTGTGGTACTCTGATGGATCCAGTCTAATGAACACTTCCAGAACAAAGAAAGCCTACTACCATACCTACTAAGTACATTGTGACCTCTGGTGGACAACCAGAGACTTCTGTCGAACTATTCTCCACAGACTGATCGAATGATTTCAACTGAGCGAGACGACAAAAGACATACAAGCGTAAATATGTACATTGCATTTCTGAATCCAAATGAGCGGTTTATAGGGTGCTAAATATCCATATTTAAGATGAGTGAATTATTCAACTGTATGTACAATAGTGGAATTCCTTTGTCTCTCCATCTCCCGC
This sequence comes from Salmo salar, assembly GCF_965601325.2. Taxonomy (NCBI): domain Eukaryota; kingdom Metazoa; phylum Chordata; class Actinopteri; order Salmoniformes; family Salmonidae; genus Salmo; species Salmo salar. The sequence goes on along the minus strand of NC_138294.1, from coordinate 35,501,805 downwards.
TCTTTCTCCCCCCCTTTCATTGTGTAACAAGCCATCATATTGGGTTAGTGTACTAGGGACTTTTCATGTACAGTCGTAGCCAAAAGTTTTGAGAATGACACAAATATTAACTTTCACAAAGTTTACTGCTTCAGTGTCTTTAGATATTTTTGTCAGATGTTACTATGGAATACTGAAGTATAATTACATCCTGACTGATGGCAGCCCATTCTTGCATAATCAATGCTTGGAGGTTGTCAGAATTTGTGGGGTTTTGTTTGTCCACCCGCCTCTTGAGGATTGACCACAAGTTCTCAATGGGATTAAGGTCTGGGGAGTTTCCTGGCCATGGACCCAAAATATCGATGTTTTGTCCCCCGAGCCACTTAGTTATCACTTTTGCCTTATGGCAAGGTGCTCCATCATGCTGGAAAAGGCATTGTTTGTCACCAAACTGTTCCTGGATGGTTGGGAGAAGTTGCTCTCGGAGGATGTGTTGGTAACATTCTTTATTCATGTCTGTATTCTTAGGCAAAATTGTGAGTCAGCCCACTCCCTTGGCTGAGAAGCAACCCCACACATGAATGGTCTCAGGATGCTTTACTGTTGGCATGACACAGAACTGATGGTAGCGCTCACTTTCTCCGGACAAGCTTTTTTCCAGATGCCCCAAACAATCGGAAAGGGGATTCATCAGAGAAAATGACTTTACCCCAGGCCTCAGCAGTCCAATCCCTGTACCTTTTGCAGAATATCAGTCTGTCCCTGATGTTTTTCCTGGAGAGAAGTGGCTTCTTTTCTGCCCTTCTTGACAACAGGCCATCCTCCAAAGGTCTTTGCCTCACTGTGCGTGCAGATGCACTCACACCTGCCTGCTGCCATTCCTGAGCAAGCTCTGTACTGGTGCTGCCCCGATCCCGCAGCTGAATCAACTTTACGAGATGGTCCTGGCACTTGCTGGACTTTCTTGGGCGCCTGAAGCCTTCTTCACAACAGTTGAACCGCTCTCCTTGATAATTTAATCATCGTAATAATTAACCTGTTAGGGCTATGGGGCAGTATTTACACGGCCGGATAAAAAACGTACCCGATTTAATCTGGTTATTACTACTGCCCAGAAACTAGAATATGCATATAAATATTGGCTTTGGACAGAAAACACCCTAAAGTTTCTAAAACTGTTTGAATGGTGTCTGTGAGTATAACAGAACTCATATGGCAGGCAAAAACCTGAGAAGATTCTGTACAGGAAGTGCCCTCTCTGACCATTCCTTGAGCTTCTTGACTCTTTTTATTGAAAACTTAGGATCTTTGCTGTAACGTGACACTTCCTACGGCTCCCATAGGCTCTCAGAACCCGGGAAAAAGCTGAATGATGTCGAGGCAGCCCCTGGCTGAAAAACATTAGCGCGTTTGGATAGTGGTCGGTCAGAGTACGATGAGACTGAGGCGCGTGCACGAGGCGACCCCATGTTTTTATTTTCTCTCTCTTTGTACTAAAACACAGAGTCCCGGTCGGAATATTATCGCTTTTTTACGAGAAAAATTGCATAAAAATTGATTTTAAACAGCAGTTGACATGCTTCAAAGTACGGTAATGGAATATTTAGAATTTTTTTGTCACGAAACGCGTCGTGCGCGTCACCCTTCTTTACACTTCGGATAGTGTCTTGAACACACGAACAAAACAGAGGATATTTGAACATAACTATGGATTATTTTGAACCAAACCAACATTTGTTATTGAAGTAGAAGTCCTGGGAGTGCATTCTGACGAAGAACAGCAAAGGTAATAACATTTTTCTTATAGTAAATCTGACTTTGGTGAGGGCTAAACTTGGTGGGTGTCTAAATAGCTTGCCCTGTGATGCTGGGCTATCTACTTAGAATATTGCAAAATGTGCTTTCACCGAAAAGCTATTTTAAAATCGGACATAGCGAGTGCATAGAGGAGTTCTGTATCTATAATTCATAAAATAATTGTTATGTTTTTTGTGAACGTTTATCGTGAGTAATTTAGTAAATTCACCGGAAGTTTGCGGGGGGTATGCTAGTTCTGAACGTCACATGCTAATGTAAAAAGCTGGTTTTTGATATAAATATGAACTTGATTGAACAAAACATGCATGTATTGTATAACATAATGTCCTAAGATTGTCATCTGATGAAGATCATCAAAGGTTAGTGCTGCATTTAGCTGTGGTTTGGGTTTATGTGACATTAGCTTGAAAAATGGGTGTCTGATTATTTCTGGCTGGGTACTCTGCTGACATAATCTAATGTTTTGCTTTCGTTGTAAAGCCTTTTTGAAATCGGACAGTGTGGTTAGATTAACGAGAGTCTTGTCTTTAAAATGGTGTAAAATAGTCATATGTTTGAGAAATTGAAGCAATAGCATTTCTAAGGTATTTGAATAACGCGCCACGGGATTCCACTGGCTGTTACGTAGGTGGGACGAAATCGTCCCACTGGCCCTAGAGAAGTTAAATGTAGAAATAACAGTCAAACACATTAATGATAGCAACGTCACGACAGAGTTCCTCATATAAAATGTCTCAGTCAAGTTGTTAATGTATTGTCTTCAATTTGCAGATCTTCATGTTACCTCTGAATACAAACAACAGGCAGTATATTAGGTATTATATTTCTGGTGCAAGAAATAGCCCTGATATCAAATCTGTGTCCTTTTATTCTGGTACCTAATGGATTATTTTTGATTATTATCCAAAAATTATTTTTCCTCTACGTAGGATGGCCGATCTAACCGGTCTGGTCTTGGCGATGTGGCTGGGCTTGGCACCGGTGGCGTTGGCAGCGGATGGATAGGTCACGCCCTTCTCTCCTGCTGACACGGTGCGGTAGAGGATGTGGCCTTTTTTACCCAACGACTTGTACTCGAAGCTGGGCGGATCACTGAAGCTGGGCTGGGCAGGGCCGGAGCTCTCTGATGGTGTAGCTGGTGCGACACACGGTGCTGTCATCTATAGTCTGAGATCTCATTACCATCTGGGCTGGCTTGAAGCTGGTGGCCTGGGGGGCATTCTTGGCAGTGTACTGGGAGCGGAAGGTGGTTCGATGAATTTAAGCCTACATACAGCATGGATGCCACACCATACCCCTTCTGCAAGACAGCACACAAACCACTTCTAACACTAATGTAACACTTCAAGGGATTGGGGCAGTGGGACTCATTACATACTCCTTGTGCCAATTGAGTGTAGTGCCTTCCATGGAAGTGGTTTTGGCATGATTCCATATGGCAAGGGACTACAAAATGAACACTATAGCTTTTACTGTGTAGACCGAATAAATTACCTGAAACGAACCTGAAGGTGGTGGTATTGGACATGTGACCATCCAAAGGCTTGAACTCATTGTTACGTTTTTTGGACGCCTGAGGAGCCACAGTTCCTTTAGAGTGGAACTTGTCACTGTAATCTGTGCGCACACACGCTGAGTCGGAGCGGGAGGTGGGGATAACAGCAGGTGGGGGGGTGGACATTAATGCCGACTGCAAGAAAAAAAGAAAAAAATGTAATCTTTGCAATTTGACAAGAACATGAATAAGTATGAAAATAAAGAAAGACCCACACATGCTCCCAACAATTTAATGAGTAAACCTAATAACCAAAGAATATGAACAATAACATGAACTACAAAATTCTAATTGAACTGCGATTGCATAAACCATTATCTGATGTAGCCGTGATTAGGCTGTGTTAGGAAGTGATGTCACTCCTAGGAAATGATGCAAAGATGCAATTAGAAAATGTATCTTTATGGATGTAAATGTAAATTTACCGGCATTACAATAGTAAACAAATGATTTGTTCCACGATACAGAATTGTAATTTGCCAAAGTTAACTCATCTGAGGCGTCCTCAACAAAATTAGAGGTGGTAGGTCAGGTGGGCATTTATATCACCAAGAAAGTTCTATGTATGAGATCATTTAAGTGGCAAGCAAAAAACAAACACACAGTTATCCTTCAAAGTGTAATTGACATCGCTGGTGTGCATGCGCGCGCATCTCAAACGTCTTCATTTCCTCGTCTACACTGATTCATAGTCACTAATTAGGGGGTGAAACAACAGGTGAAAGCAATAGCCTAATGAATATACATCAGGAATTGGGTTTCAGCTGTCGCATTTCATTCAGAGGACCGATAAGGCAAAGGAGAGGACACCACGTCATACTATAGAGATCCACCCTGTGTGCGGTTTCTTTGCTAATAGCCTTAACATATTTTTTTTGCTGACCAATTCTATCGTCATTACGCCATGGTGCAAGGGACATCGCAAGAAAGAATGTGGTTTTACGAAGAACAGGCAGGTAAAAGTTTGGCAGGTGAATAGACAAAGCAAAATATGTAATTTCTCAGGTAGCATATGCGATGCATTTATACCTTGAACCATGTTTTTTCTCATGCAAATTTGAAATGAAATGTAGTTGTAAAATGTATATCAATTTAAATGACCTAATCTAATAGGGCCAAATATGATGCCTGGGAATCTTAACTCGAGTCAGGTTGGTTAAATTTACATTCTTGTCCCCAGCCACTAGGCCTAGACAGCACATGTTCCCTATGCTTTGTATTCCTACTACTCAACCATGTTCTAGCTATATTAACTGCTTGCTTAATGTTAGTAACAGCACTGACGATCTAAAGTAGCCATACCCAGTGAAAGTGTTATGCATTGGTCATAGGTATTTTTATTAGTTATGACTTGTGGTTACAGTTTGGTTTGTTCCTTGACAGAATGTGGTCTTTCGTTTGGCTAACCTCCCCATGGTTAGTTCAGCGTGTGCACTCGTGTCTGTCTTGTATTGTGACACCAAGCGCAACCACCCCTACATCAGATCGTTGTGTAAGGTGGTGGAGATTAGTGTGACGACCTTAACCTCCGTAGCCTGTAACAGTGCCACCCCCATCATCATTAAGCTGGAGCCCCAAAGTAAGTACTTTGATGCTGTCACCTTTCCAGTGTTTCCACGTATGGAATCACATTGGGCCAAACCAGGGCTTGAATTGTGACAATTCTGTTTTACTCCATGCTGTGCTCCCAGTTTCCATTGTGAATGATCTTGCATGCAAAGGCCTGGATAAGCTTGAGAGTACGTTGCCAGTGCTTCAACAGCCTTCACAGCAGGTGAACTCAATCCTCATATGTCCCAATCCTCTATTGGCTGTCCTTTGTGACAAATATACTTTTACATTATTGTAAGAAGTATTTCTGTTCAATTCTCATTTATTGTTATCACCCAGATTGTTTCAGATGTGACGAATATAATGATGGAGGCCAAAGATGCTGTAGCCATTGCTGTCCACGGAGCAAAGAACTGCATGTATTACACCCTGACTGGAATGGTTGCGATGACAAAAGGAGCAAGTGGTGGGAGAGCCAACACTGTGTCCCTGGAACATGCTGTCCAGCTGGTTAGTGTGGGACTGGAATATGCACTGAGCCTGTCAGAAACCCTGGTGGACCAAGCCCTTCCTCCGACCGATGAAGAGATGGGTGAGTGGCGCTAATGCTGGGGTGTATTCATTAGTGGCACACCATAGCGAAATGTAGCAAAATATTTCGTAACGGAAGTGAGGTGCTATTTACACCACCATATCAAAGTGTAGTCAACAATGTTTTGCACATTAACTATGGTTTTACAAGGCCTCTGGAAACTTATACTGACAGAAATGAAGGGCAACTGAAAGCTGATGTGTTCTCTTGTAATCTCTCATCACACCGAGTCTTCTGTCTTTAGAAGACGAGGTCAAGACTGTGAAGGGCTTTGACATTGCCGCCAGGCCCAGCTCTCCTGTCCGACTTGTTTCCCTTACCGTCAAGCTGTGTAGACGAGCATACCACCAGGCAGAGGAGAAGATGCGTTCTGTCAAAGTTTGCGGTCAGAAATCCCTCAACTTGCTTCAGCACACCATGCACTTGGTAAGCCTGGTAGATGCTTAAACCAGTTTCTCTAGAAGTCCATTTGGGAGAGGGACCCACTGATAGGATTTGGTAGTCTAATAGTTTCAGGTCAGTTTGGGGTCATGGTTTGCTGATGTCAATGTTGTGAACAGCGTGTCCCATGGTGGCTGTGGGGTTATGGTATGAGCAGGCATAAGCTACAGAAAACGAACACAATTTCATTTTGATGGCAATTTGAATGCAGATACCGTGACGAGATCCTGAGGCCCATTGTCGTGCCATTCATCCACCGCCATCACCTCATGATACTGCACGGCCCCATGTCGAAAGGGTCTGTACACTTCCTGGAAGCTAAATGTCCCAGTTCTTCCATGGCCTGCATAATCACAGACATGTCACCCATTGAGCATGTTTGGGATGCTCTGGATCAACGTGTATGGCAGCGTGCTCCAGTTCCCGCCAATATCCAGCAACTTCGCACAGCCATTGAAGTGGGACAACATTCCACAGGCCACAAACCACTTTATCAACTCTGTGAAGGAGATGTTGCGCTGCATAAGGCTGGTGGTCACCAGATACTGACTGGTTTTCTGATCTACCCCCTACATGTTTGGTATCTGTGCCCAACGGATGCATATCTATATTTGGTCATGGATTGGGGAATAATGAATTTATCAATTGACTGACTACTTTTCTATGAATCAACTCCATAATTTTTGAAATTGTTGTATGATGCATTTATATTAAGTATAATCCATGTTTCTTGTAAATTCTTGAAATAGAAACGCTACTTTGAGTCCAGAATGTCCTTTATGCTTCTGATGCAATTAATGTGTGCAGGACAATCTTGGCGCCTTGGTGGAATGGACTAGTAACCTTCAAGAGAAGGAAGACGAGGAGATCGAGGTATTATCAAATCTATTTACTAATGTACTGTTGGTGGAAATGGGTCTTAAAAGCTGTGATTATTACTGTTACAAGCTTGCTCTAGGGGTTCTCAAATTCTTTCCCTAGGAATTGGATCATATTCAAGTGGCTAATTGAGAAATCCTTACTGAAAACATTTCAGTACCAGAATTAACATGTAAAATAAAACAGAATTGTGCTCAACCATGCTGTTTCCCAGACTAAGCATTGGTTGTGTTTGCATGGTTCAGCAGAGTATCATATAAAGCAGTACAATAACCTCTGTTTCTCCAGCGGGTGGTTATCCACAGCCTGGATGTCTCTCCCAGTGCGAGTCACCAGCTGCAGAGAAACTGTCTGAGCCTGGTCTGCAGCCTACAAAGTCTCCCCCGCCACCTCCAGCAGCAGGCTGTGTGTGTGCTGCTTTCTGCCTCACAGATCTTAAACAACTTTAGTTCCACTGACCCCCACCTGGGCATCCGACCTCAGGGCAAAGTGAGCGGTTCTCTGGATGCCATCCTGGACTACCTGGTCCACAACATGCCCCTCAAATGGCTGGTGGGGCCCTGGTGCCCTCAGACGCCCCCCATTACTCCAAGGGCCCAGACCAATGGTCAGAGGAAGAGGCCTGCCAAGAAAACGGGTGTTTTTGACCTTGGGTATACTGTCACACCCTATGAACAATATTGATGTGGTTTGTGTTGGGAGTCAGTCATCTCAGATATACGTAGGCTTCTGAAATGCAGTGATCGGTTTTTATTAATATTGGTCTAACAAACAGCATGTCAATGCATTTGACTTGTGGGCATATCATGTTTAATGGACTTGGGTCAATAGACTTGGTCTGGGGTTTCTGTCACTGCGGTACTGCAAATCAATGTGTGGATGGCCCTATAATTTTGTATGCTTCATGCTGTGGAAAGAATCTGTTAAACCACAATAAATGACAGTGCAAGTTACTTCCTTTGGCCTTGTCATTCATGGTTGGGTGATGTTCCTAAATGTTATATCAATGTGACATGTAGCAATGCAACTAATTAACAAAGAAATGCCCTGGTCTAGGTTGACAGCAAAGACATGACCCAATGTGAGTGCCCCAGTGTAAGAGCACAAATTTGTTTGCCTTTTTGTCATTGCAAAACCTGTCTTGCTTGACAATGGCGAAAGATCTGGGAACAAATCTGACAGGCTAGGTTTCTTGTGCATCTTAAGGAAAAAAATAGGCCTTGATCAAGGTCATTGATCAGTAAGGAACTTTCCTCACCTGGTTGTAGAGGTCTTTATTGGATACTAATTGAAAAGTTACAACCAGCAGACTCATGCCTTTCAATTCAGTTTTACACCCCTGCCTTAATGCTGTAGTGGCCCTTCTAGTAAGGTATACTGTATAAAACCTTATACTGCTACCTGGGTAATATTGAGGCTTACTCGGTGCTCCCAGACTGTGAATAGTGTTGATGGTGGTACTGTGACTGTAAACATGAATTTGAGTTACACCAGTTAACCATATGATCATCGGCGGTAAATGTGAAACTTCTCATAAGTTTGAGGAGCTTCCTTGCCCAGATTAGTTAGTGCCAGAGCTGGTCTGAGATGGAGGCAGACTGACTGGTACAGATGGGAAGAGTGATGGCTGAGATCTCACTGAAGGTAAAACTATCAGTTCAGTCATGATGGTGGGTTCTACTAAAATGACATATGGAATTGTTTTTAAGATGGTCATACCAACGATCATTTAGCTTGTGACTTTGAATTTATGAGCCCTTAAGGGATCAAAAACAATTTTTTGAAACATTGAATTTGGCCGTGTCCACCTGTACACACCCCTATAAATTTGGCTATTTCGGCGACACCTTTTCTGACAGGTGTAAAATACAAATTGGCAGTAGGATGGCCTTTACTGACAAGTTTAGTGACTTTCAATGTGCCACCTTTCCAACAAGTCAAATTTCTGCCCTGCTACAGCTACCCCGGTCAACTTAAGTGCTCTTATTGTGAAGTGGAAACGTCTAGTAGCAACAGCTCAAGCGCGATGTGGAAGGCCACAAAAGCTCACAGAACGGAACGCAGGGTGCTGAAGCGAGTAAAAATGATCTGTCATGTTGCAACACTCACTGAGTTCCAAACTGCTTCTGGAAGCAACGTCGGCACAACTTTATCGGGAACTTCATGAAATGGGTTTCCATGGCCGCATACAAGCCTAAGAACCATGCGCAATGCCAAGCGTTGGCTGGAGTGGTGTATACAGCTTTCCTCCATTGGACTCTTGAGCAGTGGAAACACATTCTCTGGACTGATGAATCACTCTTCATCTGGCAGTTTGACGGATGAATCTGGGTTTGGCGGATGCCAGGAGAATGGGGCTGTTTTTCATGGTTGGGCTAGGCCCCTTAGTTCCAGTTTAGGGAAATCTTAACGCTACAGCATACAATGACATTCTAGATAATTCTGTGATTTCAACTTTGTGGTAACAGTTTGGGGAAGGCCCTTTCCGGTTTCAGCATGACAATGCCCCTGTGCACAAAGCGAGGTCCATACAGCAATGGTTTGTCAAGATTGGTGTGGAAGAACTTGACTGGCCTGCAGAGAGCCCAGACCTCAAACCCATTGAACACCTTTGGGATGAATTGGAATGCTGACTGCGAGCCAGGCCTAATTTCCTAACATCTGTGCCCGACTAATGGTCTTGTGGCTGAATGGAAGCAAGTCCCCGTAGCAATGTTCCAACATCTAGTGGAAAGCCTTCCCAGAAGAGTGAAGGTTATTATAGCAGCAAAGGGGGGACCAACTCCATATTAACGCCCATGATTTTAGCATGAGATGTTAGATGAGCAGGTGTCTACATACTCTTGGTCATGTAGTGTATTAGCCCGTAGAAATGCAACAGATTCATACATGGAAAAACAGAAATTAATCAAGAGATGTAAGGAAATGTACACTACCGAGCAAAAATGTTAGAACACCTACTCATTCAAGGGTTTTTATTTTGACTATTTTCTACATTGTAGAATAATCGTGAAGAAATAACACACACAGAATCATGTAGTAACCAAAAAAGTGTTAAACAAATAAAAATACATTTTATATTTCAGATTCTTCAAATAGCCACCTTTTGCCTTGATCGCTTTGCACACTCTTGGTATTCTCGCAAACGGCTTCACCTGGAATGCTTTTCCAACAGAGTGCTCAGGACCTCAGACTGGGTCGACGGTTCACCTTCCAACAGGACAACGATCCTAAGCACACAGCCAAGAAAATGCAGGAGCTGCTTCAGGAAAAGTCTCAATGTCCTTGAACCCAATCGAACATCTCTGAAGAGACCTGAAAATAGCTGTGCAACGATGCTTCCCATCCAACATGACAGAGCTTGAGAGGATCTGCAGAGGATAATGGGAGAAACTCCCCAAATACAGGTGTGCCAAGCTTGTAGCGTCATACCAAAGAAGACTCGAGGCTGTAAATGCTGCCAAAGATGCTTCAACAAAGTACTGAGTAAAGGGTCTGAATTCTTATGTAAATGTAATATTTGTTTTTTGCACAAATTTCTAAATCTGTTTTGCTTTGTCATTATGGGTTATTGTATGTATATTGACGACGGAAAAAAACTAAACAATTTTAGGAGGCTGTAACGTAACAAAATGTCAAGGGGTCTGAATACTTTTCCAAATGCACCGTATAACAGCCATGTTCCCAACAACTGAACCTACAACCACTCAAGATGGAACAACTGCACTTTCATCTACAAGTGGTGAATATGTATTTTCTACATTATTGACTTGAATCAGCACTGTCACACTTCAATACAATAATCAGTCTTATCAGTATTACACTGAACTGCAATGATAGTTTCCCTTTTGTCTGTTACAGTGGTGAGTTGATATTGTGTCTGTGATGGTGGTCAGCAGGGTAATAAGTTGTTCTTGCTGTAGTATGTTGAGCACAAGACAAAGTCTGTGGTCCAAAAGTAAAGATGGCGCAGACAGACATGGCAGCTCTGCCTCTAGCTCCTAAGCAACTTTGCTGTATTTAGTTGTTTTGTCTGTGTTATTTCTTACATTAGCCCAGAAGGTTTTTTGTTATTACATACAGCTGAAAATAACTTTTGGATATCAGCATTTGGATCGCCAGCATTACGACCAGAAATACGACTTTCACGAATTGGATCCTTAATTCGTACCCCCCAGGGGCAATTTAACTTATTCCAGAGTCTGTTCTAAGACGCCCCCGGTGGAGAAGTATTCGGAGTGGATTTCTCTCTAATGTTCAGTCTCTGGACAATAAAGTAGACGAGCTCAGGGCGAGGATCTCCTTCCAAAGAGGCATCAGGGATTGTAACATACTCTGTTAAACAGAATCATGGCTCTCTCTGGATATGTCTCCGTCCATACAGCCAGCTGGGTTCTCAGTACATTGTGCATACAGGAATAAAGATCTCTCCGGGAAGAAGAAAGGCGGTGGTTTAGTCTTTCCTGCGAAGAGTCCACAAACAACACCCTTTTCAGAGCCTCTGCGTGGAAGTGCAGGACTAATATTAAGGCACATTAAGCAGACAATTACATTTTTTAACAGAAGAGAATCTGCAAATTAGTTATGTATATGCAAAAGTTTGAATGTTGACGGACAAACAGATTTTTCATAATCTGTCTTGCTTCAGGCACATCAGCGTGGCAGTGTCAACAGCTGTGTTTGTTCATTACCCTGGCTTCCAAAGGATGGCAACTGTTTAATGAGATCCCCTCCAGATCAAAGACTACCTTAAATAGCAGTGGGTACCTACATTTATTTTACGATTGCCCATTGGGCTGTGGCAATCATTGAAACAGATTCTATCTCAAGTCTTGTTCTCTACATTCCCTTTACAGATTTGTGTTCATCAATTAGTGTCAAGAAAAAGTATGTGAACCCTTTGGAATTACCTGGAGTTCTGCATAAATTGGTCATAAAATCTGATCATCTAAGTCACAACAATAGACAAACAGTCTGCTTAATCTAATAACACATAAACAATTACACTTTGTCTTTATTGAACACTGCTTGACCCTCCTTTGGCAGCAATATCCTCAACCAAACATTTGAGGTCAGGACTCTGACTGGGCCACTCCAGAAGGTGTATTTTCTTCTGCTGAAGCCATTCTGTTGCTGATTTACTTTGTGTTTTGGGTCGTTGTCCTGTTGCGTCATCCAGATTCTGAGCTTCAATTGGCGGGTAGATAGCCTTACATTCTCCTGCAAAATGTGTTGATAAACATGGAAATTCATTTTTCTGTTTGACAGCAAGTTGTCCAGGCTGAGGCAGCAAAGCAGCCCCAAACCATGATGCTCCCTCCACCATACTTTACAGTTCAGATGAGGTTTTGATGTTGGTGTGCTGTGCCTTTTTTCCTCCAGTGTTGTATGTTCTGTCCAAACCACTACTTTAGTTTCATCTGGCCAGAATATTTTGTTAGCGCTGCAGAACATCCAGGTACTCTTTTGCGAACTTCTGACATGCCAATGTTTTGTCTTCCATGGTGTCCTCCCATGAACACCATTCTTGTTTAGTGTTTTACATATCGTAGACTTTAGCATGTTCCAGATTTCTGTCTTTAGCTGACTCTAGGATTCTTCTTAACCTCATTGAGCATTCTGCACTGTGCTCGAGGGCATCTTTGCAGGACGGCCATTCCTAGGGAGTAGCAAGTGCTCAACTTTCTCAATTTATAGACGTCTTACCGTGGGCCGATGAACATAAAGGCTTTTAGATACTTTGTAACCCTTTCCAAGTCAACAATTCTTAATCTTGGGTCTTCTGAGAACTCGAGTTCAAGGCATGGTTCACATTAGGCAATGCTTCTTGTGAATAGCAAACTCACATTGAGTTAATAGGGCTGCTCTAACCAACATCTCCAATCTCATCTCATTGATTGGACTCCAGGTTAGCTGACTCCTGACGCCCATTAGCTTTGGAGAAGTCATTAGCCTAGGGGTTCACATACTTTCCCAACCTATACTGAATGTTTAAATTATGTATTCAATATGGACAAGAAAAATACAATAATTAGTTTAAGCACTGTCTATTGTTGCGACTTGAAGATCAGATCCCATTTTGTGACCAATTTATGTAGAAATCCAGGTAATTCCAAAGGGTTCACACTTTTTCTTACCAGTTTTGGGAGCCATGGAGCCTCTTATGGATGTGAAAATTATCAATATAAATACAAACAGGATGTTTGTTTCAGATATGGACATTATTTTAGATGTATGAAACAAAAACACCAGTAACAGCATTTCAGCAAAACATTTAATTCAATTCCACATTTCACTTCTGGCTGGACTCAGATTTGGATGTGGAGGCCCTAAGGGAGGAGAGACGGCGTCTTTTGGCGATCTGTTCCTGGCGCTTCTCCTTAGCCTCCTGCAAACAAGGATGAGATTTGTTAGTCTTCCTACGGACTACAAGTTACTCAATGGCAAAATTGTTCGTCATTGGCGATTATGGACATTTTAATTAATTGTAATATTTTATTAACCATTTTATGAGTCAACTTGCAATCATACTCGCTTGCAATCGTTGGAATGAAATTAATGGTATTCACAACATTCAGGGCAATTCATTACACAGAATAGATAATGACTCATATTACAGCCAAATGCCTAAGTAGTGCTTAAGTCCCTTCGGTACCTTCATCCTCTTGGCCAGCAGCTTGGCGTACTCGGAAGCCTCTTCCTTGTTCTTCTGGGTGCGCTGTTTCTTAAGGGCAATGCGGCGGCGCTTGTGCTGCAGCACACGGGGTGTCACCAGCCTCTGGATCCTGGGAGCCTTGGTCCTGGGCTTCTTACCTGGAATAGATGGGGAGAAGAGGTGTTACCAGTGGCATTTACTACAAAGTGTGTGCGCACATGGGTAAATAGTTACATTTCATAAACATTGAAACCTTATGTAGATCTTAGTGATTGAGAGTTGTAGCCGTTGTTCATTCTAGCCAGTATCCCGAATGTTTTATAACTGATACATTTTGTGCGCATCAACTCATTTGGCCTGCCAATGTGCACATGAAATAAATGTCCCACAAAAAACTACAAGTTGCCTCAAATCAGATTTGAGCAAATCTACTTATTGGGAGAGCATTGCAGTTCAACCAGCCATGGTCAGAGGGTCAGGTTGCATCTGGTAAAGCAGCTCTACAGTTTCTATAGCACAACACTGTCCCCCCTTTGAGGCTACAGACCAGCCAGAAAGGGTCTACTGGTGTGCCAGACAATATCTTTTGCACAATTTGGCAAACAGAAATATTAAAAGTTTAAACAAATAAAATCACGCTGTCAAGAGTTTACAAGTGCTGATGTGCTAAGCTTGTTACCAATCCATTAATTAACAGGACCATTTAGAAGCAGCGTTGGCCTCACCTTCTTTAGTCAGGGGTCTCCTCACAACATACTGCCTGACATCATCCTCCTTGGCCAGGTTGAAGAGTTTGCGGATCTTGCTGGCCCTCTTGGGTCCCAAGCGGCGGGGCACAGTGCTGTCGGTAAGGCCAGGGATGTCCTTCTCACCTGGGTGATGGAGGAAAAAGGTGTCAGGCCACTAGATTTAAAACAGTCTATACAGAAATCACCACCCAAATGGTTAACCACATCCAAGCGCTGGCAGCAGGAGCAAAACAGCACTGAGGATGTTCAAGTTGTTTTCAAAGGTATATAGTCTTGAAACATGCACATGTCTTGTTGTCCTTAATAGGTTTTGTAAATTTGTATACGGTATATTGTGTGTTTAATACATTTATGCAGGACTCATCGTAAAAAAATAAGACCCTAGTCTCAGTAGGACTTCCCTGTCAAAATGAAGGTTAAATAATACATTTTTAAAAATATTACCTTTCATATAACCCAATGTTAATCGGGGAAAGGATTGGGAGAGCATTGCAGTTCAACCAGCCATGGTCAGAGGGTTAGGTTGCATCTGGTAAAGCAGCTCTACAGTTTCTGTAGCACAACACTGTCCCCCCTTTGAAGCTACAGATCAGCTAGAAAGGGTCTACTAAGGTGTGCCAGAGCAAGTGGTTACCATCATTACAACTCCATACCTTTCTTGATGATAACCAAGTTCAGCACGCTGAGGTTGGCATCAACGATGCAGCCACGGACAGACTTGCGTTTGCGCTCTCCTGTCCTACGGGGGCGGTAACAGGAATGGCCCTTGGCAAGCAGCAAGCGCACACGTCCATGGGTCAGCACACCCTGCTTCATGGGGAAGCCCTGCTTGTCGTTGCCTCCGCTGATGCGCACCATGTAGCCCTGGGGGAGATGAGAGCCAAGATTAAGTAAGAAAACCTTGCTCTATACAAGGACCTGTTGATCACACAAGTTAGACATTTGTTTAGTGAAATGTATTAGGGAAAGGTTTGGAAGAGCAATGCAGTTCAACAACCCATGGTCAGAGGGTAAGGTTGCATCTGGTAAAGCAGCTCTGCAGTTTCTGTAGCACAACACTGTCCCCCCTACAGACCAGCCAGAAAGGGTCTACTAAGTTGTGTGAGATCATATTGAGTTGAACACGAGCAGTATCAACATTCTGTTTCAAGGCACACTGGCATCCAAGGCATTAAATTGACTATTCCAAAATTACCCAAAGCTATAGAGTCAATGAGCTTGGCGTAAATAGCGAAGACTACATTCACTTGAGTTTGAGACTAACTAATTTAACTATTAAAAGACATTTCCTGCAGGATCTGAAAACTGAGCAGCTTTTTTAGTGACTGCAGCTTACCTTCCACTCATCTCCCAGGGGATCAGCAGCCACCTCTGTGGCCATACGCTTCTCGTAGAAGGTTCGCAACTTGCGCTCATCATCCACTTCAATCAGCTTCTGACAGCCAGTGGCAGGAAACGAGATATTCAGCTGAGAAAAACATGTGTAGATCAGCGTGTTGTAGATTGACCAGATGTAGCAAGCTATGCCAGTTGAGAAGGCCTTAGCAATGTACATCAGGCAGATTGCTTGCACCGACGCTACCCATCCATAACCAACTTTTTAAATGAGTTGAATAATTTACTACAGTAGCCTAACCAAAACAAGTCAGTATGGTGAGGCAGCTGTACACGGGATGCTAGCAATTGGCAGATACTGGCATGTTGGTTAGTTAATGCAAGTGGTTAATTCTTGTTAGCTAGTTTCCTATAAACAAGATTCTTTACACAGTTCGCGGGATGAAAGTGAATTTTAGTCACGGGAAATTAATTCGGCAGCTAACTTTACACTATTTGGAACGATCCAGGGACACGCTGTTATGTAGCTAACGTTAACTGATAGTTAACCAATGTCGGAAGCTAACTGGCTGGAAGCGGCCTTTGACAATGACAACGTTGCGATTAACAAACGTGCAACTGATTGGCGAAATATGGATGTGTGAACAAACCCACATCAGAGATAATATTCGTACCCCGAAGAACAGCAGAGGATACGTTGTTGCGGTTCTTTGAATGACGCCCGGCAAGACATGCACATTTCTCTCAGGAGGCAGACATGTTTTCAGGTTCACTTAGTAACGTTGCCAGCCATAGCTAACTCCCTAGCTAGCAACAAAATCAACATGCATCCTAAAATACAATGCAATATCTGGCTAAACAAGATACCGTTTTATAATATTGTAATAAACTACTTCAATTCGGCCTGGACATTAACAAGGATAGATATGTTATTTGAAAGATGAGTTGAATTGAATTTTCTTACCTTCATTTTGTAAAACTGACTCTATAACAGTCTGCCACCGAAAAGAGAGCGGATATCCGCCCTGCTGTCTCACATAGGCATCATAAACTATCGCGATAACACGTGGTGTTAGTTACAATGTTGCGTTTTTCTCATGAATCTTTCATCAGCATTTAAAACTGCATGCACAAATGTAATGGAAACATTCCGTTCAATACTCCTAAATGAAACATGTAATTATAAAAAAATTGTCACTGAACCTGGTCTCTAAAATCCCCATATTCCCCTCCAATGACAGTATAAACAAGGTATTCATCTTTCTTTACTGTCAACTATAGACCTTTCAATATGCTGTAATTCACTATATATATATGATTTCATAATTTTTGTCTGTCTGGAAAAGTATACTTGTGCATCATCACGCATGTGTCACAATTTGTTGCTGTATTCAAGGGTAGGCCTACTTGAGATTACACCACACTTCAGTGCCAGAAACATGGGAGGGAAAGGTCAATTTATGGAGTAATGGGGTGGAAGAGCCAAGATTGAGTGAAATGCTGAAGGAAATCTTCAGGGGATGTAGTATTTAACTATCTATTTCCTTTCCTTAGGGAGACGAGAATAATGGGTAGAATTTAGACATTCCCTGTCTCTGGTCCACACTCCAGTCTAGTTGGTGTCCCTAATGCACCTCAAAGTTGGTTGCCAACTGCCATATAAAATCCACAGAAGAAGAAGAAGAAGAATTACAGCAAATGAAATTGTAGACCAGTTAGCCAAAAGAGCTTTGAAACCTGATATAATTGATATTAACGTTCCACTGGGTAGAGGTGAGGCCAAGTGTATGATCAGAGTAATTTTGATAGATGTGTGGCAGAAGAGATGGGACTCTGAGCCCAAGTGCCAGCATTTATATGCCTTCCAAAGAAAGGTCGGTGGACCAATATTCAATGTTAAGATTAGGAAGGAAGAGGTGGTGTTTGCTCGATTGCTCTTAGGAAATTGTCCATTGAACTTGTCATTACATCTGGTTGGCAAGCATGTGAATGGTTTGTGTCTGGACTGTATGGTCCATGAAACGGTGGAGCATGTGTTATTATATTGTTGTAAGTATGTTGAAGAGAGGAAAAGATCGAAGTGTAGGGTCATTAAGGTTGGATGGGGTTGGACAGGTTGGAAGGGATTTTGGGGATCTGGGAGGGTCTATTAGGGCTCTTTTTTATTTTCTCAGAAGTACTGAGTTAGGTAGGAGGATTTAGAAATGTTGTAAACTGTGATTGACCACACACTCCAGCACAGTAAGTTGCAGCATGCAACGTTGGCTTGAGGACCGCCATTATATCATAGAAGAAGAGGAATTACAGTGGTGAAGAGAGTAATTGGGCGAAGGCCACGGTGGGGAGGATGTCTGAAAACAAAATTAGGAAAAAAGTGGAACATATTATGAATAAAGATGGAGTGGGGGATTGCACAGGCCTTCTAAAAGATCTGGTGAACGAGAAGATGATCGAAAAAAAAAGGAGAGACATGGAATATTTATTGAGTGAATATGGAATGGAGGATCACACAGAACTTTTGGAAGAGCTTGAGGAGGAAATGGGACAGGACGATAGTGAGGATGAATTAAATGTAGTGGCAGGTGCTTTGATGACTGCTGAGAAGAAGTTGAGTGTAGAGGAAAGTAGTGAGTTGAGGAAGGTGGGAGTCAAATGCAAAAACAGGGATACAAGCTCCAATAGTTCAGAGATGGAATTTGTTGAGAGTGAGGGTGAACTACCTGCGGTGAGGATCGCCGATTTCGGGCCTCGTCCCAAGGATGATTTTGGTCCAGTGGGAGTGAGATTTGTAGAGAGAATGGAGCCTTGCTGTGTGGTTGATCCATATGTGGTATCAGGTTCGGTGGAGGAGAGGTTGGGGACTGTTGAGATGGTGAAGGTAACTCGGAGTGGACTCATGATGATTTATTGTGTTTCCTCCGCCCAGAGGGCGCTCTGGTTTACGAGATTAAGGACAATCATTTTGAAGTGCTTTGCTCTCCATAGCAGGGTGCCATTGAAAGGAATGATAACGGGGGTGGCATGAAGTGTTGAGGAGGAGCAGTTGAAATGGAAGATTCCCGGTGTCTGTGACGCCCGCCGCTTGATGAAACATAGGTCCGTTGGGGAAAAGGAGTTTTGATGCAGTTGTTACCAGATAAGGTAAAAGTAGGAAGTGTCAGTTATCCATTGAGAGTTTATGTTCTGAAAATATGACAGTGTTTTTGATGTCAAGGTTATGGGCATATTGCAGCAGATGCCTAAATGTGAGAAGTGTGCAGGAGGGCATGAGACAAAGGAATGTGTAGTATCGGTGTAGAAAGTTCTGTGTGTTAGTTGTGGGGATGATCATGGGGCTGGAGATAGGAGGTATCCGGTGAGAGAAAGGCAGATTGAGTGTAGTACAGAAAGTGTTGAATACTGAAGCAATGAAGAGAGTGGTAGAGAAGGATGGGTACAGGGTGAGGGATGCTGAGAGGATTCCTGTGAGTAGGCAGAGGTCGAGAGAGTGATGGAAAAATGTGCACTTCAGTAAGGTGGGCTTTTTAGCATTTATAGCCATGGTTGTACTGCAGAAATTAATCAAAAGTCACAGAAAATATAGGTTGTAGTGGCAGTGGCAGAGAGGTACTTGGGATTGCGAGGATTTACTGCAGAACAGCTAGAGGCGGTGTTGAGTGGTAGTGATATGTCCTCTCAGACCGTTGGTCTGGAGTAGGAATAGATAGGGTTAAATAGTGCAATGAGTGGTGTTTTTTTTAGAGAGGTCTAATAGGTGGTAGGGTAATTTTCCTTTTTCCCAATTTTGCATTATTATATCCAATAATGTAACGTATGTAGACCGTGAATGGCATCACACACCAGTGCAGTAGGTGGCGGTGTATGCACCTAGAAGTTCGATGCGATCCGACAACCAAATCCCAAAGAAGAATAAGAAGAACAAGAACAAGAACAATAATTACAGCGATCTTGCACTTTGTTGAGAGCTGAGTTGGACGACAAGCTTGCATTGGGATATACTGGGGATTTAAAATGCGATTGAATTTGGATGCATTTTGTATACAGCTACGTGTTTCAAATTCTGGTACTTGATCATCTAGCGGTCCACAGCTGATTTGATAGTCGACTGCTTTATCTCAATAGTGACTGCGGAGTCCTATCCATTACTAGAACAAGTCGAGACATGACTAATCCTATGTTTTGGGATCAACTGCAAGCTGGAAGCTCCGAGGTGGACTGGTGTGAAGGCAATTACCTTATTTACCCTAGCATTGCAGAGTTTTATAACACGGTTAGTCATTTATCTTGATGCCAATATTGTAATCTGTTTTGTGACAGCCATTGCTTAGTGTCTTTGTGTCAATATTTGCTAATCCTTACTTTTCTGCATGGCACTGCTTCCCGTTATTTACTGTATTGTGATTTCGTTTGAATGTTACTACCCAGATTGATAGTCAACACATCCTCACTTTTCAACAGTTTGATTTTTAGGACATAGAAAGGGGTAAAGAACACACAGGCGCAGTGGCACCTCATCTGTTTCAACAGCTGTCAGCTACTATCAGTGCTGAGTTAATTTTTGTATTTATTTTTTCCTATCAAGAAGACATCTTAGTATTTAGATGAAACATTTTCATATTGTTCAATAGGCCTACCTCTTGTATTCGTATCCTTACTATGGCTACTTCCTAAAGATTCAGAAATTCTGTTGCAATAGAGAGTGAAATTAATGGATGTGTGTATTGTATTTGTAACAAGCATATCACTTGTTTGGTAACTTTTAGGCTACAATTCTGCTCACATTTTCATTCCCTTCATTTTTTCAGATCAGCAACATCTTGTTTTTTGTTTTACCGCCTATATTAATGTGCTTGTTCCGCCAGTACGCAACACATTTCAACAGTGGAATATATCTCATTTGGATTCTACTGGTTGTGATTGGTAAGTTGTTTTGACAAAGCATGATGATTCCTTCATTTACTTTGACTTGTGTGTGTGGCCTGAACCTCATCCTATTTTAAGGGCACTCATACTTATAGGTTTACGTCTGAAAAAAGATGGTCTGAATATATAGAACACATCCCACACGTTTTCCTTTAATGGAAGACTTAAGGATGGCCTAGGTGTATGATGACACCAACCAAACATTGCTATCACAGTTAGTGCATTCAGAAAGTATTCAGACCCCTTGACTTTTTCCACATTTTGTTACATTACACCCTTATTCTAAAATTGATTAAATATTTTTTTTCCCTCATCACTTTACACACAATACCCCATAATGACAAACCAAAAACAGATTTTCAGAACATTTAGCAAATTTATGAAAAATAATCAACTTCAATTTCACATTTACGTAAGTACAGCCTCAGGTCTTCTTGGGTATAACGCTACATCTTGGCTCACCTGTATTTGGGGAGTTTATCACATTCTTCTCTGCAGATCCTCAAGCTCTGTCAGGTTGGTTGGGGAGCGTCACTGCACTGCTATTTTAGATCGGGTTCAAGTCCGGGCTCTGGCTAGCCCACTCAAGGACATTCAAAGACTTGTCCTGACGCCACTCCTGCATTGTCTTGGCCATGTGCTTAGGGCCGTTGTCCTGTTAGATGGTGAACCTTCGCCCCCAGTCAGGTCCTGAGCGCTCTGAAGCAGGTTTTCATCAAGAATCTCTCTGTACTGTGCTCCGTTCATCTTTCCCTCGATCCTGACTAGTCTCCCAGTCCCTGCCGCTGAAAAACATCCCCACAGCATGATGCTGCCACCACCATGCTTCACCGTAGGGATGGTGCCAGGTTTTCTCCAGGATGTGGTGCTTGGCATTCAGGCCAAATAGTTCAATTTTGGTTTCATCAGACCAGAAAATCTTGTTTCTCATGGTCTGAGTCCTTTAGGTGCCTTTTGGCAAACTCCAAGTGGGCTGTCGTGCCTTACTGAGGTGTGGCTTCGGTCTGGCCACTCTACCATAAAGGCCTGATTGGTGGAGTGCTGCAGAGATGGTTGTCCTTCTGGAAGGTTTTCCCATCTCTACAGATGAACTCTGGAGCTCTGTCAGAGTGAACCTCCCTGACCAATGCCCTTCTCCCCCTATTGCTCAGGCGGCGTGACCTGGGAAGAGGTGGTTCCAAACTTCTTTTTAATTTTTTTAAACATTTTTTTACATTACCCTTTTCTCCCCAATTTTCATGTTATCCAATTGGTGGTTAGTCTTGTCTCATCGCTACAACTCCCGTATGGACTCGGGAGAGGTGAAGGTCGAGAGCAGTGCGTCCTCCGAAACACAACCCAGCCAAGCCGCACTGCTTCTTGACACAACACCCGCTTAACCCGGAAGCCAACCGCACCAATGTGTCGGAGGAAATACCGTGCACCTGGCGACCGTGTCAGTGTGAATTGCGCCCGGCCCGCCACAGGAGTCGCTAGAGCGAGATGGGACAAGGACATCCCTGCCGGCCAAACCCTCCCCTAACCCGGACGACGTTGGGGCAATTGTGCGTTGCCCCATAGGTCATCCGGTCGCGGGCGGCTACGACAGAGCCTGGACTCGAACCAGGATCTCTAGTGCCAC
Organism: Salmo salar; assembly: GCF_965601325.2. NCBI lineage: Eukaryota > Metazoa > Chordata > Actinopteri > Salmoniformes > Salmonidae > Salmo > Salmo salar. Next base: position 35,479,704 of record NC_138294.1, on the reverse strand, counting down.
AGCTAGCACTGCAATGCAGTGCCTTGAACCACTGCACCACTCGGGAGACAACTTCTTCAATTTAAGAATGATGGAGGCCACTGTTTTCTTGGAGACCTTCAATGCTGATCATTTATTTGGTACCCATCTCCAGATCTGTGCCTCGACACAATCTTGTCTCGGAGCTCTACACACAATTCCTTCAACCTCGTGGCTTGGTTTTTGCTCTGACATGCACTGTCATCCTTGGGACATTATGTAGACAGATGTGTGCCTTTCCAAATCTTGTCCAATCAATTGAATTTACAACAGGTGGACTCAATCAAGTTGTAGCAACATCTTAAGGATGATCAATGGAAACAGGATGCAGCTGAGCTCAATTTCGAGTCTCATAGCAAAGCGTCTGAATACTTATGTTAATAAGGTATTTCTGTTTTTATTTTCTAAAATTTCTGAACCGGTTTTCGCTTTGTCATTAAGGGTTTATTGTGTGTAGATTGAGGGGAAAATTGTAACTTTATCCATTTTAGAATAAGGCTGTAATGGAACAAAATTAGGAAAAAGTCAAGGGGTCTGAATACTTTCCGAATGCACTGTGTGTGTGTAAAATATATGTGTATATGCTACCGTTCAAAAGTTTGGGGTCACTTAGAAATCTCCTTGTTTTTGAAAGAAAAGCACTTTTTTTGTCCATTAAAATAACATGAAATTGATCAGAAACACAGTGTAGACATTGTTAATGTTGTAAATGACTATTGTAGCTGGAAATGGCTGATCTAAATATATATTTTTTATGGAATATCTACATAGGCATACAGAGGCCCATTATCAGCAACCATTACTCCCTTCACAGAACAGCGCAAACCGGGTCTAATCAGAATAGAAAGAGGAGTGGGAGCACCCGGTGAAGAGGCGACTCCGGGATGCTGGCCTTCTGCCATTTCCAGAAGGCCAGTATCCTGGAGTCGCCTCTTCACCGTTGACGTTGACTGGTGTTTTGCTGGTACTATTTAATGAAGCTGCCAGTTGAGGACTTGTGAGGCGTCTGTTTCTCAAACTAGACACTCTAATGTACTTGTCCTCTTGCTCAGTTGTGCACCGGAGCCTCTCACTCTTTATATTCTCATTAGAGCCAGTTTGTATGGAATGCCGTTTGGGTCTTTGCGTGTAAAAAAAAAAAAATATACACGTAAAATAACACTATTTGATGTGTTAAATAAGCTTTTAATTTGACACGTCAAATAACAGTTTAATTGTAGAATGTTGTGTTGGACCGCAACTTCTGGGGTAGCTAGCTAGCTTTAGCTTGGTACCGAGCTAGCACCAATACAACCAGCCTGAAAACAATGACCTGTAGAAACTGCAGTCATTTTCATTATTCTTAGCAATGATTTAGGAATCCTTGTGAGTTAGTATTAACTAGGTAGCCACTTGTTGTTCGCCAATTGAACTTCAGTTCATGAAAATAAATGGCTAGCCAGCTACCAAACCCTGTTGCCCAAAGCTAACGTTATAAGCAGCCAGCTAGCTTCATGAGGCTCAACCAGACTGGGTAATGTGTTGTGAAGCTATCCACTATAAGGATTAGGCGCAATCTTTTTTTAGAAATTGTGATTTGCCTTCAAAATAAAAGTACCTATTTGAAAGTGATGCAAAGGGTTACAATTGGTGGAATCATGCCATATTTACACTAGATAATGTTAAACAAGGTTGGAATGTGAAGTAATGAAATGGGGTGTCAGTCTACTCAGTGACTCCCACAGAACACAACTGTGAAGAGCTAATGCAAATATTAGCGTTGTAGCTCTTATCGCAGGACTCTGACTGTGTGAAATCACCTCCCCAGTTAGCCTATTGTGTGTATTGACATCCATACTGCCGTGTACAGCTTTACCTAAGGATTGGGGATCAATGAAATGGGGTATCAGTCTACTCAATACCCAAGATATTTTTTTCCCAACATCCTCCTCAGTTATCAGACTCCAAAATATCCATGCGGTATTGTTTTTTCCTCTGGATTAGTGTTCAATACACATAGGTTGACAATAAATGTGGCACAATTCACAGTTGTTTCAGAGTCCCACAATAAGTGTTACGATGCTAATGATCTCTGGGTGTCACTGAGTAGACTGATACCCCAAGTCATTGATCCACAATCCATAGGTAAGGCTGTACAGTGAAATAAGTATGCCCACAATGCAATTCTAAAGTCTAATACATCGTGTGATTTCAACAGATTTTTGTCAAATTAACAAATGATTGTCTTTTGTTGATTTTATATAACATTCCAACATCGTTTAGCATGATCTATTCGATTATGGCATAATTCTACTATTTGTATTAATTTGCATCACTGTCAATAACATACTTTTCTATTGAAGGTTAACCTCAAAGTCCACTATTGTGGCTAATCCTTATTGTGGCTAGCTTCACATAGATGGGTCCGCCCATTAAACAAATAAGGACTGTCTTATAAATTAGGGTTATTTTAGATGACACCTAGCTATATAGTTAGCTAGCTAACTACTGTTTTTGGGGAAGAACATTGTTTGTATCCATGAGTTAGCTAGCTTTTTTTATGACCAGCAATGTAGGTGCTCGCGAGACAAGTTTACCAGCATCATAGCATACGTATCGATGAATCGTTGTTTATATGAAATACGAGTGATGGTGTAATCAATGTGTATTAACTACGTAAAAAATGAATGAACGCGTTAAATTGTAATGTGACGTGCAGTCATATTCAGGTCCTGATTGGTCAACAAGCTTATTTGACACGTCAAATAGTGTTAATGGACGTGTATCTTTTTTGACATGCAAAGACCCAAATGGCGTTCCATACGTTTGCGCTGTTCTGTGAAGGGAGTAGTACACAGCGTTGTACGAGATCTTCAGTTTCTTGGCAATTTCTCACATGGAATAGCCTTCATTTCTCAGAACAAGAATAGACTGACGAGTTTCAGAAGAAAGGTCTTTGTTTCTGGCCATTTTGAGCCTGTAATCGAACCCACAAATGCTCCAGAGACTAGACTGAAGAAGGCCAGTTTTATTGCTTCTTTAATCAGAACAACGGTTATCAGCTGTGCTGACATGCATTGCCTTGCAAAAGTATTCATCCCCCTTGGCGTTATTCCTATTTTGTTGCATTACAACTTGTAATTTAAATGGATTTTTATTTGGATTTCATGAAAATGGACATACAAAAAATAGTCCAAATTGGGAAAGTGAAAAAAAATATAACTTGTTTCAAAACATTTCAAAAACATTAAAATAGAAAAATGGTGCGTGCATATGTATTCACCCCCTTTGCTATGAAGCCCCTAAATAAGATCTTGCGCAACCAATTACCTTCAGAAGTCACATAATTCGTTAGATTGCACACAGGTGGACTTTATTTAAGTGTCACATGATCTCAGTACATACAGTGGGGGGGAAAAAAGTATTTGATCCCCTGCTGATTTTGTACGTTGGCCCACTGACAAAGAAAGGATCAGTCTATAATTTTAATGGTAGGTTTATTTGAACAGTGAGAGACAGAATAACAACAAAAATATCCAGAAAAAGGCATGTCAAAAATGTTATAAATTGATTTGCATTTTAATGAGGGAAATAGGTATTTGACCCCCTCTCAATCAGAAAGATTTCTGGCTCCCAGGTGTCTTTTATACAGGAAACGAGCTGAGATTAGGAGCACACTCTTAAAGGGAGTGCTCCTAACCGCAGCTTGTTACCTGTAAAAAAAGACACCTGTCCACAGAAGCAATCAATCAATCAGATTCCAAACTCTCCACCATGGCCAAGACCAAGGAGCTCTCCAAGGATGTCAGGGACAAGATTGTAGACCTACACAAGGCTGGAATAGGCTACAAGACCATCACCAAGCAGCTTGGTGAGAAGGTGACAACAGTTGGTGCGATTATTCGCAAATGGAAGAAACACAAAAGAACTGTCAATCTCCCTCGGCCTGGGGCTCCATGCAAGATCTCACCTCGTGGAGTTGCAATGATCATGAGAACGGTGAGGAATCAGCCCAGAACTACACGGGAGGATCTTGTCAATGATCTCAAGGCAGCTGGGACCATCAACTCAACCCAAGAAAACAATTGGTAACACACTACGCCGTGAAGGACTGAAATCCTGCAGCACCCGCAAGGTCCCCCTGCTCAAGAATACATATACATCTGAAGTTTGCCAATGAACATCTGAATGACTCAGAGGACAACTGGTGAAAGTGTTGTGGTCAGATGAGACCAAAATTGAGCTCTTTGGCATCAACTCAACTCGCCGTGTTTGGAGGAGGAGGAATGCTGGCTATGACCCCAAGAACACCATCTCCACCGTCAAACATGGAGGTGGAAACATTATGCTTTGGGGGTGTTTTTCTGCTAAGGGGACAGGAAAACTTCACCGCATCAAAGGGACGATGGACGGGGCCATGTACCGTCAAATCTTGGGTGAGAACCTCCTTCCCTCAGCCAGGGCAATGAAAATGGGTCGTGGATGGGTATTCCAGCATGACAATGACCCAAAACACACAGCCAAGGCAACAAAGGAGTGGCTCAAGAAGTGGCCTAGCCAGTCTCCAGACCTTAATCCCATAGAAAATCTGTGGAGGGAGCTGAAGGAAACCTTAATGACTTAGAGAAGATCTGCAAAGAGGAGTGGGACAAAATCCCTCCTGAGATGTGTGCAAACCTGGTGGCCAACTACAAAAAAACGTCTGACCTCTGTGATTGCCAACAAGGGTTTTGCCACCAAGTACTAAGTCATGTTTTGCAGAGGGGTGAAATACTTATTTCCCTCATTAAAAGATCTAATCTATCTATCTATCTATCTATCTATCTATCTATCTATCTATCTATCTATCTATCTATCTATCTATCTATCTATCTATCTATCTATCTATCTATCTATCTATCTATGCGAAATGTCAGAATAATAGTAGAGAGAATTATTTATTTCAGCTTTAATTTCATTCATCACATTCCCAGTCGGTCAGAAGTTTACATACACTCAATTAGTATTTGATAACATTGCCTTTAAATTGTTTAACTTGGGTCAAATGTTTTGGGTAGCCTTCCACAAGCTTCCCACAATAAGTTGGGTGAATTTTGGCCCATTCCTCCTGACAGAGCTGGTGTAACTGAGTCAGGTTTGTAGGCCTCCTTGCTCGCACACGCTTTTTCAGTTCTGCCCACAAATGTTCTATGGGATTGAGGTCAGGGCTTTGTGATGGCCACTCCAATACCTTGACTTTGTTGTCCTTACGCCATTTTGCCACAACTTTGGAAGTATACTTGGGGTCATTGTCCATTTGGAAGACTCATTTGCAACAAGCTTTAACTTCGTGACTGATGTCTTGAGATGTTGCTTCAATATAGCCACATAATTTTCCTCCTACATGATGCCATGTATTTTGAAGTGCACCAGTCCCTCCTGCAGCAAAGCACCCCCACAATATGATGCTGCCACCCCTGTGCTTCACGGTTGGGAGGGTGTTCTTTGGCTTGCAAGCATCCCCCTTTTTCCTCCAAACATAACGATGGTCATTATGGCCAAACATTTCCATTTTTGTTCCATCAGACCAGAGGACATTTCTCCAAAAAGTATGATCTTTGT